>NC_139996.1:15376180-15757898 GCF_964263955.1 Coregonus lavaretus
TACCTTCTTGATGAAGACAGCAGAGAGGTTCTCCCATGATACAATCCCATGGTCCATCAACTCCATGAAGCCTGTCAGTGTGTGGGTCATGATCAGAGGGGCCCTAACACACAAACACAGAATACACACAACTCAGAACAGAATATTACAACATCAGCAAATACAATATTGACATAGAAAACCACAGACTTCACTGTGCATTTACACTGATTTGGTTCTAGGTGCGAGATTAGGAGAGACTAGACCATACCAGGCTGAAATGTTTTCTCATGTTTGGTAGGAATGTGTTTTATGCCTTCACTGGGATTCAAGTGGTATAATTGATTTGTGACTATAAGACATGTTACATCTTCAAAAGCATGACATCAGACTCATATCCTTGGATCTCTCCATCCCATAGTGATTTTGATCATGATCAAACTAACCCCATGACTAACTATGCAACACAGAGCTGCATATTCTTCCTAGCCAATTCTCCATGCCAACTCAATGTTATTCTAGAATTCATCATACGAACCCAACTACAGCTTCCTTGAATTCCTCCACAGTAACTATGCTAACAGTGTGAGGGGAAGGCCAGACTCAGCCCATACTTCACCCAGGGATGTGTTCCCACATGTGAGGTAATCGTCTCATATCTCTGCAGAAGCATCTATCAAAGCACAGCATTCCACTGCAGCCAGCACAAATATGCACGACTGCACTGCACTTCCCCCATCCCCCCAAAATACCCACACACAGTCTGCTAGCAGAACAGGACAGAAAGAGAAGCGCTCACTTATGTGAGTCTGCTGTCTCTGCTATATAAGGTTAGTTGAAGAGAGAGTAGAGAGAGACAGAGACACACACAAAGACACAGTAACATATAGACAGACACAGTGACATACAGAGAGATACAGAGAAAGGAACTGACTCGTCAACGTCCTCTACGATCTTCACCAGCAGAGAGTGGCCATCACGGCTGATAAACTCCTGGGCAAACGTGACATCAGTGGACACGCAGGCCAGCTGCTTCAGCGAATCACAGCGCACACCTGAGTCTGAGCTCTGGATGCCCTTGTACAGGTCCTCAGCACAACGGCCCTACAACACACACAGCATAAAAACACACAGACAAAGGATGGATGAAGTAGATATACCGAAAATTTTATACAATTGTAATAGGCCTACATAGTGTGCAGACACACATACACACACAGCCAACAGGGGATTATGTAAGGAACAGAGCATGGTTGGTTTGTCAGGCTCTTGTTTGCAGACTCACCGGTGCCTTGGTCAGACGGAGAATGCAGCCATTCTTTATGTCCAGACGGTTCTAGAACATAAAGACCACAGAGCAGACACAATGACAAACATAGTCATACAGGCAATACAGACTGACTTAGAAATGGCTTGGACTGATTACTGTTTTCACACTGCACTAATGCACATATACTGAACAAAAATATAAAGGCAACATGCAACAATTTCAAAGATTTCATATAAGGAAATTAGTCAATTAAATTCATTAGGTCCTAATCTATACATTTCACATGACTGGGAAAACAGATATGCATTTGTTGGTCACATATACCTTATAACTATATACAGTGGGGGGAAAAAGTATTTAGTCAGCCACCAATTGTGCAAGTTCTCCCACTTAAAAAGATGAGAGAGGCCTGTAATTTTCATCATAGGTACATGTCACCTATGACAGACAAATTGAGAAGAAAAAAATCCAGAAAATCACATTGTAGGATTTTTAATGAATTTATTTGCAAATTATGGTGGAAAATAAGTATTTGGTCACCTACAAACAAGCAAGATTTCTGGCTCTCACAGACCTGTAACTTCTTCTTTAAGAGGCTCCTCTGTCCTCCACTCGTTACCTGTATTAATGGCACCTGTTTGAACTTGTTATCAGTATAAAAGACACCTGTCCACAACCTCAAACAGTCACACTCCAAACTCCACTCTGGCCAAGACCAAAGAGCTGTCAAAGGACACCAGAAACAAAGTTGTAGACCTGCACCAGGCTGGGAAGACTGAATCTGCAATAGGTAAGCAGCTTGGTTTGAAGAAATCAACTGTGGGAGCAATTATTAGGAAATGGAAGACATACAAGACCACTGATAATCTCCCTCGATCTGGGGCTCCACGCAAGATCTCACCCCGTGGGGTCAAAATGATCACAAGAACGGTGAGCAAAAATCCCAGAACCACACGGGGGGACCTAGTGAATGACCTGCAGAGAGCTGGGACCAAAGTAACAAAGCCTACCATCAGTAACACACTACGCCGCCAGGGACTCAAATCCTGCAGTGCCAGACATGTCCCCCTGCTTAAGCCAGTACATGTCCAGGCCCGTCTGAAGTTTGCTAGAGTGCATTTGAATGATCCAGAAGAGGATTGGGAGAATGTCATATGGTCAGATGAAACCAAAATATAACTTTTTGGTAAAAACTCAACTCGTCGTGTTTGGAGGACAAAGAATGCTGAGTTGCATCCAAAGAACACCATACCTACTGTGAAGCATGGGGGTGGAAACATCATGCTTTGGGGCTGTTTTTCTGCAAAGGGACCAGGACGACTGATCCGTGTAAAGGAAAGAATGAATGGGGCCATGTATCGTGAGATTTTGAGTGAAAACCTCCTTCCATCAGCAAGGGCATTGAAGATGAAACGTGGCTGGGTCTTTCAACATGACAATGATCCCAAACACACCGCCCGGGCAACGAAGGAGTGGCTTCGTAAGAGGCATTTCAAGGTCCTGGAGTGGCCTAGCCAGTCTCCAGATCTCAACCCCATAGAAAATCTTTGGAGGGAGTTGAAAGTCCGTGTTGCCCAGCAACAGCCCCAAAACATCACTGCTCTAGAGGAGATCTGCATGGAGGAATGGGCCAAAATACCAGCAACAGTGTGTGAAAACCTTGTGAAGACTTACAGAAAACGTTTGAACTGTGTCATTGCCAACAAAGGGTATATAACAAAGTATTGAGAAACTTTTGTTATTGACCAAATACTTATTTTCCACCATAATTTGCAAATAAATTCATTAAAAATCCTACAATGTGATTTTCTGGATTTTCTTTTCTCAATTTGTCTGTCATAGTTGACGTGTACCTATGATGAAAATTACAGGCCTCTCTCATATTTTTAAGTGGGAGAACTTGCACAATTGGTGGCTGACTAAATACTTTTTTCCCCCATTGTACACTAGGTCTGCTATAACTATATACAGTAGGTCTGCTATATATTGGGTTTATATTTTTGTTCAGTATAATTAGAGAGGGGGGAGGGAGAGTGGGGAGAGAAAGAAAAGGGGGGGAGAGAGAGAGAGAGAGAGAGAGAGAGAGAGATAAAGAGAGAGATAAAGAGAGAGATAAAGAGAGAGAGAGAGAGAGAGAGAGAGAGGGAGAGAGAGAGAGAGAGAGAGAGAGAGAGAGAGAGAGAGAGAGAGAGAGAGAGAGAGGGAGATAAAGAGAGAGAGAGAGAGAGAGAGAGAGCGCGAGAGCAGGACAGAGATCGAGAAATTAAGTTGGTTAAGTTTCAGATGATTATCATTTCACGCCTGCACTGGCCCCGGAAATAGCAGGAATCTCTGTTCAGACACAGACACACACCAGTAACAGTGCCAACCAGCCCTCCTGTTACCCCATGCATATCACACACCCAGTGGAATAACAATGAACACAGCCACAGCAGTAGAGGGTTGTGTTTGACCTCTTCAAAAGTCACAAGCTTAGTTTAGCTCCAGCAGCTACCCAGACCAAGGCCACTGGCGTTGATGACATTTCAGGCATCACTGGCATGACAAGGACACCCTCTACTGTCAACTTACAGTATAGAAGCCACACACTAGACAGCCAGAAAGACCTATGTTTGTTTACAGACAGCCTCCATGTTCATTGAAAAGAAAGAGAATCAACTCACAGATTCAGTGATGTAGGTCTGAACACCGTCGGTATACTGGAGGGCGTAGTTATCAGGGCCTGGAAGATTCCACCTAAAAACCCAGTCATCATAGCCACTGTAACTACTGAAAGAGGACAAAGTAATTGCTTGAACTCAACAAGGATAACATGAACACACACACACACTCAGTCACACATACACACACACACACACACACACACACTTACCCATCACAAACCTCCTTTATTACAGCAGAAAGGGGCTTTTTCTGTCAGGAGATAAACATAGTTGTGGTCAATGAGCAGCAGAAGGTAAGAACTGATTTAGATATCATGCTTTCATTTTGTAAACCATGGTGGATTAACTATAGTACACTGGTCCTATGACCCTGAGCCTGTTGATCCTAGATAAACACAAAGCTTTACTTCCTCTATGCTGTTGACTTATGAGGCAACAGGGACATTGAATAAATAAGAGACAACTACTTTAATGTCTATATTTCAATTGCCCTGTAATTTGTGGTATACATGGTGGTCAACCAATCAAAAGTGTTTGTGTACTGTGGTAGACCTATCACTGCCCTGTAATTTGTGGTCTGTAGGGGGTCAACCAATCAGAGGTTTTTGGTAAGGTCTGGTAGTCCAATAGGAGAGCTTCTGAGGGGCTTGCAGTTAGTTTTTTCCTCCCATGAAATGTCTACAGAATCAGCTTGTTCAAACTTGACAGGCACCCATATCTAACCAAAACCTTTTATTTAATTAAGGCCTTGGTCTATTAACAATTTGACATCCTAAACACCCAGCACATCACTTTACTATAATCCTATAATAACTTCTCTATTGACAGCGTGGTGTTTTTCTATAGCAGCAGCTGCTTCACAACTCTGAACACACTGCATCGATGCATCACCCCTTCATAAAAAACATTATTAGCCCGCCCATCTCTGCTCAGTATTGCTTCATATACCACAGCTCTAATACAACCCACAGGCTGCAGTGCTGATTCCTATTGTAACTTTCCACTTAGGCATTGATAGTACAGTAGGTTTTCTAAACTCTCTGACTCAGGCTCCACTCCTGTGTGCTGATGCTTACCTGGTCCAGTTGAATGAGCTGAGGGTATGCCCCTGGCATCTGGATGGCAATCTTCACGATATCCTGTTGGGGCATCTTGAAGTGTGTGTATGGGCGTCCTCCTAAGACTCTGAGATAAGGTCAATATTACTATCAAATAATTCACACAGTAAATTAGGGTTTTTCTGTATGTTTCTGGCCTGACCAGAACGGCCTTGCCCTCGAGTCATTGGAGCTTTCATTTTCCAAATGAATTTGCTGAACTTCTATCTTCCTCTTTTAAGGTACTAGGTCTACATTTGCTTCAGTGTGTACAGAAACATAGCCCATTCTGTGTATAGGACTACACACAATTGAATACAAGGCCAGACACAGACAGACATGCATACACAACCCCCATGGCACACATAGACATCCATTTCCTCCTCAGCTCACAGATGGGAGTCCCAGAGGAGAGGACAGTCAAGCTCTTTTCATGCTCTCTCCAGCACATATGGAAACACTAAAGTTTGTTAAACAATTCTGCACATGCTTCACTTGATGAAAAGGGAAATAACTATGTGTGTGTCTCGCATTCACAGGTCAATGGAACTAACCTACAAAAAATATGTTATGTTTTATTGCTGGTGTTTAAGTGCCATTTCTGTCAAAGCATAGACACTTTCTCTTTCACCTGACAAACTGCACCTAGTTTTCTAGACCCCTTCCATTTCAGTAGCCCTATGCCATCCCAGGTAGGTCCATAGATGTTAACTTGTAGCCTACTTTGCTAGCTGATCACATAACACTGTAATTACAGGAATGTCATTAGCTCTTCAGCGTTGGTAATTTGTTAAGACGCATCGAAAGCAGAGCAGATTATGAATGACCATGATCACCACCAGTGTTTTGGCTTTGATGGAAACTCTAACCTGAAAATGTTCTCACTCACTTCATATACTAATACTCTTGAAGCCTTGTGAAAGACAATGCTCCTCCGACCCAAAACATTACTATACTAGCCTAGTATTCATACGAGGCAAAAAAAGAAGAAAAAAAGAAGCCTTTCGTAAACTAACACTCGCACTTGACTTTTTTTCCCTCTTACTAGCTCTGACTTTGCTGATAGCTACTTTATTGAGGAACGTTTTACTTATTATGACTGAGATATTTGGTTGTCCCACCTAGCTATCTTAAGATGAATGCACTAACTGTAAGTCGCACTGGATATGAGTGTCTGCTAAATGACTAAAATGTAGGCTACATGACAGGCTGGCAGGGAGAGCAGTGTTTGGGTTTCCTAGGCTCTCTCCCCTGCCTGTCCCAACATGCATTGGGCTGCACCCTCCCTCTGCTACTACTGCAAGTGGGAGAGGTGCGAGAGAGAAAAATAGAATGTGTTGTATAAGTGTAGAGGTAACGTGTGAATCAGTGTCTCTGCATTTGTAAATCCTGTACATTAATGGTATTACTGCTGTTCACTCCTCTTATGTTTGTTGTGTAGTAAATATTTCACATTTCATGATTTTGTATTTGTTTTTTCCTGTGAAGCACATTGCGTTGCATTCCATGTCTGAAATGTGCTATATAAATAAAGCTTGATTTGATTATAGTGAACCATATAGTAATAGTGCCCATGACCATATAGGGCTATGCACAAATGTGTATCCTCCTGTATCCCTTCTGTTAGCCTGCAGAACTAACTCTGTGTCATGCCCCTTGACGCTGTAATAACCATCCCACCGCCTGTCCCCTTAAGGGGTGGGGAGGAGGGGGCCTTCAGCTCCCTGGAATTCCAATCCTGACCGACCACCTACAACTGCCACCACAAACACACACTTTGAAGTCTGTTGTCATCGGCACCACCACTTAAGTGGGGCTATTAGTGCCCGAGCCTTTACATTCTGGGTACTGGGCAGAACAACTGTGTCAATGGCAGTTGTCGACACACTAGTGAAATTGATCCATGGCTCGAGAGCCAGCCCTTTTCTGTCGTGATTCATTTAAAATGTATGTCGAATCATTGACGATTGCTTGTTACCTGACACTTTATAAAGATGGAATGGAAACTCCTTTCTCTGCAGTAAGCCATTTCACAGCACATGCTAGCATACACTGAAAACGACTTCAAAAATACCCACTAATTAATTAAACTATTCATTTTGTAGGTTGATTCGAGTTCGTGTTTCACTCACATATAAAAGTTAGGGTGACTATTGATGATGTCAACCCTCCTCAGCCCGTTTATCCTACTAGCCAGCCGTAGACACAAAAAAGGACGAAACAGGTAAAAAGAGACAGGTAATGCTGAACTGGGGACCCGGGGGCCATTCGTATCAGGTTTACGAAACAGATTTGTTCATTCTCGTTCGTAAAGTTTAGCGAACAATCGAAAGAAAATATCTAGTCGAGTTGCACTTTTATTTGGCTCCTACCTGTTTGAAAAGAAAAGTTACTGTCCTCGCGAAATCTCCGAGATCGGGACTGGAAGCATTTGAAATCTCTCCCTAGAAAGGACGACAATAATCCGATAGAGAATTATATTTTCAACAATCTTGGAGAACCTATCTGCCTAGGTGGAGAAGTTTCTTCCCATGTTTCAAAAAATAATTGACCATTCAAAGTTCCGGGTTGAGTTTAGTCACCCGCCCCCTGTAGGAAGCAGTGTGTGTACACCATAGACTGTAAAAATAAGGTATATTGAGTACAACAGTCACAACACCCATAAAACCTAGCGGTCAGACAGGGAAATGGTTCCAATCGTTTTCCCACCATTCATTTTTCCCATAAGGAATTTTAGAAACTTAAAATAAGGCCTGTATTTCGTGTAGGCTTACCCTAGCGTGGCATTTTGATAACCATGTAAATCTCTCTTGGACAAGGTGACTTTTATCAATATATTCATCTCTATTTACTCTCAGATTCGAAAATGAACCTATCCCCACCCTTTCTATATGTTTGTAGATTGTAGTGCCTTTCACCATATTGTTTGCAGTGCCTTCCCTTACAATAACTGTCTTGTTGTAGTGCCATATCAGAATAATTCACAGTGTGCAGTGGAGTGAGATTTGGAGTGCCGTTCACCATATTGTTGCAGTGCCATATTAGAATAATTCAGTGTGCAGTGTGTCACTTTTGCATGCCCGATATTTACCTGAGGGAGTCAGGGGGACGGTAACCTACCTGAAGGGAGGCTCTATTGTGTCGACACAGTCCAGGAAATCGTGCAGTCTGCTGTGGGAGGTGGGGAAACGGGGTCTGATCGATGTTAACCCATGAATTTAAAATAAAACTTACCTTGAGCATACTTACCTGTCCTGGTCTTCTGTGTTGGGGTTGTGTGCTGGAGAACATTAAATCCTGTGTTGGGTGGAGTAGAAAGGGTTCACACTAAACTGTGATACACACATATTTATTCTACTTTGTTCGTGTTTCACCTAACCTCATGACCAAAAACACACATTGCTATAAATGTCATAATATGGGCTATTTTCAGCCCTTTCCTGGGTAGCTTGAACTGAGTTGGACCTTCGTCAGGTCATTAATCACCCTCCTCCTCCCACCCCAACAACCTGCTCCTTAACAGAAAGAGCAATTGAAGACTGAAAGCTAAAAAAAAATCCATTAAAAAAACAAGCTGTGGATTTTTGTCCATCCTCCCCCGATTCAGAATATATCATGTTCATAGTCATGGCAAGCTTTGTGTAACAGCTATTGAAGATTGAAAGCAAAGAAACATATATAAAAAAGAAGGAATTTCAACAACAAATAAGCAATGGCTTTTTGTCCATCCTCACCTGATTCAGAATATATCATTTTCATACTCATGGCACACTTTGTGTAACAGCTATTGAAGATTGAAAGCAAAGAATACATACAATAAAATAAAACTTTGGATTTTTGGGCATCCTCCCCTAAGTCTTAATATATAATTGAAAAGCTTCATAGGCATCAATATTCTCATGGGCATCCACCGCCTACCCGCTCTCATCGACTACTGGTCCACTGACGTCGCCCTCAGTGTACACATACATAGCTAGCAAAATGGCACGCAAACGCTTTGAGCAGCTATGTAAGTACATACACTTTTTGGATCCAAATTCAACAAATGAGACAGACAAATTGTACAAAGTTACGCCTTTCATCCACATTTTGCAACACAACTTACCCAAACTATTTAATCCCTGGCAAGCCCTCTCTGTGGATGAGGCAATGATCAAATTTGACAGTAGACTTTTATGGAAACAGTACATGCTGAAGAAACCAGTGAAGTGGGGAATTAAAATATGGTGTCTGTGTGACTCATTGACTGGTTACTGCCTTGCTTTCAATGTGTACACAGGTCGGGAGGGGCTGGGGGACGAAGCAACAGAGCTAGTAATGAAGCTCATGAGAGGCTAACTATTGTCACACCACCATCTTTATGCAGACAACTTTTTTTATTCCATTCCTTTGGTGAGAGACTTGCTTGATACCGACACCTATTATTGTGGCACAGTAAGGCCCAATCGTAAGAACTTCCCCAAGGCCATTATGGATGGCAAGCTCCAGAGAGGTCAGTGTGAAATGGTCTGTAGATAATGTAATGGCGTGTCGCTGGAGGGACAAAATAAATGTGTATTTTCTGTCCACGAACAGCTCAGGAAGGACATCCTCAAACCAGTGTCTAAGTTCAGGCAGAACGAAATTATATCTGTTGCAGAGCTTGTAATGGATTACAACAAGAAAATGGGCAGGGTTGACCATCTTGACCAGTTCAGGAGCTACTATAATGTTGGACGCACAGGGAGAAAATGGTGGAAGTAAGTGCTTTTTGGGATGCTCAACATTTCCATCATAAATGCGTACATTGTGTGGGGGACCCTGCAAAGGCCCCGGCCTTCCCAGAAACCGCAGACGATGGTCCCTGAAGACATTCAAAATGCAGCTTGTGCATTCTCTTTGTGATGGCTACAGTGGCAGGAAGCCATCACAGTTGTAACTCATAAATTGAAAGCACTCCCTGGTGATGTTTGAAGGGCGCAAGAGAAGGTATGAGATGTGTATCCAGAGTGGACGCAGGGCAAAGAGTGGGAGATGTGTATCCAGAGTGGACGGGAGAAGTGTAGAAAGATCCTTTAGGTGCTGTACATTTTCTGTGCCGATTCAGAATATATCATTTTCATAGTCATGGCACGCTTTGTGTAAGAGCTATCGAAGATTGAAATCCAAAATCGTTTATAAAAAATCTATTTAACAAAATGTGGATTTTTCTCCATCCACCCCTGATTCAGAATATACCATCTTCATAGTCATGGCATGCTTGGCTCAATATCTATTGATGAGAGAAAACCGAATATCCAATATAAAACACATTTTACCGAGGTCCATCTATGAACATATTCATGAAAGTATTTTTGTGTACTCTATCCTGTCTGATTATCCATCAGTCTAACATACATATGCACACCATGAACTGAAAAAAAATCTGGCCACTAAGGGCTTCATAAAATAATTTTGATTGTTTGAAAGTTTACCCGTGTGGGTGTGGGTGTGTGTGTGGAATGGGAGGCGTGTAACTGTATCACTCAATTTATTATGGAAACCCCTAAAAGGTGATTATTAAGAAGAGAGTGTGTGTATGGATGAGAAAAAGAAAGAGAGGAAGGAAGAGAGAGACCGTGTGAGAGGAAGGAAGAGAGAGATTATGTTCCTGACCACAACTTTATCCTATTTGTTGCTCCGCTCCTCTCTCTCTCACTCTCTCTCTCTCCCTCTCCCTCTGTTACTCTGTTCCTCCAGGTCAGTGAAAGCGAGGGAAGTGATGTAGAGAGTCAGGGCTCAGCAGCAGAAGGCAGGGAGGAAGAGGAGTTAGAGATGATTGGAGAGATATAGATGTGGAGTGAGGAGGGAGGAGTGGAGCGTGGGGGAGAGAGGAAGAGGAGAGTGAAGAGGAGGGAAAGGAGAGTGGAGGGAGAGAGGAAGAGGAGAGTGAAGAAGAGGGAGAGGCGAGTGGAGGGAGAGAGGAAGAGGAGAGTGAAGAGGAGGGAGAGGCGAGAGGAGGGAGAGGGGGAAGCAGAGAGAGGAGGAGGGAGGGGAAGAGGGAGAGCACACCCGAAAGGGGAGCCTACGTTTCCATGGAGTGCGTCTGCCCCAAGTCCCACCATTCACCCTTTTACCACACAGCCTGGGCCTTAAGTGACAGTGGCAGGGGTTTTGGAGTCTTGAAGCAACTGAGCTCGGCTTAGCCTAATGGAGCTCATGAGAGGCTAACTATTGTCACAACACCATCTTTATGCAGACAACTTTTTTTATTCCATTCCTCTGGTGAGAGACTTGCTTGATGCCAACACCTATTATTGTGGCACAGTAAGGCCCAATCGTAAGTACTTCCCCAAGGCCATTATGGATGGCAAGCTCCAGAGAGGTCAGTGTGAAATGGTCTGTAGATAATGTAATGGCGTGTTTCGCTGGAGGGACAAAAGAGATGTGTATTTTCTGTCCACGAACAGCTCAAGGAAGGACATCCTCAAACCAGTGTCCAAGTTCAGGCAAAACAAACTTGTATTTGTCGCAGAGTTTGTAATAGATTACAACAAGAAAATGGGCAGGGTTGACCATCTTGACCAGCTCAGGAGCTACTATAATGTTGTCTGCACAGGCAGAAAATGGTGGAAGTACAGTACTTTCACCATTTTCTGCCTGTGCATGAGGTTGGACTTTTAGCACATATAGCATGTTAGTATGTAGGGCGCACCGATTTGTGTCACCTCGTTAGTCAATATGTGTTACACCTGTGCTGGCCCAGGTGATATTTAAGAGTGGCTGGCCGAGTGCTCCAGTTGTCTTAAGAGATGTGGAGGGTCAACACCTTTAGTTGGCGCTCCCTAGTAGAGTTCTAGAAAAACATTCCTTTGTCTGATCTTTCCTGTTTTTGTTTTGTTCAACTTTTTGGTTTGCTTCCTGTCTTTAAGTTTGGTGTGGGTTTTTCTTTTATTTGTCTCTTAGTGGGCACATTTAGTGGATGCTCATGGTGGGTGTCTTTTAGGTCCCAGTTGTTGTTGCTAGTCAACTTTCAGTGGACACCCCCATGAGTGTCTTTCAGAACCCCTCCTAAAACCCCACCTGTTTTGTTTTGGTTGTTAGTGACTCTTTGTTAGATCCCCCTTCCTTTGAGTGACTTTTTTTGTTTTCTTGATGGGGAATGTAACAATACTTACGTATCAAAAGTAAATTGAATTGCAAAAATATACTTAAGTATCAAAAGTAAAAGTATGAATCATTTCAAATTGTTTATATTAAGCAAACCAGATGGCACAAATTTATTTTGTTAAATTCCCAGATAGCCAGGGGCACACCACAACATGCAGACATCATTTACAAACGAAGCATTTGTGTTTAGTGTGTCCGCCAGTTTAGAGGCAGTAGGGATGACCAGGGATGTTCTCTTGATAAGTGAGTGAATCGGACCATTTTCCTGTCCTGCTAAGCATTCAAAATGTAACGAGTACTTTTGGGTGTCATGGAAAATGTATGGCATAAAAAGTACATTCTTTTCTTTAGGAATGTATTGAAGTAAAAGTAAAAAGTTAAGTTAAGATACCCCCCAAAAAACACTTAAGTAGTACTTGAAAGTACTTTTACTTAAGTACTTTACACTACTGCTTTTAGGTAATAAATTCAATGCAGTATTAATTATTATTATTTTTTATCCAATTCTTATTCTAATTGACTATTCGAAGAGGGATGCAAGCTCTTGTTTGCTGAATGTTAAATACAGCAGCCAATAGAACTCACGTGTAGTTTGAAAGAAAAGTGAACGCGCAATGGCGGTAGGCTACAGCAGTTATTTATTCAGATCCATAACCATTCAATCTTCCTGAAGAGAAGTGAAAGCGTCTGCATTTTATTCTAGTCCTATATTATTCAAGCATGCCATTGCAATGATGAAGATCAGGACAACATGTATTTCCTTTAAATGTTGAAAGCAGGAAGGAATTAAGAAAAATATGAGGTAGGCTAATAACATTAGGGGAAATATTATGAAAGGTATATACTGTATATGCGTCACCTACTAAATATACAAATGTAAAATGGGCCCTATTATATTTCAAAATTAAAATCAAATTCGCTAGCCTATAATTTTAACTTTGTAGGCCACATGTCCTGCACCTGCATTGCATGTTCTCTCCCATGGTTTGAATGATGTGCGTAATTCCAGTCCATATAATACAGTACAGTAATACTGTCCACACTCAAAAATATTAGCCTACTGGAGCATGTTTCATTTATTTACCCAAGAGAGCATAGCTACATCTATGGGCTTTTATGTTTTTCTGTCATGCGTATGTGCGGTAGACTATATATCAAGTTGCAACACATACAGTGAGGGAAAAAAGTATTTGATCCCCAGCTGATTTTGTACGTTTGCCCACTGACAAAGAAATTATCAGTCTATAATTTTTATGGTAGGTTTATTTGAAAAGTGAGACACAGAATAACAACAAAAAAATCCAGAAAAACGCATGCAAAAATGTTATAAATTGATTTGCATTTTAATGAAGGAAATAAGTATTTGACCCCCTCTCAATCAGAAAGATTTCTGGCTCCCAGGTATCTTTTATACAGGTAACGAGCTGAGATTAGGAGCACACTCTTAAAGGGAGTGCTCCTAATCTCAGTTTGTTACCTGTATAAAAGACACCTGTCCACAGAAGCAATCAATCAATCAGATTCCAAACAGTTGGTGCGATTATTCGCAAATGGAAGAAACACAAAAGCACTGTCAATCTCCCTCGGCCTGGGGCTCCATGCAAGATCTCACCTCGTGGAGTTGCAATAATCATGAGAACGGTGAGGAATCAGCCCAGAACTACACGGGAGGATCTTGTCAATGATTTCAAGGCAGCTGGGACCATAGTCACCAAGATAACAATTGGTAACACACTACGCCGTGAAGGACTGAAATCCTGCAGCGCCCGCAAGGTCCCCCTGCTCAAGAAAGCACATATACAGGGCCATCTGAAGTTTGCCAATGAACATCTGAATGATTCAGAGGAGAACTGGTTGAAAGTGTTGTGGTCAGATGAGACCAAAATGGAGCTCTTTGGCATCAACTCAACTCGCCGTGTTTGGAGAGGAGGAATGCTGCCTATGACCCCAAGAACACCATCCCCACCGTCAAACATGGAGGTGGGAACATTATGCTTTGGGGGTGTTTTTCTGCTAAGGGGACAGGACAACTTCACCGCATCAAAGGGACGATGGACAGGGCCATGTACCGTCAAATCTTGGGTGAGAACCTCCTTCCCTCAGCCAGGGCATTGAAAATGGGTCGTGGATGGGTATTCCAGCATGACAATGACCCAAAACACACGGCAAAGGCAACATAGGAGTGGCTCAAGAAGATGCACATTAAGGTCCTGGAGTGGCCTAGCCAGTCTCCAGACCTTAATCCCATAGAAAATCTGTGGAGGGAGCTGAAGGCTCGAGTTGCCAAACGTCAGCCTCGAAACCTTAATGACTTGGAGAAGATCTGCAAAGAGGAGTGGGACAAAATCCCTCCTGAGATGTGTGCAAACCTGGTGGCCAACTACAAGAAACGTCTGACCTCTGTGATTGCCAAAAAGGGTTTTGCCACCAAGTACTAAGTCATGTTTTGCAGAAGGGTCAAATACTTATTTCCCTCATTCAAATGCAAATCAATTTATAACATTTTTGACATGCGTTTTTCTGGATTTTTTTGTTGTTATTCTGTCTCTCACTGTTCAAATAAACCTACCATTACAATTATAGACTGATCATGTCTTTGTCAGTGGGCAAACGTACAAAATCAGCAGGGGATCAAATACTTTTTTCCCTCACTGTATATCATAGGCTATGTATTGGATAACGGCACAATCATTTGGGCTTTTTGGGGCTTGGACTCATAAAATGTATTTTAATGTAGGGCTCACAAAATGTCTTTAATGTATGGCTCATCAGCTCTAATCAAATCCAGACATATTTATATGCTTTTGAATAACACTGGAGAAAAGTGATTTATTCTCGGGATGGAACATTTGTAAAATACTGGGAAAATATTCAACCATAATGGTGACTGAAGGAATTGGCTGACAAAATCTATTTGATAGTAGACTATAATTTAGTCTGTCAAACAGGTAGGCCTACTGCTTATTTCTTGAATAGGAAGAAATAGGTTCCAACACAAAGACCTCTTGTTGTTAGTAGCCTAAAGTCAAATTAAAATGAAGACTGTTTAAATGAATTAGGCCTTTTCAAATTAGACTACTTTCATTACCTTTATAGCCTAGGCCTATAGCCAATATTATAAACTGGGTGGTTCGAGCCCTGAATGCTGATTGGTTGACAGCCATGGTATATCAGACTGTATACCACTGGCATGACAAAACATTTATTTTTACTGCTCTAATTACGTTGGTAACCAGTTTATAATAGCAATAAGACACCTTGGGGGTTTGTGGTATATGGCCAACATACCACAACTAAGGGCTGTATCCAGGCTCTCCGCGTTGCATCGTACATAAGAACAGCTCTTAGCCGTGGTATATTGGCCATATACCACACCCCCTCAGGCCTTATTGCTTAAGTATAGGCTATGGATAATGTTATTGAGATAGGCACACTTGATATTGCACGCCCAGCAGAGAATCAGGGATGAGGGGCATCATCGGGCACAAATGAAATACTATAATAAGCAACTAATTCTCAAACCCTGTGCAATATGACATTACATCGATTACAAATGACATGAACCTATCCTGGACTAAATTTAAAAAATACTAAACCCTCCCCCTGACTGAAATTTAAAAAGCATGACCCTCCCCCATTTTCCTCTGGGTAACTATTGTGTACATTTTGATCTCTCCCTAAATGCAAACACTCAAGTGACAGTAGATTTAGCTGTGAAGAGACAGAATCACTACAGGACTGTTTTGCTAGCACAGACTGGAATATGTTCCGTGATTCTTCCGATGGCATTGAGGAGTACACCACATCAGTCACTGGCTTCATCAATAAGTGCATCGATGACGTCGTCCCCACAGTGACTGTACGTACATACCCAAACCAGAAGCCATGGATTACAGGCAACATCCATACTGAGTTAAAGGGTAGAGCTGCCGCTTTCAAGGAGCGGGACTCTAACCTGGACGCTTATAAGAAATCCCGCTATGCCCTCCGACGAACCATCAAACAGGCAAAGAGTCAATACAGGACTAAGATTGAATCGTACTACCCTGGCTCTGACGCTCGTCGGATGTGGCAGGGCTTGAAAACTATTACAGACTACAAAGGGAAGCACAGCCGCGAGCTGCACAGTGACACAAGCCTAAAGGACAACCGACCCGTAGCACTCACGTCTGTATCCATGAAGTGCTTTGAAAGGCTGGTCATGGCTCACATCAACACCATTATCCCAGAAACCCTAGACCCACTCCAATTTGGACACCGCCCCAACAGATCCACAGATGATGCAATCTCTATTGCACTTCACACTGCTATTCATTGACTACAGCTCAGCATTCAACACCATAGTGCCCTCAAAGCTCCTCTCTAAGCTAAGGACCCTGGAACTAAACACCTCCCTCTGCAACTGGATCCTGGACTTTCTGATGGGCCGCCCCCAGGTGGTAAGGGTAGGTAACAACACATCTGCCACGCTGATCCTCAACACGGGGGCTCCTCAGGGGTGTGTGCTCAGTCCCCTCCTGTACTCCCTGTTCACCCATGACTGCATGGCCAGGCACGACTCCAACACCATCATTAAGTTTGCCGACGACACAACAGTGGTAGGCCTGATCACCGACAATGATGAGACAACCTATATGGAGGAGGTCAGAGATCTGGCCATGTGGTGCCAGGAAAACAACCTCTCCCTCAACGTGATCAAGACAAAGGAGATGATTGTGGACTACAGGAAAAAAAAGAGGACTGAGCACGCCCCCATTCTCATCGACGGGGCTGTAGTGGAACAGGTTGAGAGCTTCAAGTTCCTTGGTGTCCACATCAGCAACAAACTATCATGGTCCAAACACACCAAGACAGTCGTGAAGAGGTCACGACAAAGCCTATTCCACCTCAGGAGACTGAAAAGATTTGGCATGGGTCCTCAGATCCTCAAAAAGTTATATACAGTGGGGGAAAAAAGTATTTAGTCAGCCACCAATTGTGCAAGTTCTCCCACTTAAAAACATGAGAGAGGCCTGTAGTTTTCATCATAGGTACACGTCAACTATGACAGACAAATTGAGGAAAAAAAATCCAGAAAATCACATTGTAGGATTTATAATGAATTTATTTGCAAATTATGGTGGAAAATAAGTATTTGGTCACCTACAAACAAGCAAGATTTCTGGCTCTCACAGACCTGTAACTTCTTCTTTAAGAGGCTCCTCTGTCCTCCACTCGTTACCTGTATTAATGGCACCTGTTTGAACTTGTTATCAGTATAAAAGACACCTGTCCACAACCTCAAACAGTCACACTCCAAACTCCACTATGGCCAAGACCAAAGGACACCAGAAACAAAATTGTAGACCTGCACCAGGCTGGGAAGACTGAATCTGCAATAGATAAGCAGCTTGGTTTGAAGAAATCAACTGTGGGAGCAATTATTAGGAAATGGAAGACATACAAGACCACTGATAATCTCCCTCGATCTGGGGCTCCACGCAAGATCTCACCCCGTGGGGTCAAAATGATCACAAGAACGGTGAGCAAAAATCCCAGAACCACACGGGGGGACCTAGTGAATGACCTGCAGAGAGCTGGGACCAAAGTAACAAAGCCTACCATCAGTAACACACTACGCCGCCAGGGACTCAAATCCTGCAGTGCCAGACGTGTCCCCCTGCTTAAGCCAGTACATGTCCAGGCCCGTCTGAAGTTTGCTAGAGTGCATTTGGATGATCCAGAAGAGGATTGGGAGAATGTCATATGGTCAGATGAAACCAAAATATAACTTTTTGGTAAAAACTCAACTCGTCGTGTTTGGAGGACAAAGAATGCTGAGTTGCATCCAAAGAACACCATACCTACTGTGAAGCATGGGGGTGGAAACATCATGCTTTGGGGCTGTTTTTCTGCAAAGGGACCAGGACGACTGATCCGTGTAAAGGAAAGAATGAATGGGGCCATGTATCATGAGATTTTGAGTGAAAACCTCCTTCCATCAGCAAGGGCATTGAAGATGAAACGTGGCTGGGTCTTTCAGCATGACAATGATCCCAAACACACCGCCCGGGCAACGAAGGAGTGGCTTCGTAAGAAGCATTTCAAGGTCCTGGAGTGGCCTAGCCAGTCTCCAGATCTCAACCCCATAGAAAATCTTTGGAGGGAGTTGAAAGTCCGTGTTGCCCAGCGACAGCCCCAAAACATCACTGCTCTAGAGGAGATCTGCATGGAGGAATGGGCCAAAATACCAGCAACAGTGTGTGAAAACCTTGTGAAGACTTACAGAAAACGTTTGACCTGTGTCATTGCCAACAAAGGGTATATAACAAAGTATTGAGAAACTTTTGTTATTGACCAAATACTTATTTTCCACCATAATTTGCAAATAAATTCATTAAAAATCCTACAATGTGATTTTCTGGATTTTTAAAAATCATTTTGTCTGTCATAGTTGACGTGTACCTATGATGAAAATTACAGACCTCTCTCATCTTTTTAAGTGGGAGAACTTGCACAATTGGTGGCTGACTAAATACTTTTTTTCCCCCACTGTAGCTGCAACATCGAGAGCATCCTGACTGGTTGCATCACCGCCTGGTATGGCAACTGCTCGGCCTCCAACCGCAAGGCACTACAGAGGGTATTGTGTACGGCCCAGTACATCACTGGGGCCAAGCTTCCTGCCATCCAGGACCTCTATACCAGGTGGTGTCAGAGGAAGGCCCTAAAAGTTGTCAAAGACTCCAGCCACCCTAGTCATTGACTGTTCTCTCTGCTACCGCACAGCAAGCGGTACCGGAGCTCCAAGTCTAGGTCCAAAAGGCTTCTTAACAGCTTCTACCCCCAAGCCATAAGACTCCTGAACAGCTAATCATGGCTACCCGGACTATTTGCATTGCCACCCCACCCCACCCCACCCCACCCCACCCCACCCCCTCCTTTACGCTGCTACTACTCTGTTTATTATGTATGCATAGTCACTTTAACTCTACCCATGTGTACATATTACCTCAATTACCACGACTAACCAGTGCCCCCGCACATTGACTCTGGGGCCAAGCTCTCTGCTACCGCACGGCAAACTTGCAACACCAGGGTTGTGGGTTCGATTCCCACAGGGGACCAGTACAGGGAAAAAATACAAAAATGTATCCAGTCACTCTGGATAAGAGCATCTGCTAAATGACTAAATTGTTTAAAAAGTAAACACTCAAGTGACAGTGTGACATGAATTTGTCCCACAAATCTTATATGGAAATTGTGTACTTTTTAAAAATTGTCTCTGAACAGTTGTTGTGTTTTGTATCTTCTCTCTATCTAATACTTGTTGCATTCACTGAATTGTTGTCAAAGTAGGCTACTATTTTTACATTTTGTGTCAGGCCTGGTCTGTATTACATTTTATTGAGAGAAGTTATCTACATTTTGAAATAGTCTCTGAATAGTTGTTTGCATTTTTACATTGTTACAGAAGTAAGAATCGTTGTCAATCAAATAGCCTACTTTGTGTGGGTTTTGAAGTACTTTCTGAATATTGTACTCTGGTCACATTTTGGATTATTACATTTTTTTATATATGTAAATAATATATATCTACTTGGTACATTTTGAGTGAGTAATTTAGTCAAATGTACTACAATTTAAATACTCTAGGGTTTTTTGTTGTGTTGAGTGATAACCGTTTTTTGATAGTGATTGTCTTTACACAATGGAAGACAAATGTAGTGTCATTCCTTTTTACATGAATGTAGTGTCATATTAAAGAAATGGTTGAGCTCTTTACAACTAAGTTAACTTGTAATTGTCATTTGTTCTTAGTTTTTGAGCTATGTCTGTTTGTTTGAAATGTGTGAACATTCTCAGTAATCTACAGCAGCATTCTATAATTCTATTGGGGTCTAAAGAGTTAGTGTACATACAAATCATTTTGGTGTAGACCTGGGATGGGCAACTCCAGTCCTCGGGGCCGGAGTGGTGTCACACTTTTCCCCCATCCCTAGCAAGCACAGCTGATTAAACTAATTGCAGTCTAAACTTAAGATCATGATTACTTGATGATTGGAGTCCGGTGTGTTAGCTGGGGCAAAAGTGTGACAATCATGTCCCAAAGGACTGGAGTTGCCCATCCCTGTTACATTTTAGTTATTTTGCAGACGCTCTTATCCAGAGAGACTTTCATGAGCAATTAGGGTTAAGTGCCATGCTCAAGGGCACAAAGATTTTTCATCTAGTCAGCTCGGGGATTGAAACCAGTGAACTTTCAGTTACTGGCCCAATGCTCTTAACCGCTAGGCTACCTGTTGTAGACAATAGACCCGTCCCAACTTTTCCAACATTGCAACATGCAGTAGGTCTACTGTAAATGCATGTGCATTTCAATGGGAAATTCAGTGAAATGCCTATAGAGCGCTCAAAATGAATGCAGGTGGGTTTAGAATACACTCAAATATTGTGCGTATTTTTTCCCACATTCAGTATTTAAAAAATGTAATGCATTTTTTATTGGAATGAGGTGATAGTTGTCCACATTCAAAGATATATGCTATTTCAATTATATAGGCTACTACTAATCCATAAATGATATGCATCTGGTCTGATAAATATTGTCTGTCAGATTATATTATCTTGGTTTTAGATAGCCTACCTACACAGAGCTGTGCACCAGCCAATGCGCATGTTTTTTTGCAATTCAATTCATGCAGTCATCATAGTTGTATATGGGGTTCTTGATCCATAGTCAATTCTAACACTGCATTACCTGCATTTTGGCCTTCTCTGCCAACAACAATAAGATAAGACAAAAACAGAAATGGACAGCACAAACTTTATGCAAAGAATACAAAAAGGTTTATTTTTATTCCTTTCATGTGTGATGTAACTTAACAGTTTAGTCATCATTAACCTATTATTACAAATGCAATGATACTGTAGATCCTCTGAGCATTTTAACACATCCAATGTTACATGTAAGCAGACTCAACTTGAATTCCCTGGGCAATGAAGGCTTCAGTGAACTGGCAACACCACCCAACCCAGACGGATGGTGCAATCGTAACGGGTTGAGTGGTGTAAAGTGCAATGATGTGAGAGCAGTCTGATACAAATGCTAGTTTTGTCAATATATTTCATACACCTTAACCCCAAATTAGTAATATATCTGACAGATTTACACTGAGTATACAAACATTAAGAACACCTGCTCTTTCCATGACATAGACTGACCAGGTGAATGCTATGGTCCCTTACTGATGTAACTTGTTAAATCCACTTCAATCAGTGTAGGGCACGGATCATCAACTAGATTCAGCCGCGGGCCGATTTTTTTCTTGAGCGGATGGTCAGGGGGCCGGAACATAATTACAAATAATTTGTAGCCTGCAAATTGACCGCAAGAAGCCCATATATAATATTTTACTAAAACATAATAATTTAAAACCTTGCTTACATTTGTATATGATCACGCGTCTATTATGCGTGGAAATACTTGGGAACAGATTTCCCAAATTAAAATCACTTGGAGCTGATTTTCTAGTGTTCAACTTTTTTTTTAATGTCTAGTAATGAAAATTCTACTATTTATTAATTTTTTCTAAAGCCACCTGTGGGGCAAATTCAGCACGTTGTTAGGAAACCCTGGTGTAGGGGTATGGAAGTAGGTGCCAGGCGCACCGGTTTGTGTCAAGAACTGCAACGCTGGTTGGTTTTTCACGCTCAACAGTTTCCTGTGTGTATCAAGAATGGTCCACCACCCACAGGACATACAGCCAACTTGACAACTGTGGGAAGCTTCGGAGTCAACATGGGCCATCATCCCTGTGGAACACTTTCGAAAGCAGGGGGTGCAACTCAATATTAGGAAGATGTTCTTAATGTTTGGTATACTCAGGGGGTGCTAAAAAAAATAAAGGGAACACTTAAACAACACAATGTAACTTCAAGTCAATCACACTTCTGTGAAATCAAACTGTCCACTTAGGAAGCAACACTGATTGACAATAAATTTCACATGCTGTTGTGCAAATGGAATAGACAACAAGTGGAAATTATAGGCAATTAGCAAGACACCCCCAATAAAGGACTGGTTTTGCAGGTGGTGACCACAGACCACTTCTCAGTTCCTATGCTTCCTGGCTGATGTTTTGGTCACTTTTGAATGCTGGCGGTGCTTTCACTCTAGTGGTAGCATGAGACGGAGTCTACAACCCACACAAGTGGTAGTGCAGCTCATCCAGGATGGCACATCAATGCGAGCTGTGGCAAGAAGGTTTGCTGTGTCTGTCAGCATAGTGTCACTGTCCAGAGCATGGAGGCGCTACCAGGAGACAGGCCAGTACATCAGGAGACGTGGAGGAGGCCGTAGGAGGGCAACAACCCAGCAGCAGGACTGCTACCTCCGCCTTTGTGCAAGGAGGAGCACTGCCAGAGCCCTGCAAAATGACCTCCAGCAGGCCACAAATGTGCATGTGTCAGCAGTTCCTGCAAGAGGAAGGCATTGATGCTATGGACTGGCCCGCCCGTTCCCCAGACCTGAATCCAATTGAGCACATCTGGGACATCATGTCTCGCTCCATCCACCAACGCCCCGTTGGTGGATGCTTGTCCAGGAAATGGCGGATGCTTTAGTCCAGGTCTGGGAGGAGATCCCTCAGGAGACCTCATCAGGAGCATGCCCAGGCGTTGTAGGGAGGTCATACAGGCACGTGGAGGCCACACACACTACTGAGCCTCATTTTGACTTGTTTTAAGGACATTACATCAAAGTTGGATCAGCCTGTAGTGTGGTTTTCCACTTTAATTTTGAGGGTGACTCCAAATCCAGACCTCCATGGGTTGATAAATTTGATTTCCATTGATCATTTTTGTGTGATTTTGTTGTCAGCACATTCAACTATGTAAAGAAAAAAGTATTTAATAAGATTATTTAATTCATTCAGATCTAGGATGTGTTATTTTAGGGTTCCCTTTATTTTTTTGAGCAGTGTATATACAAGTACCAGACAAAAGTTTGGACACGCATACTCAATCAAGGGTTTTTCTTTATTTTTACTGTTTTCAGTGAAGACATCAAAACTATGAAATAACACATATGGAATCATGTAACAGTGAAGACATCAAAACTATGAAATAACACATATGGAATCATGTAGTAACCAAAAAAGTGTTAAACAAATCAAAATATATTTTATATTTGAGATTCTTCAAAGTAGCCACCCTTTGCCTTGATGACAGCTTTGCACACTCTTGGCATTCTCTCAACCAGCTTCATGAGGTAGTCATCTGGATTGCATTTCAATTAACAGGTGTGCCTTGTTAAAAGTTAATTTGTGGAATTTCTTTCCTTCTTAATGAGTTTGAGCCAATCAGTTGTGTTGTGACATGGTAGGGGTGGTATACAGAAGATAGCCCTATTTGGTAAAAGACCTCTGTCCATATTATGGAAAGAACAGCTCAAATAAGCAAAGAGAAACGACAGTCCATCGTTACTTTAAGACAATTTCAAGCCCAAATAAATGCTTCAGAGTTCAAGTAAGACACCTCTCAACATCAACTGTTCAGAGGAGACTGTGTGAATCAGGCCTTCATGGTCGAATTGCTGCAAAGAAACCACTACCAAAGGACACCAATTATAAGAAGAGACTTGCTTGGGCCAAGAAACCCAAGCAATGGACATTAGACCGGTGGAAATCTGTCCTTTGGTCTGATGAGTCCAAATTTGAAATGTTTTGTTCCAACTGCCGTGTCTTTGTGAGACGGTGAACGGATGATCTCTGCATGTGTGGTTCCCACCGTGAAACATGGAGGAGGTGGTGTGATGGTGCTTTGCTGGTGACACTGTTGGTGATTTATTTAGAATTCAAGGCACACTTAACCAGCATGGCTATCACAGCATTCTGCAGCGATATGCCATCCCATCTGGTTTGCGCTTAGTGGGACTATCATTTGTTTTTCAATAGGACAATGACCCAACACACCTCCCGGCTGTGTAAGGGCTATTTTACCAAGAAGGAGAGTGATGGAGTGCTGCATCAGATGACCTGGCCTCCACAATCCCCCGACCTCAACCCAATTGAGATGGTTTGGGATGAGTCGGACCGCAGAGTGAAGGAAAAGCAGCCAACAAGTGCTCAGCATATGTGGGAACTCCTTCAAGACTGTTGGAAAAGCATTCCAGGCGAAGCTGGTTGAGAGAATGCCAAGAGTGTGCAAAGCTGTCATCAAGGCAAAGGGTGGCTACTTTGAAGAATCTAAAATATATTTTGATTTGTTAAAAAAATGTTGGTTACTACATGATTCCATATGTGTTATTTCATAGTTTTGATGTCTTCACTATTATTATACAATGTAGAAAATAGTAAAAATAAAGAAAAAACCTTGAATGAGTAGGTGTATCCAAACTTTTGACTGGTACTGTATATATAGTGTATATATAAAAAATGCTCTTCTTTAATAAAAGGGAAACAATATCTTCTGGGAACGAATGAAAACATGAATGAACACAGAAGGAAATTTTAAACAAATATTCTCTCACACAGAAAGAACGAAGTCAACATTTGTGTTTCCATAGTCATGGTGAAAGCATGTGGGGGACCTTTTTCTATTGAACACGTATCAGAGCAACATATACAGACTATAGACCAGCACTCAAAGCGCTAACCTACTTCATTAGGAACTAATTACTGTATCTGTAAAGAAAAATAAATGTCCTTTTACATACAGACTGAATAAAATAATATTCATATACATAATAATTGCAAGACAAAACAAGAATGCCACAGACAATGTTGTAAAGTGAATGAAATGGGTGAGAAATAAAACAGTGACAAAACAAGGCAAGGGGACCAAAGTGAATGATAAACGTGTAGCAGTTGATCCAATGCACGCTACATCTGAAACACTTCAACTTTCTCATGTCTTTGTTTGGCACCCTGGTTCACTACTGCTGTCTCAATGTATTACACACAACTCCACAAAGGCTCTTAATAAAAAATATAAATATTCTCTATATACAGAACGACAGCGCATAATTTTCAGCTGTGTGTATGTACCCATTTGTGCGTACTGTCCGAGTGTATGCAGCTGCCTGGGTGTCTCTGAATCTGTTGACACTGAGTTGATGACGATCAGAGTGTGATGATGACAGCTGTTGCCAATTTGTTACATACATATTTCAAACAAAGATGGATGGAGGGAATAGAGTTAATCACAAATCAGCATGAATGCGAGGCATTTCACCTGAGAGATCATCAGTTCAGTGAGGACTATATTTCTTTATACCCCTTTTTATCTAACCTAGAGCCACTACGCCCTGAAACATTTGCTGCCAATGTTTAGTGGAAATATTTGGGTACGACATCAAAACACTTAATTGTTTACACAGAAAAATCATCTTATAATACACCAGGATCCAAAAATAGAATCACACATTTGTTTTTTTCCCATAGAAAATGGTAAAAATGTTTTTTTAGATTTCCTTACATAATACATTATTGGGAACTCAGCTCAGAGGTCAAAGGTTAAGGATAGGGACATCAAAGAGGTCACACAGGCCTTCGGTTTCGTCCAGGTTATATATGTAGTCGTGGTCACCCGGAGGGGGAGACAGACGGAGGAGTGGAGAGAACACTAGGAAAGAGAGAGGGACATACAAAGAGATTAAAAGACAATCTCTTTTAGTTGTGATAGGTTAAGTAAATATTTGCTGATCCGCAAATCCACATCAGCAGAACTGTATACTTAAGCAAGAAGAGCCGAGTAGGTGTGGTATATGGCTAATATACCACGGCTAAGGGCTGTTCCAATGCACCACGCAACACTGAGTGCCTGGATACAGCCCTTAGCCGTGGTATATTAACCATACACCACAAACCCCTGAGGTACCTATTGCTATTATAAACTGGTTACCAACATAATTAGAGCAGTAAAAATAAATGTTTTGTCATACCAGTGGTATATTTATTTTATTTCACCTTTATTTAACCAGGTAAGCCAGTTGAGAACAAGTTCTCATTTACAACTGCGACCTGGCCAAGATAAAGCAAAGCAGTGCGATAAAAACAACAACACAGAGTTACATATGGGGTAAAACAAAACATAAAGTCAAAAATACCACAGAAAATATATATACAGTGTGTGCAAATGTAGCAAGTTATGGAGGTAAGGCAATAAATAGGCCATAGTGCAAAATATAATTAGTATTAACACTGGAATGATAGATGTGGTCTCCTGAGTGGCGCAGTGGTCTAAGGCACTGCATCGCAGTGCTAGCTGTGCCACTAGAGATCCTGGTTCGAATCCAGGCTCTGTCGCAGCCGGCCGCGACCGGGAGACTCATGGGCAGCGCACAATTGGCCTAGCGTTGTCCAGGGTAGGGGAGGGAATGGCCGGCAGGGATGTAGTTCAGTTGATAGAGCATGGCGTTTGCAACGCCAGGGTTGTGGGTTCGATTCCCACGGGGGACCAGTATGAAAAAATTTAAATAATAATAATATGTATTCACTAACTGTAAGTCGCTCTGGATAAGAGCGTCTCCTAAATGACTAAAATGTAAATGTGCAAGAGATGATGTGCAAATAGAGATACTGGGGTGCAAATGAGCAAAATAAATAACAATATGGGGATGAGGTAGTTGAGTGGACTAATTTCAGATGGGCTCTGTACATGTGCAGTGATCGGTAAGGTGCTCTGACAACTGATGCTTAAAGTTAATGAGGGAGATAAGAGTCTCCAGCTTCAGAGATTTTTGCAGTTCGTTCCAGTCATGGTCTGATATACCTTGGCTGTCAGCATTCAGGGCTCGACCCACCCAGTTTATAAATGTCAACTTACCCTCGGAAGACATCAACTCCTCCAACAGGTCTGCACTCATGATCTCTACTCAGAGAGACGGTGTGAAAGAGAGGGAGAGATATGGGAAATGAGGATGAGGGGTTAGAATAAAGGCACATGTCTATTCTGGTATCTATAATCTCAAATTATTGTCTATACATTGATATAATCTGCAATAGCATGTTCATACAGTGGTTATACTTGCCAACTCCTTCCATAGATTTCATAATATGTTGAGGTGATCTTTACCTTTAGTCGGGTCAAACATGTCAGAAAGTTCTTTGGGGAAATACAGCACTACAAATAGAACACAGAAAACATTAGTCACTCACTCAACAACTCCCAAAAACGATTGATACAAAGAGTGCACACACTAAATAAACCTTGACTCTGACGTATATTTAGTATGTGTATCCCCCTTGTATGAATGTTTAGCAGGATAGAGAAGCATCATGATCTTAGGGAAACGGCAGATGACACTTACATTCTGAGGGGTCGGTCTTGATTGGTTCAAAGACTGCTGAAGAAGAGGAAGAGCAGCCATCCAATGAGGCAGAGGACAGGAGAGGTTGGGTGTCCAACAGGGGAGTCAGTTGGGCAGTTATGTTTGTAGTGGGTGTGGAAACAGTCAGTGTGCTGGTGTTGTTGCTGGACACTTTAAAAGAAGGATGGTGATATGAGAATTACATTTTTTGCTGCAATTTCACTCCAACACCACACACACGTAATAACTACATTGCTCAGATAAAGACCAAATCGTACCTGCGGTGGTGACTGCCTGGTTGGTAGTAGCTGTGCAGGCAGGTGAGACTGTGGCAGGACTGGGGTTGGAGGAGTGGGCCAGAGGCTGGCAGGGGGCAGCAGGTGCCGGTTTTGGGTTGGCAGCAGTAGCAGGCACTGGCAGGCTCTGGAGCATGTCCTCTGGTGGTGGGACGGACAGTACCACTGGAGACGGGCTGGACGGGTCCTTGTTCACTAGGAGAACCTCAATGGGTCCTGCTGAGCTCTTGAGACGGATCTGATACTTCTTCTGTCCATTCAGTACCTGCCAACAATCACTCAGTCAGACGGTAGTGGCACAGGGAAGTCCAACTCAGATTCTGTAGAGCTGCTGCGTGTAGGCCTTTGTTTCACCCCAGTACTGACACACTTGATTCATATAATTGTATAAATCGTTGTCCAGATTGCGATTAGTTTACTATTTTTAAAAGGAGTATTAGTGCTAGGCTGGAACAGAAGTCTGCACAACCTTGGCTGGCTACCCATCCACATCGCTCCAGCCAAACTGAAGTTCTTCTCCACGATGAGTATAGATTTGCCTCCCTCACCCTACGATTTCTAAAATGCAAACACATTCTGACCGTTCAGATATCGAAGGGTAGGGCCAGAGCCAGCCTACATAATGACCTTATCAACTTTGATATTCTGATTGGTTAGATTTGTTGGAGACGATCCAATCGCTGATTAATTTATTTTGTACAACGCCCCTCATTTTGAAGTCACACAAATGACTTCTAGGATGGCAGATTCAGACTGAATGTATGTAGCGATCGATAGAGAAGAGGAATTAAGTTCAGGGTGAGTCGTCAGGCAATGCACAACCAGCAGCTCGCCAGAATCCAAGTTGGAGACCCCTGGTCTGAGGATGGTGAGACAGAAAGGGGAAAGTAGTTGGGTCTTACAGTACAAACACTTACCGACTCAGGTATGGGCACCTCCAGTTGTGTGCCTGTGGGAGCGCGGATCGCTAGGAGAGTGTCACCTGTGGAGGCCAAACAGAGACGGGGTGAGTGGGAGGGGAAAAAAACAAAAGGAGGTAGAACAATCAAAAGGGAAAGAAAAACACACAGAAAAATATATGAGAGAAACTTACCTTTGAACGCACTGCAAAGGTCTTCGTGTTTTACATAAGCCAGTGTGTGCTTGTGTTAAGGGCCAAGAGTTTATTTACTACTACAACATGAATTTAAGAGCTAAGCATTGAGCTAAAAAATCTGATCACTACCATCTAAACCATCTTGGGGTCATGGGGTGCACCATAACCAATATCTAGTAACTAACACACTAGATCTGCTAAGTTTAGAGGGATTGTAGTGAAGGATATGGGCTGTTGTGTGAGTCGTCTGTCACGTTCTTGATGCTCTGCTGGACCCAGACCCTCTGCTGATCCAACTCCTGCTCCCTCTTGTCCAGATCATCCAGCTCTGCCTTCAGATCAATGAGCTTATCGGCTATCTCCTGTGTGTTACAGCCAGGACCAACACCCCTGGGGACAGGAAACATGTATCACAAAGAGATAGGCCCAGAGACATTAAAACAGTTTGGCCATGTTAGCACCTTTATTCTCAATATTTTGGTAATGGAACAATGCGAGAGTGCCTCCGACAACTCCCTATAAAATGACCCGCTATAAACACGCAAAACACAGCAGCAAATATGTCTGTACAGTGTTGTGGTATCAACAAATTGCATATCTACTTTCACTGGAAATGTTTATAGGTTTTGAAAACTATAATCAGAAATAGAGAGCACAACACAGAAGTGTTATCACTTAGCAATGGCTATGGAGGAGAAAGTGGCGCTCTTGGAACGTTCAGACAGAAACCCCATTGGCCCAACTCTCTAAATATATGACTCTGGATAACACACACATAAATTAAGACGACAGTCAAGGGCAAGGCATTGATAGGAAAACAGTTAAGACACCTCTCCTTATCTGCTTTCACTTACATAAGACAGCTCGCACACTGGTAGTTTCTGAATGGCGATAGGGTGCCACCCAAGATTTACTAACGGAGCCCATAATGCCATGTTCCTTCTCATGTCCTTGACTTACTTCCACTGAATACTGTTCTTGGACTTCTTCTCGATCAGTCCGATGCCCTCGAGCACATTGGTGATGTCGTAGATGCGCCGCTTCTGTCTTACAGCTAGGGTGTCTGCTGCCTGTGGGAGAGAAAGAGTGGTCAATGTTATTCATACATCAGTGTAGAGCAGTTTGGGGGTCCATTGAACAATTCCACAGTTTAAAACAAATAGCTTGGTAGACTAATGTCAAGGAAGCTTAGCTATTCAGCTTCAAAGTTACACATAGCTGAGTGTTCAACAAGCACTTACATCAATAAACATATGGCTAGTGCTGATAACTATGATGTGTTAATCCTCATTGCTGCTATGGGATGACATCTATTCCATTGTGGTCAGTCAAGCCCAGCCTAAACAAAACCTAACATATTGTCAGCATAATTTAACCAATGATAATGGTGACTATCCGATTTATTTAATTTCTAGCTACATAAAAGGGTGTGTGACTCTGAAACCGGGTTGGGTTTTAACTGTTTTGCCAGATCCAGTTCATAACAACATTGTGCAGCCTTGCTTGCTTGTCTTCATTGAGTCTGCAGGGGGCAGAATAGAAAAAGTTAGCTGGCTAGCTTGCTGCCTAGTACCTCAACCAATGACTGTATGACCTCAATAGAGGAGTTGAGGTAACGTTACTTGGCAACTGGCTAGCCAACTTTTCCTAAATTCAGTGGACGGGCAAATTGTAGCTAACTAGTTAATTGAACTATTCAAACACATAAATAGACAAAAACACTTGACCCCAACGTATCACGCTGATGTGCTGGACGGTTAACGCTAGCTTGCGAAAACCTTGAATGCTAATTGCTACTACCTAACGTTAGCTAGCCACAAGCTAAATTTACATCCGCGTGCCAAAAACAAAGAGTAAGGCATGGCATGCTTACTGCTTTCAGGTCTAGAACTCCATCCTTGGCCTCTTGCAGCAAAGATACAAATTTGGTTGTAAGCAATCCTAGACTCTTCTCGTGTCGACTTGGGGTTTGAGGTTGAAGCGACTCTCCCATGGCTCCAAATTCAGTTCTTCCCGACTCCAGCTCCATCTGATTAGGAATTATTGTTCGGATCCGTACAGTAGTTAGCCGGCTCCCCGCCCCCGAACTCACTTGCTAGCTAGAAACCCCTTTTCATTCGCCGTGCTGTGCTAAAGTGAGATTTAGCTATATAAAATGCTTTGCATGGTACTAATGGTAGGAAAATCCGATATGGTCCGGTCCAGATTCTTGACCTAATAATCCCCAAAAAACAGGCCTTCAAAATATTTCAACGAGCATACGGTCCGAAGCCGTTGGACACGCGAGGTATGCTGGGATGGTTTGGGTTGTGAAGCCAAGGGGCCATCTGCAAAACATGAGATACTTTGAAAAGCGTACACTGTAAATTGTAATCGATGTACTTGACAAGAAAGTCAACTGTTGCTAGTAAAGCATTTCGCAATATTAAACATCTACTAAATCACAAGATCGTTAAATTTTTGTTTATTATGGATTAGACTGCAAATGTGTCCTTTTTTACGGACAGTTCTATTTTCTACATGCCCTAACTAATTTAATTTTACAGTCAAATAATATAATACATTTTTCGAGGATATGCTTAGGCTAAATCTTTAGGATTTTACAGTTTGAGAAATGCTTAATCAATTGCAATTCATGTACTTACTTACAAGCCCTTAACCAACAATGCAGTTAATATATACAGTGGGGAGAACAAGTATTTGATACACTGCCGATTTTGCAGGTTTTCCTACTTACAAAGCATGTAGATGTCTGTAATTTTTATCATAGGTACACTTCAACTGTGAGAGACGGAATCTAAAACAAAAATCCAGAAAATAACATTGTATGATTTTTAAGTAATTCATTTGCATTTTATTGCATGACATAAGTATTTGATACATCAGAAAAGCAGAACTTAATATTTGGTACAGAAACCTTTGTTTGCAATTACAGAGATCATACGTTTCCTGTAGGTCTTGACCAGGTTTGCACACACTGCAGCAGGGATTTTGGCCCACTCCTCCTTACAGACCTTCTCCAGATCCTTCAGGTTTCGGGGCTGTCGCTGGGCAATACGGACTTTCAGCTCCCTCCAAAGATTTTCTATTGGGTTCAGGTCTGGAGACTGGCTAGGCCACTCCAGGACCTTGAGATGCTTCTTACGGAGCCACTCCTTAGTTGCCCTGGCTGTGTGTTTCGGGTCGTTGTCATGCTGGAAGACCCAGCCACGACCCATCTTCAATGCTCTTACTGAGGGAAGGAGGTTGTTGGCCAAGATCTCGCGATACATGGCCCCATCCATCCTCCCCTCAATACGGTGCAGTCGTCCTGTCCCCTTTGCAGAAAAGCATCCCCAAAGAATGATGTTTCCACCTCCATGCTTCACGGTTGGGATGGTGTTCTTGGGGTTGTACTCATCCTTCTTCTTCCTCCAAACACGGCGAGTGGAGTTTAGACCAAAAAGCTCTATTTTTGTCTCATCAGACCACATTACCTTCTCCCATTCCTCCTCTGGATCATCCATATGGTCATTGGCAAACTTTAGACGGGCCTGGACATGCGCTGGCTTGAGCAGGGGGACTTTGCGTGCGCTGCAGGATTTTAATCCATGACGGCGTAGTGTGATACTAATGGTTTTCTTTGAGACTGTGGTCCCAGCTCTCTTCAGGTCATTGACCAGGTCCTGCCGTGTAGTTCTGGGCTGATCCCTCACCTTCCTCATGATCATTGATGCCCCACGAGGTGAGATCTTGCATGGAGCCCCAGACCGAGGGTGATTGACCGTCATCTTGAACTTCTTCCATTTTCTAATAATTGCGCCAACAGTTGTTGCCTTCTCACCAAGCTGCTTGCCTATTGTCCTGTAGCCCATCCCAGCCTTGTGCAGGTCTACAATTGTATCCCTGATGTCCTTACATAGCTCTCTGGTCTTGGCCATTGTGGAGAGGTTGGAGTCTGTTTGATTGAGTGTGTGGACAGGTGTCTTTTATACAGGTAACGAGTTCAAACAGGTGCAGTTAATACAGGTAATGAGTGGAGAACAGGAGGGCTTCTTAAAGAAAAACTAACAGGTCTGTGAGAGCCGGAATTCTTACTGGTTGGTAGGTGATCAAATACTTATGTCATGCAATAAAATGCAAATTAATTACTTAAAAATCATACAATGTGATTTTCTGGATTTTTGTTTTAGATTCCGTCGCTCACAGTTGAAGTGTACCTATGATAAAAATGACAGACCTCTACATGCTTTGTAAGTAGGAAAACCTGCAAAATCGGCAGTGTATCAAATACTTGTTCTCCCAACTGTATATATATATATATATATATATATATATATATATATATATATATATATATATATATAATACAATTACAATATTAATAATAAATAAATAAAATACATTGTTAAGTAAAAAATTGATAAGTAAAAAATTTAAAATAGCAAATAATTAAAGAGCAGAAGTAAAATAAGATAACTGTAGGGAGGCTATATACAGGAGGTACCGGTACAGAGTCAATGTGCGGGGGCACCGGTTAGTTGAGGTAATTGAGGTAATATGTACATGTGGGTAGAGTTAAAGTGACTATGCATAAATAATAATATATATATAATATGCCATTTAGCAGACGCTTTTATCCAAAGCGACTTACAGTCATGCGTGCATACATTTTTGTGTATGGGTGGTCCGGGGATCGAACCCACTACCTTGGCGTTACAAGCGCCGTGCTCTACCAGCTGAGCTACAGAGGACCACTTTTACGCTGCAGAGTAGCAGCAGCGTAAAAGAGATGTAAAGAGATGGATGGGATGGGGTGGGGTGGGGTGAGGGGGCAATGCAAATAGTCCGGGTAGCTATGATTAGCTGTTCAGGAGTCTAATGGCTTGGGGGTAGAAGCTGTTAAGAAGCTAGGGTGGCTGGAGTCTTTGATAATTTTTAGGGCCTTCCTCTGACACCGCCTGGTATAGAGGTCCTGGATGGCAGGAAGCTTGGCCCCAGTGATGTACTGGGCCGTACGCACTACCCTCTGTAGTGCCTTGCGGTCGGAGGCCGAGCAGTTGCCATACCATCCAGGCTCTGTCGTAGCCGGCCGCGACCGGGAGACCCATGGGGCGGCGCACAATTGGCCCAGGGTAGGGGAGGGAATGGCTGGCAGGGATGTAGCTCAGTTGGTAGAGCATGGCGTTTGCAACGCCTGGGTTGTGGGTTCGATTCCCACGGGGGGCCAGTATGAAAAAAATAAATAAAACAATAAATTATGCACTCACTAACTGTAAGTCGCTCTGGATAAGAGCGTCTGCTAAATGACTAATATGTAAATGTAATACCAGGCGGTGATGCAACCAGTCAGGATGCTCTCGATGGTGCAGCTGTATAACTTTTTGAGGACCCATGCCAAATCTTTTCAATCTCCTGAGGGGGAATAGGCTTTGTCGTGCCCTCTTCACGACTGTCTTGGGGTGTTTGGACCATGATAGTTTGTTGGTGATGTGGACACCAAGGAACTTGAAGCTCTCAACCTGTTCCAATACACCCCGTCGATGAGAATGGGGGCATGCTCAGTCCTCTTTTTTTTCCTGTAGTCCAAAATCATCTCCTTTGTCTTGATCACGTTGAGGGAGAGGTTGTTATCCTGACACCACACGGCCAGGTCTCTGACCTCCTCCATATAGGCTGTCTCATCGTTGTCGGTAATCAGGCCTACCACTGTTGTGTCGTCGGCAAACTTAATGATGGTGTTGGAGTCATGCCTGGCCATGCAGTCATGGGTGAACAGGGAGTACAGGAGGGGACTGAGCACGCACCCCTGAGGGGCCCCCGTGTTGAGGATCAGCGTGGCAGATGTGTTGTTACCTACCCTTACCACCTGGGGGTGGCCCGTCAGGAAGTCCAGGATCCAGTTGCAGAGGGAGGTGTTTAGTCCTAGGGTCCTTAGCTTAGTTATGAGCTTTGAGGGCACTATGGTGTTGAACGCTGAGCTGTAGTCAGTGAATAGCATTCTCACTCTGCTGCGACGCTTCAAGTTTGTCTAGCCTGAGGAGGCAGGGGAACCTGACTACACCCCTGTGTTTGGTGTAACCATGTCCCCAAAATCATACAGACTGGGTGTAAGGCAGAGGAAACTAGTTAAGGGGATATTCTAGAGACAGAGGTCATATTGGAGTTCCATGTAATAATATTGTAGTTAAACCCTTATAATTATTTGATTTTATATTTGTGAATTTGTGTTTGACACAGGTGTGTTTAAATGTGTTATTTGTAGGATAAAATGTTCGTATGTGAGTATAGTTGATGTATGTAATATATCATTCATTACTCACACCCTGCACTTGCTTCATGGGAAAATTCACTACACACTAAAGGACTTTCGCATCTGTTGCTTATCGTATTGTATGTAATATTGGATAAAAAAATGTGTGGCTAGCTGAATTCAAAATAAAATGTTAAATGTCAGTTGTTGTACTGCAATATACTTTCTCTATACAGCACCGTTCACATAGTTCACAGAGTTTACACATGGGGAAATAGTTTTAAATTTTTTTGTCTTATACAGTAATTATTGGCACCATTGATAAAGATGAGAAAAATATACTGTATGACATAAATAATACAAATACTGAGCTATATTGTATGCTACAAAAAAGTATATTATTTTATACTAATAGAATTGCTCCGAGAAAGATATGTTAGTTAACAAGGTACCTTTTTGTTTCTCTAAAAGATAGGTGTCAAAATGGTTTTCACCCGTTTTCAACCCTCCCCTTGCTACGATAACAGCACTGAGCCTTTCTCTATAATGTTTTATGAGATTGGAGAACATATTAGACCATTCCTCCATACATAATCTTTCCAGATGCTTGATATCCTTTGGTATGCGCTTATGGACTGCCCTCTTCAATTTTCTAAAGGTTTTCAATGGGGTTCAAGTCTGTAGATGGAGATGGCCATTGCAAAATGTTTATTTTGTGGTCAATTAACCATTCCTTTTTGGATTTTGATGTGTGCTTGGGGTCATTGTCTTGCTGGAAGATCCACTTGTGGCAAAATGTCATCCTCCTGGCAGGTTTTGGGGTAAAATGTCCTGGTATTTGATAGAGTTCATGAAGCTGTTGACCTTAACAAGAGCACCAGGATCAGTGGAAGCAAAATAGCCCCATAACATCAAAGATCCACCACCATATTTTACAGTAGGTATGAGGTACTTTTCTGCACGTGCATCCTTCTTTCGAAGCCAAACCACCGCTGGTTTGGGTGGCCAAAGACCTCTATTTTCGTCTCATCTGACCATTATTAGTTGCTCTTAATAAAGGCTTATTTTCAGGCAACCCTTTTCAAAGAGCCTATTGGCATGGAGGTGGCGTCGAATTGTAGATTTGGAGACTTGGTGACCTCAAGATGATACCCAGTTCTGCAATTCCCAGTTCCCTTGGAATTTCCTTTGCCTCCTGAACCATCTACCTCACTGTTTAGTGTGCGTGGGGACAAGATACACATGCGTCCTTTTCCAGCAGGATTACCACTGTTCCAGTGGTAAACTTCTTAATTATTGCCCTAATAATGGTAAAATGTATATACATTTTTGTATAATGTTTTTGTACCCATTGTTGGATTTATGAAGGTCAACAACCATTCATCTTTGTTCATTTGTGAGTTATTTGCCTTTCCCCATGGTGATGGATGACCAATGATTTTTACATGCGTTACCTCATTTTTATACCCCAGTGAAACAGGAAGCCATGGAAGGCCACAATACAGTTTCTTAAGCTGAGATTAATTTTAAAAAGTAGAACGTTATTGCTGATTTTATTTGGTTTAATTTTACTCATAAGAATCTTTATGGGTGCCAATAATTTTGACACTTATCTTTTTTAGATTTTGTTTTATTACTTGTTAAACAAAATATTTTTCTCTGAGCAATTGTATATATATATTTTAGCTTACAATATAGCTCAGTATTTGTATTTCTTTATTTTATAGTCTTTGTTGCTCATCTTTATTAGGGGTGCCAATTAAGTTGATCTCCCTATCATATAGGTGTTGTAAGGAGATTATGTATTGAGTTGAAAGATTACTAGTATTTTACTAGTAATTACTACTCTGAAAGTACCCTGGAAGTGTATTTATCTATTGATTGCTGATAGAGAAAATGAAAAGCATGTCTATGCATAACCCCATTTTAGACCACTATTACACTATTCACCACATACAATTACAATAACAAACAGTGAACTTCAAGTCACAAACAGGCCTAGTCTATGCACTTCTCTAGTATTACCTGCTGTGTTTCCATGTGTGTTTAGGGAGAGGACAGGGTCTTAGAGCAACACATTTTTTTCTACAACCAATTAAGTGTCATGAGAAGGGGTCACATGACAATGACTGTGCTGTAGTGGTTATGTAGCTGGGAGCAGAGTGCAGTGGGACAACAGTCATCATGCTGGGCACCTTTATTCTGCTTTGGCTCGGCATCTGCCTGCTCTTATACCTCCTCAGGAATCACAGGGCCAAAAACTTCCCCCCTGGTCCACAACCCATCCCAATATTTGGAAATATTTAGCAGCTGAACCTGGAAAATCCCATTGATGATTTGGAAAGGGTCAAGTAAAAAGCTATATGGTTCTGCTGTTGGTGATATTTGTCTAGTAAATAAAATTATCTTATTAATCTGAGGACAGGATGTTGTGCAATTGATGCCTTGAATATGCAAAGAACAACCAACTTATTCACATCAACATGTGTGTAGATGTTTTTTTAATTTTTACATTGTCGGGTGGTTTGGTGCTTTAGGGAATATGAATCAGAACCCATTTAACAGTGTAATAAACATCAATGGAAAGATAATTGGAGCAAGCCAGCAACCCCTCAGAGACATCTATAACAAACAAAGAAACAAGCAAAGAAACATCAGAGTTCTTCTAATAATCTTTCACATCTTTTCACGTTTTTCATTGAAACAGCTGTCAGCGCGCTATGGGAAGCCTTTACTTCGGAGGCAGGCCAGTTGTGATCATCAATGGAACACAGGCTATGAGGGAAGCATTGGTGACGAAGGCTGTAGACTTTGCGGGACAACCCAATGGACTCCTACTCAGCCACCTCACACGAGGCAAAGGTATTAGCCCAACTAATGATCTCACCTAGATAATTTTTATGTAACTAAAACCATGCAGCTTTAGTTAAGGGTTCAAGCTCAGGAAACAATCAATTAGGATGCACCCCATGATAGGATTGTCTCAACTAGGCGACTCAAATGGAAAAGGTTATTTACTTTTTCATAGACATGCAATACACAATATTAAGTTTCTCCTCTGGATTAATAAAGTACCTACCTACCTACCTACCTACCTACCTACCTACCTACCTATCTATATATCTTTATATTGATATGACACTGTATAAACAATGCACAATATCAGTATTTGCATGAAGGATTATGGACCTAGCTGGAGAGATCACCGTCGCTTTGCCCTGATGTCCCTGAGAAACTTTGGTCTGGGAAAGCAGTCCATGGAGGAGAGGATTCTGGAGGAGATATCATATGCCACTGCATTGCTGGACAAGAGATGTTATTACTTATATTCTTAATAAACATAATCTAGAATGATTACCACCATGCTTTCTTCCAGACCATGATCACAATCATGGCCAATGGACCCTGGGGTATGGTATGAATACGACTTCTGTGTTCTTCATTATGGATTCAACAAAGGATTTTGATCCAAAGAAACAAGAATACATTCTATGTATTTTTAAACTATGAAATAATTTACTCTGACTCCTCTTTTTATCAAGCTACCTGTGATTGAAGTTACTGATACAATATTTTATTAATAATAATAGTGATGATTTGTCTAACTCTCTGCAGACATATGACACCATGACACTGCTGAGGAGTCTGCTTTTGCCCTTCCAGAGACCTCTAAAGGACTACCACACAATTCAACTCATGTCTGAGATCTTAGAGCAGCACAGAGCCACCCACGTCCCCAATGAGCCATGAGATGTCATCGACAGCTATCTGCACCACATGGATAAGAGGGTGTGTACTCTCAATTATGCAGTTATTTGGGCCAAATAGGCTAGTTACTAAAGCACAGAGTTTCTAAACCCAGAGGCGCAACATCGCGAGACTTCCAGGAACGTTTGCGAAAGACCAAGCAGACCAGGCCAGGGTTTGGGGTTTGAGAAGTCAATGAGAAAATTGAAAAATTCTTCCTTAGTTGTTCATTTTCTCGAAATCTAAAGGCACAACCTAGATTCGAGCCAATGTCTTAAGTAGTTGAACATGTTATAACTCCAACTTCGTGAAAGTGACAAACTGACACGTTTTCATTTTCGTGAAAAACAACTTTATATCGAAGGAGTGCCTTTGATTTGACGGCTTGCACATGCACAGTTCGATGCAAGACGACTGTTAGACCCAATTACGTGTTTCTACGCATGAGCTTAGCTAGCCAACGTCGCCATGACATCACCTACAAGTGTGATTGGGGATTTCTATTGGAGAAGCAGTTTTAGCCTATCTTCATACTGTACTGTCTTTGACAAAGGTCTAATTGGGTGCCAGTAAATAACTGTCAGCACATCGACATAGACAACATTTATGAATGTATCTTACAATCAGTCAAATCAAAATAAAATAACATGTTATTTGTCACATGCTTCGTAAACAACAGGTGTAGACTAACAGTGAAATGCTTACTTATGGGCCCTTCCTAACAATGCAGAGAGAAACATATAGAAACAATTATAACAGGAGGAATAAATACACAATGAGTAATGATAACTTGGCTATATACTCAGGGTACCAGTACCGAGTCGATGTGCAGGGGTACGAGGTAATTGAGGTAGATATTGTAAGTACATATAGGTAAGGGTCAGAGCAGTGTTGTGTTCGAGACCACCTAAAGCGAGTCTGAGTCAAGACCAAGACAGGAGGGGGGGCGAGACCGAGTCAAGACCGAGACCGGGAGGGGGACAAGGGATCCGAGACCAAGTCAAGAACGAGACCAGAAAAATGTGTGTCCAATTCAAGACCAGATCTGTGCCTCGACACAGCTAACCAAATGACACCTGCATCTCTAGCTGTGTATAGCCACCGAAAAATGATATGAGGGGGAAAAGTCAGTCACTCACACACTCCTCCAATGGCATGGCATGACATCTAGCTAGCTATCTAGCTAACGTTAGGCTCCGTGTTTATAGCTTGCTACATAAATAGATATGCTAGCCTATTAGCCACGTTATGACTGACTTGTGATCATTGCCCTTGCTAGTTTGATTGTATTGACATTCCCAGCGTTAGTTATATTTGTCCGTTTTTGTCCAGAATATTGAGTCATTGAAACTGAAACAGTGCATCCCGAATGGAGGCAGCAAACAATGTACCAGGCCAGCTGTGATTTACAACCTGATAGCAATATTTTTTGGACTACCAAGAAATGTATTGGTGAATTATATGAATCATGCATTGAACTGCATCCATCTATTCTGCCAACAATGCCTTAGTGTACGCCATGGAATGTTGAGTCAAATTTAACCTATTTTTAAAACCTCTTATAAAGTTGGTTTTGTAGAATAAACTAGGAATTTTATATTTTTTACTGATATTATGATTGTTTGTTTGTTTCAAATCTGCAAAGTAGATAAAACGCTGTCAGTTCCACTTTAAACTTTAGGTCACTAGTTACTTTGTGTGCTAAACGTGAAATGCTTTTTGCAATGGGAAGTAATAGTGGTACATCTCGATAGGGAAATGCTTAATGGTTGTGTTTTTGTATTCTTATATATGGGACCTACTGGCTTATTATGTCCGAGTTTATGGACTGCTTATCCTTTAACATCATGCTGTGTGTGACTGCTGCCTTTCCATCGGCCCTATGCAGTGGTGTAGTGGTGCCTGTGGGTATACTCTAATTATGCCAAAAAGTTCCCAAATGGCCCGCCCAGTGAAGGAAAGGGACCCTGTGTGAAAAATCCTGTTTTCCTATGTTTTTTTAATGAGTTTTCCTGTAGACTTTTCAGATTGTCACTCTCAAAATCACACCTTTTTTAAATATAAAAAAATACAAAAAATGGATGGTCTGTCCACAACAATGCTTAAACCACGTCAATCTGATTGGGTGGGCCTCTGTCCACCCAGGCCCATCCATATCTACGCCCCTGATGCAAACAGCACATGATGACAATTGCGCATCACAAATCGCCTACTAACCAACACTTTGGACTAAACTTTTTCAATACCTGGTTTGCATACCCATTGTTGCCTTAGTTCGCATTTACTGGTAGATATCATATGTTGAAACGTCTACCGGCTACCGATGTCATTCTTCTGTGAGCTGCTCCAGGCCAAAACCATTTGAGAGCTGCACACTCTTGCTGCCTGCAGATGATATTGCGCTAGAACTAGGCTATGTGTGCGGCGCGCATTTTAATATATTTAATGTACTTTGCGATTGTTGTCAAGATTGCGTAATTCAAATCTGGTATTGGAATAAGAATCAAGAGATCTTCAATCCAAGCTTAATTTATTATATGCAAAATGTATTGTATGATAAGTATGAAGGTTCGTATACGGGCTCACTGACAAACCACGCAGGGCCGACAGAGAACTAAGAATCTGTTTTCAGATTCTTTCTCAAATACTCTGACAGAAAGCAGTCCCTTCTTCTGTTGGCCAACCAGAGCAAAGGACTGAGTGTGGTTCAGCCAATCCGTTGGCGCAGGGGTGGGCCCAACTCCTCGGCACTCCATTTGTTACTAGACATGGTTGCTATGATAACCTGCGAAAGTCAGCACCCAGAAATACATCATCCCACTGTACTCAATGTTCAAGGACAGTTTCACAGAATACAAAGAGAGAGTGTTCGCAACACAAGTCTTATCTGTCCTACCCCCAATGTTCCCCACCCTGTTATGTGAAACAATCCATATCAGTATATTGCTCCTCATTAGTGCATTCCTTCCAAGCTATCCATCACATACAGATCCAATTATGAGAAAAATAAAACCCAACAATTCCCTCTTTTGACACCCTCTAGGGTGTCACTCATTAAAATACAATACAAACAAAAATAAACACTTTTATTAATAGACAATTTGATAATAAAAGTCCTTCAGTCCTTCCATCGACACCCAACTTGCAAACTGTTACCAGTCATCAAAGAAGTTCAAACCATCACATAAGGAAAGACAAACATTCACATGGCTAACTTGATTAATAAAGCATAAAACACAGGATTAATAGAACACAAAACACAAGATTATTAAAACTCTAGGGTGTGATTAAAGATTTTTAAAGGGAAATTTTTTTGAATTCCCTCTTTTGACACCATTTATGGTGTCACTCTAAACAGAGTATAATCACCCTTAAGAATAACAGGATATGGAAATTAAATCACAACATTTAATGGTAATAAAAAATAAAAATTATAATTTTAACCCTCTATTCCTCCCCTACACCTAACATGTACTGAGTTGGCTACCAGCCACCCAGGAATCCTTTACCTTCACATCAGGAAGAATAAACAATCACAGTGGTTAGTAAAAACATAAGGTAATAAATGAGCAAGAACTGAAAATAAATGCGTGTATGTATTTTACTAGGCAAACCATGGATCATCCAGCTTGGTCTCAGAGTCAGTAACAGAGTCACCCGCATCATCCTGGGCCGGTAACAACAGCATCATACCTGACGCCTGCACCACTCCTACCACTGACCTCCTGAGACAGGGGACGATGCAAGCAGCACAACACATTAACAGCAAAAACACAATTATTAGGGTCAGAAATCCAGTAACCACCATAGAAGAGTACTCACCAAACCAGTCACTCAGCCAGGAAATAAGGCAACATCCACAAAGAACAAGTATACCCATAGAAGCTATAACTTCACCCAGAATAGTCACAACAATAGTTTTCCATTTACCAAATATGTTATCAAACCAATCGTTTATGGAGCTATCAATACCAGAGTTCTCAACCAGTTCGTTCGCCAGCGTGGTGATGGTCACTCAAGCGCTTTGGTCACGGGCCCGTCCGGTGCTATATTGTTGGAGATGAAAGTACAACACATATATCCAAACAGAACACAAACCCCGTCCTGCTCAGCCAAAAGCATATCTAAAGCTATTCTATTCTGCCATGTCATTAAGCTAGTTGCCGCTGTCTGCTCAGCTAATCCCTTTATTGCATCACGAGTGTGGTTTATAAATCTTTGCTGGTTATATTAAATATAATTTATCCAATCTACATTTTTATTAATTGTTGACCATCAGAAAATACTTGATTCAAACCCAGCTGCGATCTGATTGTGGATCCCATCAATATATATATATCCTTTCATCAAAGGCTCCCGGGAGGAGGTCCTACTTTCTATGTGACAACTCACCAGTCTCTGACACGTTTGATTGTTTGCGTATGTAGGTGAGTTCACAATCAGTTATCACCACACATCCATCAGATGTCAGCACGGGCCTGGTTTTGGCTCCTATAATCCTCTGACTGCAACAAAAAGGAAATATTAGTCATGTTTTCTTTCAGTTGTGATATTCTCTGTGTAGGAGCAGAGCTAAGATGCCCTACTCTGTATCCTATCTTACTAGTCCTAGAAAAACAATTAGAATCCCCTGAGACTTCAAACGTAGGCAACCCAGGTCGGGACGACCCCGTTATCGGGCTTGCATGGAGGATAAACCTGACAGAGAGTCAAAGCCTGTCAAGGGGAACGGAGTAGTTGTCAACCCTGGTTTGGCTGTCCCACAGGCAAAACAGTCCTCTTTAGACATAGTTTTTTGCCGTATACTGAATCCATTCCAACCACAGGTTAAGATTTCTATACCCCGTTTCCACCTGTACTACTTCCTCCAGGTCTATAGTTTTGCACTATCTTTACCACAGCCCCGGTCTCACTACCTCCCTCAGAGAGGTTTACTCTAGAATTTCCCCTTTCCCTACGTCTAGCTGTCTCCTATGCCTTTTCAACTTGTGTTAGGTTAACTACTACTTCTGGCTGAAACAGGAGGGTCCGTGTGTGTTAGGAATATGGCCCCCACAATCAGACAGCTACCTACCGTCGGGAGACCTGTGAATCCCCACCCTTGCCCTGAGAACATGTCAGATGCCAGAGGCCAACCCATTGCTTCACCTTCTATCGAACTCACACAGGGATGATCAGACAGGGTAAGGGAATCTTCGTTAAGGAGCCAACCCCCGGACCCTTGTGGTTATCGGATCTTTCTCCTAACTCTGTGTTTGTTCGTCAGGTGTAGCTGGTTTTGCCTTTTTACAGTGTGTGACATGCACCCAGATGGATCTCTCAGCTGGCAAAGGCAGTACTTGGTAGGGCCCTTCCCGCCAGGCCTGCTTCAGTCTCCTGGTTAGATAGAGTGGGTCACCTTCTCCTTTAGTTCACCTGTGGGGCACAAAACCTCTGACATACAGGTGTGGTTAATAAACTATCATATATGTTTGTTGTTTTTTTAAAGTATTTTGTCCTCTCCTTTGTATATATTTAATATTTAATCCAACCATCCCCCTTTTGACACATGATTTGGCCATGTGTCAATATTACCACCTATCTAAACAATCACTTTAGTTAATATTGGTAATTCATTATCCAATTGCCATTCCTCCACTCTCTCTTCTGTTATTTTATGGTTCAAATCAAATATATTATTACCAAATTATAATCTTCTTCACAATTTTCACAGTACTATAAATTACCCTCAACTTAGTAAAATAAACTATCTTAAAGTCCTCCTCTCATGCCTTTAGAATTTACTAGTGTGGATGATTAAAATAACACCAGAATGTTAAAACAGAGTTCAGAGGCCATTGAAATCATTTAACGAACTGTTTAATCCCATAGTATACTAAACATTACCATTATTCTAAATATTTCATAAATGTTAGTTATCCCAAGTGTTCATTAAATCCTCATGACATTCATTCTCATAAGAAATCATATATACCCCAAACTCAGCCAAAAGCTAAAAAAAAAAACTCCATAAAATTCACTGTGTGCTCCTCTAAGACCTATCACCCTTGACCTGCTGAAACCCCCCAAAATTGAAACAACAAGGCTTTATAAACATCATACTAGGTGTGTTGTTTTTTATTTGAAAACCCAATTTGAAAAACAACCACAAATAGCCAGGCCTTAATTTGGTAGTTCACTTTTATGACCTAAATACGGCCTAACTTCACTACTGCTCCCCTAGCCCTTGGCAACATTCCAACGAGATGAGCTAATCTCTTTCTCCTGGTTATCCCCAGTCTTAACCCATCAATAATTGTTTGTATCAATCTAATTCCTCATTACTAATCTATAAAACCACTCAAAATTCCTCGAGTATACTATGATTATTTAATTGATTACCCTAACTCTGCTACATGTGATCTCATCTCAAATGATCCATTTATCAATTATTTATTCAACTCCCTAGGAAAACCTGTCTTCCCTTCTATTGCTCCTGTCCTCCCTGTATATGTCATATTTGAGTTTTTAGCCAATACAATCACAGTTACATCAAATGTTCCCTCTTCTAATGGTATTTTCTTCCTAATATAACTTCCCTAAATGAGATTAAATCCCCTGCCTTCCTCTACTATCCTTATATCATTACTGGATCAATGATAATAACTGTAATAACTATCAATAATAATTGTAATAACTATTTCACATTAAATTGTGTCTTTTTTCTGATAATGTCATAATTGTAGCCTATTCCATCACTTTTAGTTTAAAATATAAGTTTATGTAACAAATCCATAACCCACCACAGGCTGGCGCTATTCCCCCATCACAACAGCCAATGTCACTTGCATCCACTTAACCAAAATACATTATCGTTCTAAAATGTACCAAAAAAAAAATATTTCCCAGCTAAACCATTTCAGTTCGCTATTCAATTTATTTAACTGTTCTCCCTAATTAATAAAACAAATACTTGCTATCGTTGATTAGCATACATTTAATTATGTTCCTACCATCTGAACTGTACTGTCTCTCACCCTCCCCCTTCGGAGAGAGCGCATGGTAACCTTATAACATATTTACATAGCTTAAATAGAAATATTCTAGAAAAGTCTATCTAATTCAACCTTTCAGGTATATAGCCCCACTGCGTAAGCTTTATCTACTGTCCCTACCTGTGTTCGAACCAGGGACATCGCCAGTCACTTCACACCATCTGCGATGCTCTCAAAGTAACTACTTCCAGTTCATAGAGCAAGTGACGTCACCAAATGAAAATCGCAGTATCTTTCACCTCAGCAAATCTCTATCTTTGATTCCCTATTGTATAATTTAGTTTTTCTATTTAACCCCTAAACACGCTCGCTACAAATAGTCCATTCAACATTACCAAACCAAATACTCATCGTACCCATTCAATCAACACATCAGCCGTGGAATTTACACTCATAAATGCAGATTATTACTCCAAGCCTTGAAATGATAAATGGATTTCCACTAATAGTACCATTAATGATCTCATCTTACCCTCTGACACAAAATGAAGTTCCCTCACTGTACCATGTTAGCTCTTACCATGATAATTAGTTCGATTTAACCCTCTATTTGCTTTGTACTATATTATACATTACGTCTAAAACAACATTACTTATGGTCAGTTTATTCCGCCATCATATTATCCAACAACGCCACAATCTTAAACTCATATGGGGCGGCTGGCAGTTTAGTAACCAATAGCGCCGCGCCAACAACCGAGAGGTCACCGGTTACAATCCCCGAGCCGACCAGGCGAAAAATCTGCCGATGTGCCCTCGAGCAAGGCACTCAACCCCAATCGCTCCTGCAAGTCGCTCTGGACAAGAGCGTCTGCCAAATCACCAAAAATGCAAATGTAAATATTCTCTACTTTCTCACCCACGACGCTCGGGTGAGCAAGTTCAGAACATCTCTCGTCAGAAACCCACATGCGTTCCCAGCCATCTCCCAGTCTTTTCATGACTCCAAAAGCCACACTTTCGCTCTCTCCAGCCCCTCCCCTCGCAACTCTACCTTTTTGAGGAGCTGTGAGGAGCTGCTTCTCGTCTCAGCGCGCCTCCAATATTCCGCCGTTACTCAAAGTACCCCAGTCCATTTATTTAAATCAAATAATTCCCACCTAATTAGTTAAAGTTGGTGCACGTTTATAAACCGAATTGTTTAGGTCTAATTTGTTTAACCAGTATTTTGCACGGTCAAACATCAAACACTGAATCAAATAATAAACCAAATTGTTTCAACACAACTATTCAAAACCAGTTCAGTCACACAATTAATCACTTTAGCTTTATGTTCCCAATTGTTATTGATGGGTTATATGGTTTAAACAATCACGAACCCAACAGTTATCCCCAAATTACACAGTTTGGACAGCCACAGACGTTTTAACTTCTAATTAGTTTTCTAACAAAGTATACAGGTTTGTCATTCACACTCTCATGCATACGACAACACTCGCACTGTCTTACTTTTAAAGTACCTCCTATGAGCCTCAGTCATAGCTCGCACTGTCTAAACTATTTTAAAGTACCTCCTATGAGCCTTAGTCATAGCGTCGCACTGTCTAATCTATTTTAAAGTACCTCCTATGAGCCTTAGTCATAGCGTCGCACTGTCTAATCTATTTTAAAGTACCTCCTATGAGCCTTAGTCATAGCGTCGCACTGTCTAAACTATTTTAAAGTACCTCCTATGAGCCTTCAGTCATAGCGTCGCACTGTCTAATCTATTTTAAAGTACCTCCTATGAGCCTTCAGTCATAGCGTCGCACTGTCTAATCTATTTTAAAATACATCCTATGGGAGTCACACCCTCTAACCATAGGTCACACTGTTTAATTAAAATACATCCTATGGGAGTCACACCCTCTAACCATAGGTCACAGTGTTTAATTAAAATACATCCTATGGGAGTCACACCCTCTAACCATAGGTCACAGTGTTTAATTAAAATACATCCTATGGGAGTCACACCCTCTAACCATAGGTCACACTGTTTAATTAAAATACATCCTATGGGAGTCACACCCTCTAACCATAGGTCACAGTGTTTATTTAAAATACATCCTATGGGAGTCACACCCTCTAACCATAGGTCACACTGTTTATTCGCTTTAAAGTGCCACCTATGAACTTCTAGTCATAGTTTGCACTCCCATGGGTTTAACCATCACAATTATCAAACATTTGCATAGTACATTATGAAATCGAAATAGTATACTGTAATTGTTATTTATAGTAGAATAGGGTTCACTTACATCAAACAGGTGTTTCACAAAATTAATTTGGATAAAGCCAATGTGCAAAACTTCAGTTATATTACAATAGGTGTTTTGCTTACCTTTTTAAAAGCCCGGGCAATTTGTGAAACACAGTTCGATGACAGTGATGTCCAATAGGCTGGGTGAATTCCAGCGAAGTGAAGTTCCGCTACCAGATCACAGTCGGAGGTCACCAATTGTCAAGATTGCGTAATTCAAATCTGGTATTGGAATAAGAATCAAGAGATCTTCAATCCAAGCTTAATTTATTATATGCAAAATGTATTGTATGATAAGTATGAAGGTTCGTATACGGGCTCACTGACAAACCACGCAGGGCCGACAGAGAACTAAGAATCTGTTTTCAGATTCTTTCTCAAATACTCTGACAGAAAGCAGTCCCTTCTTCTGTTGGCCAACCAGAGCAAAGGACTGAGTGTGGTTCAGCCAATCCGTTGGCGCAGGGGTGGGCCCAACTCCTCGGCACTCCATTTGTTACTAGACATGGTTGCTATGATAACCTGCGAAAGTCAGCACCCAGAAATACATCATCCCACTGTACTCAATGTTCAAGGACAGTTTCACAGAATACAAAGAGAGAGTGTTCGCAACACAAGTCTTATCTGTCCTACCCCCAATGTTCCCCACCCTGTTATGTGAAACAATCCATATCAGTATATTGCTCCTCATTAGTGCATTCCTTCCAAGCTATCCATCACATACAGATCCAATTATGAGAAAAATAAAACCCAACATTGTGTAGGCGACTTTGTGCATGATTTCTCTATTGTACTACATAATTAATAAGTCGTATACCTCCACTACACTACTTTGATACGCATCAGTAGGGATTAAGAAGTGAGTATACGCAATGCCCAGTGAAAGAAAAGTGGGTTTACGGTTTATACCTACGTATACCCTCCACTACACCACTGGCCCTTTGTGTTTTACAGGAAGTGCACTCCTATATGAGTGAGCAAGTATTCAATCAATCAATCAAATGTATTTGTAAAGCCCTTTTTACATGAGCAGATGTCACAAAGTGCTATACAGAAACCCAGCCTAAAACCCCAAACAGCAAGCAATGCAGATGTAGAAGCATGGTGGCTAGGAAAAACTCCCTAGAAAGGCAGAAACCTAGGAAGAAACCTAGAGAGGAACCAGGCTCTGAGGGGTGGCCAGTCCCCTTCTGGCTGTGCCGGGTGGAGATTATAACAGTACATGGCCATTAAGGCCAGATTTTTCTCCAAGATGTTCAAACGTTCATAGATGACCAGCAGGGTCAAATAATAATCACAGTGGTTGTAGAGGTTGCAACAGGTCAGTACATCAGGAGTAAATGTCACTTGGCTTTTCATAGCTGGGCATTTAGAGGTTGAAATAGCAGGTGCGATAGAGAGAGAGAGTTTAAAACAGCAGGTCTGGGACAAGGTAGCACGTCCAGTGAACAGGTCAGGGTTCCATAGCCGCAGGCAGAAGAGTTGAAACTGGAACAGCAGCACGACCAGGTGGACTGGGGACAGCAAGGAGTCATCAGGCCAGGTAGTCCTGAGGAATGGTCCTAGGGCTCAGGTCCTCCGGGAGGGGAGGGAGAGAGGGAGAGAGAGAGAATTAGAGGGAGCATACTTAAATGTACACAGCACACCAGATAAGACAGGAGAATAACACCAGATATAACAGACTGACCCTAGCCCCCTGCCACATAGACTATTGCAGCAGATACTGGAGGCTGAGACAGGGTGGGTCGGGAGACACTGTGGCCCCGTCCGACGATACCCCCGGACAGGGCCAACCAGGCAGGATATAACCCCACCCACTTTGCCAAAGCACAGCCCCCACACCACCAGAGGGATATCAACAGACCACCAACCTACTACCCTGAGACAAGGCTGAGTATAGCCCACGAAGATCTCCTCCACTGCACAAGCCTGAGGGGGCGACAAACTGAACAGGAAGATCACGTCAGTGACTCAACCCACTCAAGTGACGCACCCCTCCTAGGGACGGCATGGAAAGCACCAGTAAGCCAGTGACTCTGTAATATCTTATGTTTCACCGAGTCGTGGCTGAACGACGACATGGATAACATACAGCTGACGGGATATACGCTACATCAGCAGGATAGAATGGCTGACTCCGGTAAGACAAGGGGTGGTGGTCTGTGTATATTTGTAAACAACAGCTGGTGCATAAAATCTAATACTAAGGAAGTCTCGAGGTTTTGCTCGCCTGAGGTAGAGTATCTCATGATAAGCTGTAGACCACACTATTTACCAAGAGAGTTTTCATATATATCTTTCGTAGCTGTCTATTTACCACCACAAACCGATGCTGGCACTAAGATTGCACTCAATGAGCTGTATAAGGCCATAAGTAAACAGGAAAACGCTCATCCAGAGGCAGCGCTCCTAGTGGCCGGGGACTTTAATGCAGGGAAACAAATCCGTTCTACATAATGTTAAATGTGCAACCAGAGGAAAAAAAACTCTAAGCCACCTTTACTCCACACACAGAGACGTGTACAAAGCTCACCTTCGCCCTCCATTTGTCAAATCTGACCATAACTCTATCCTCCTGATTCCTGCTTGTAAGCAAAGACTAAAGCAGGAAGCACCAGTGACTCGGTTAATAAGGAAGTGGTCAGATGACGCAGATGCTAAGCTACAGGACTGTTTTGCTAGCACAGACTGGAATATGTTCCGGGATTCTTCTGATAGCATTGAGTCGTACGCCACATCAGTCACTGGCTTCATCAATAAGTGCATCGATGACGTCGTCCCCACAGTGACCGTACGTACATACCCCAACCAGAAGCCATGGATTACAGGCAACATCCGCACTGAGCTAAAGGGTAGAGCTGCCGCTTTCAAGGAGCGGGACTCTAACCCGGACACTTATAAGAAATCTCGCTATGCCCTCCGACGAACCATCAACCAGGCAAAGAGTCAATACAGGACTAAGATTGAATCATACTACACCGGCTCTGATGCTCGTCGGATGTGGCAGGGCTTGAAAACTATTACAGACTACAAAGGGAAGCAGAGCCGCGAGCTGCCCAGTGACACAAGCCTACCAGACGAGCTAAATCACTGAAGCATACATGAACGCATCAGCTGTTCCGGATAACTATGTGATCACGCTCTCCGTAGCCGATGTGAGTAAGACTTTTAAGCAGGTCAACATTCACAGACAGATTACCAGGACGTGTAGTCCGAGCATGCGCTGACCAACTAGCAAGTGTCTTCACTGACATTTTCAACATGTCCCTGACTGAGTCTGTAATACCAACATGTTTCAAGCAGACCGCCATAGTTCCTGATCCCAAGAACACTAAGATAACCTGCCTAAATGACTACCGACCAGTAGCACTCACGTCTGTAGCCATGAAGTGCTTTGAAAGTCTGGTCAAATCAAATCAAATTGTATTTGTCACATGCACCGAATACAACAGTGAAATGCTTACTTACAAGACCTTAACCAACAATGCAGTTTTAAGAAAGAATACCAAAAATAATCACAAAACAATACGATATAAAATAATACGAAATAGAAGTAACAAATAATTAAAGAGCAGCAGTAAAAATAACAATAGCGAGTCTATTTACAGGGGGTACCGGTACTGAGTCAATGTGCGGGGGCACCGGTTAGTCGAGGTAATTGGGGTAATATGTACAGTTGAAGTCGGAAGTTTACATACACCTTAGCCAAATACATTTAAACTCGGTTTTTCACAATTCCTGACATTTAATCCTAGTAAAAATCAGTTAGGATCACCATTTTATTTTAAGAATGTGAAATGTCAGAATAATAGTAGAGAGAATTATTTATTTCAGCTTTTATTTATTTCATCACATTCCCAGTGGGTCAGAAGTTTACATACACTCAATTAGTATTTGGTAGCATTGCCTTTAAATTGTTTAACTTGGGTCAAATGTTTTGGGTAGCCTTCCACAAGCTTCCCACAATAAGTAGGGTGAATTTTGGCCCATTCCTCCTGACAGAGCTGGTGTAACTGAGTCAGGTTTGTAGGCCTCCTTGCTCGCACACGCTTTTTCAGTTCTGCCCACAAATTTTCTATAGGATTGAGGTCAGGGCTTTATGATGGCCACTCCAATACCTTGACTTTGTTGTCCTTAAGCCATTTTGCCACAACTTTGGAAGTATGCTTGGGGTTATTGTCCATTTTGAAGACCCATTTCAAATCAAATCAAATCAAATTGTATTGGTCACATGCGCTGAATACAACAGGTGCAGACATTACAGTGAAATGCTTACTTACAGCCCTTAACCAACAGTGCATTTATTTTTAACAAAAAAAAGTACAAATAAAACAACAACAAAAAAAGTGTTGAGAAAAAAAGAGCAGAAGTAAAATAAAATAACAGTAGGGAGGCTATATATACAGGGGGGTACCGGTGCAGAGTCAATGTGCGGGGGCACCGGCTAGTTGAGATAGTTGAAGTAATATGTACATGTGGGTAGAGTTAAAGTGACTATGCATAAATAATTAACAGAGTAGCAGCAGCGTAAAAAGGATGGGGTGGGGGGGCAGTGCAAATAGTCCGGGTAGCCATGATTAGCTGTTCAGGAGTCTTATGGCTTGGGGGTAGAAGCTGTTGAGAAGTCTTTTGGACCTAGACTTGGCACTCCGGTACCGCTTGCCGTGCGGTAGCAGGGAGAACAGTCTATGACTAGGGTGGCTGGAGTCTTTGACAATTTTGAGGGCCTTCCTCTGACACCGCCTGGTATAGAGGTCCTGGATGGCAGGAAGCTTGGCCCCAGTGATGTACTGGGCCGTACGCACTACCCTCTGTAGTGCCTTGCGGTCGGAGGCCAAGCAGTTGCCATACCAGGCGGTGATGCAACCAGTCAGGATGCTCTCGATGGTGCAGCTGTAGAATTTTTTTAGGATCTGAGGACCCATGCCAAATCTTTTCAGTCTCCTGAGGGGGAATAGGCTTTGTCGTGCCCTCTTCACGACTGTCTTGGTGTGTTTGGACCATGATAGTTCGTTGGTGATGTGGACACCAAGGAACTTGAAGCTCTCAACCTGTTCCACTACAGCCCCGTCGATGAGAATGGGGGCGTGCTCAGTCCTCTTTTTTTTCCTGAAGTCCACAATCATCTCCTTTGTCTTGGTCACGTTGAGGGAGAGGTTGTTGTCCTGGCACCACACGGCCAGGTCTCTGACCTCCTCCCTATAGGCTGTCTCATCGTTGTCGGTGATCAGGCCTACCACTGTTGTGTCGTCGGCAAACTTAATGATGGTGTTGGAGTCGTGCCTGGCCATGCAGTCATGGGTGAACAGAGAGTACAGGAGGGGACTGAGCACACACCCCTGAGGGGCCCCCGTGTTGAGGATCAGTGTGGCAGATGTGTTGTTACCTACCCTTACCACCTGGGGGCGGCCCGTCAGGAAGTCCAGGATCCAGTTGCAGAGGGAGGTGTTTAGTCCCAGGATCCTTAGCTTAGTGATGAGCTTAGAGGGCACTATGGTGTTGAATGCTGAGCTGTAGTCAATGAATAGCATTCTCACGTAGGTGTTCCTCTTGTCCAGGTGGGAAAGGGCAGTGTGGAGTGCAATAGAGATTGCATCATCTGTGGATCTGTTGGGGCGGTATGCAAATTGGAGTGGGTCTAGGGTTTCTGGGATAATGCTGTTGATGTGAGCCATGACCAGCCTTTCAAAGCACTTCATGGCTACAGACGTCAGTGCTACGGGTCGGTAGTCATTTAGGCAGGTTATCTTAGAGTCCTTGGGCACGGGGACTATGGTGGTCTGCTTGAAACATGTTAGTATTACAGACTCAGTCAGGGACATGTTGAAAATGTCAGTGAAGACACTTGCCAGTTGGTCAGCACATGCTCGGAGTACACGTCCTGGTAATCCGTCTGGCCCTGCGGCCTTGTGAATGTTGACCTGCTTAAAAGTCTTACTCACATCGGCTACGGAGAGCGTGATCACATAGTCATCCGGAACAGCTGGTGCTCTCATGCATGCTTCAGTGTTGCTTGCCTCGAAGCGAGCATAGAAGTGGTTTAGCTCGTCTGGTAGGCTTGTGTCACTGGGCAGCTCGCGGCTGTGCTTCCCTTTGTAGTCTGTAATAGCCAGTGTAGTACGATTCAATCTTAGCCCTGTATTGACTCTTTGCCTGTTTGATGGTTCGTCGGAGGGCATAGCGGGATTTCTTATAAGCGTCCGGTTTAGAGTCCCGTTCCTTGAAAGCGGCAGCTCTACCCTTTAGCTCAGTGCGGATGTTTCCTGTAATCCATGGCTTCTGGTTGGGGTATGTACGTACGGTCACTGTGGGGACGACATCATCGATGCACTTATTGATGAAGCCAGTGACTGATGTGGTGTACTCCTCAATGCTGTCTGAAGAATCCCGGAACATGTTCCAGTCTGTGCTAGCAAAACAGTCCTGTAGCTTAGCATCTGCGTCATCTGACCACTTTTTTATTAACCGAGTCACTGGTGCTTCCTGCTTTAGTTTTTGCTTATAAGCAGGAATCAGGAGGATAGAGTTATGGTCAGATTTGCCAAATGTAGGGCGAGGGAGAGCTTTGTATGCGTCTCTGTGTGTGGAGTAAAGGTGGTCTAGAGTTTTTTTTCCTCTGGTTGCACATTTAACATGCTGGTAGAAATTAGGTAGAACGGATTTAAAGTTTCCCTGCATTAAAGTCCCCGGCCACTAGGAGCCCTGCATCTGGATGAGCGTTTTCCTGTTGATTTATGGCCTTGTACAACTCATTCAGTGCAATCTTAATGCCAGCATTGGTTTGTGGTGGTAAATAGACAGCTATGAAAAATATAGATGAAAACTCTCTTGGTAAATAGTGTGGTCTACAGCTTATCATAAGATACTCTACCTCAGGCGAGCAAAACCTCGAGACTTCCTTAGTATTTGATTTTGTGCACCAGCTGTTGTTTACAAATATACACAGACCGCCACCCCTTGTCTTACCGGAGTCAGCCGTTCTATCCTGCCGATGTAGCGTATAGCCCGCTAGCTGTATGTTATCATTGTCGTCGTTCAGCCACGACTCGGTGAAACATAGGATATTACAGTTTTTACATTTGTGACCAAGCTTTAACTTCCTGACTGATGTCTTGAGATGTTGCTTCAATATATCCACATAATTTTCCTACCTCATGATGCCATCTATTTTGTGAAGTGCACCAGTCCCTCCTGCAGCAAAGCACCCCCACAGCATGATGCTGCCACCTCCGTGCTTAACGGTTGGGATGGTGTTCTTCGGCTTGCAAGTAACCTCTTTTTTCCTCCAAACATAACGATCGTCAAACAGTTATATTTTTGTTTCATCAGACCAGATTACATTTCTCCAAAAAGTACTGTCTTTGTCCCCATGTGCAGTTGCAAACCGTAGTCAGGCTTTTTTATGGCGGTTTTGGAGCAGTGGCTTCTTCCTTGCTGTGCGGCCTTTCAGGCTATGTCGATATAGGACACGTTTTACTGTGGATATAGATACTTTTGTACCTGTTCTTCCAGCATCTTCACAAGGTCCTTTGCTGTTCTGGGATTGATTTGCACTTTTCGCACCAAAGTACGTTAGTCTCTATGAGACAGAACGCGTCTCCTTCCTAAGCGGTATGACGGCTGCGTGGTCCCATGGTGTTTATACTTGCGTACTATTGTTTGTAAAGATTAACGTGGTACCTTCAGGCGTTTGGACATTGCTCCCAAGGATGAACCAGACTTGTGGAAGTCTACCATTTATTTTCTGAGGTCTTGGTTGATTTCTTTTGATTTTCCCATGATGTCAAGCAAAGAGGCACTGAGTTTGAAGGTAGGCCGTGAAATACATCCACAGGTACACCTCCAATTGACTCAAATGATGTCAATTAGCCTATCAGAAGCTTCTAAAGCCATGACATAATTTTCTGGAATTTTCCAAGCTGTTTAAAGGCACAGTCAACTTAGTGTATGTAAACTTCTGACCCACTGGAATTGTGATACAGTGAATTATAAGTGAAATAATCTGTCTGTAAACAATTGTTGGAAAGATTACTTGTGTCATGCACAAAGTAGATGTCCTAACCGATTTACCAAAACTGTAGTTTGTTAACAAGAAATGTGTGGAGTGGTTGAAAAACTAGTTTTAAAGACTCCAACCTAAGTGTATGTAAACTTCCGACTTCAACTGTACATGTAGGTAGAGTTTTTAAAGTGACTATGCATAGATAATAAACAGAGAGTAGCGGCAGCGTAAAAGAGGGGTGGGGGGGGGGCAATGCAAATAGTCTCGATAGCCATTTGATTAGATGTTCAGGAGTCTTATGGCTTGGGGTAGAAGCTGTTTAGAAGCCTCTTGGACCTAGACTTGGCGCTCCGGTACCGCTTGCCATGTGGTAGCAGAGAAAACAGTCTATGACTAGGGTGGCTGGAGTCTTTGACAATTTTTAGGGCCTTCCTCTGACACCGCCTGGTATAGAGGTCCTGGATGTCAGGAAGCTTGGCCCCAGTGATGTACTGGGCCGTACGCACTACCCTCTGTAGTGCCTTGCGGTCGGAGGCCGAGCAGTTGCCATACCAGGCAGTGATGCAACCAGTCAGGATGCTCTCGATGGTGCAGCTGTAGAACCTTTTGAGGATCTGAGGAACCATGCGAAATATTTTCAGTCTCCTTAGGGGGAATAGGTTTTGTCGTGCTCTCTTCACTACTGTCTTGGTGTGCTTGGACCATGTTAGTTTGTTGGTGATGTGGACACCAAGGATTTTGAAGCTCTCAACCTGCTCCACTACAGCCCCGTCGATGAGAATGGGGGCATGCTTGGTTCTCTTCTTTTTCCTGGAGTCCACAATCATCTCCTTTGTCTTGATCACGTTGAGGGAGAGGTTGTTGTCCTGGCACCACACGGCCAGGTCTCTGACCTCCTCCCTATAGGCTGTCTCGTCGTTGTCAGTGATCAGGCCTACCACTGTTGTGTCGTCGGCAAACTTAATGATGGTGTTGGAGTCAACACATCTGCCACGCTGATCCGCAATACAGGGGCCCCTCAGGGGTGCGTGCTCAGTCCCCTCCTGTACTCCCTGTTCACCCATGACTGCATGGCCAGGCACGACTCCAACACCATCTTTAAGTTTGCTGAAGAAATTACAAGTCCTCACTGTCGGAGACCGAGTCAAGACCGAGTACAAATGTATATGACACCGAGACAAGACCGAAACACTCAAGATGTGGTCTCGAGTAGGCTACCACAACACTAGGTCAGAGTATGTAAGCTGAGCAGAGCTGGAGCGGAGCGTGCCTAATCAGTTTGACTGGAGCGCAGAGCGAGATTCCCAAAGGCTGGAGCATCGGCCTTCTCGCCCACTCAAATTTCGCTCCAGTAGTGCTCACTTCACGAGCTCAGGGCATGCCTGGCCCAGCATGCATTTGTAGTGTACTTGTGTGCTGCTATAGCCCCTTGTTTTGCTACTGTCATGGAGTTGGCTAAATATTTTCATAAATAAACTGATAAAAACACACAGGTGCTAAATCAATGTGACTTACAAAGATGAGGACCAAGAGCAAGAGAGGGAGTGCAGTGATGTAGTGTCCACAACTAACGAATCATTGTGGAATCTGAAAAGACACATATCCCGAAAGCATGATGGTGCATGTGCACATGCTAAAAGAAAGGAACGAGGTGGGTAGTTAACTAAGTGTGAAACTAAAAATCAGATCTCTTACAAGTTTCGTAAATGTTTGTTCTATTATCTATACAATAGGCCGTAATTGAGGACGCAGGGGAACCTGACTACACCCCTGTGTTAGGTGTGACACAGGCACCCAAACCTTACAAAGTAGTTGTGAAGCTAAGAAGTAGCCAGTAAGGCTGAGCACCATACTCTGCTTGTCGCTCCATTGTGTCCTCCTCCCAGAGTGCAAAGAACCTTGGCGTGACCCTGGACAACACCCTGTCGTTCTCTGCTAACATCAAAGCGGTGACCCGATCCTGCAGGTTCATGCTCTACAACATTCGCAGAGTACGACCCTACCTTACACAGAAAGCGGCACAGGTCCTAATCCAGGCACTTGTCATCTCCCGTCTGGATTACTGCAACTCGCTGTTGGCTGGGCTCCCTGCCTGTGCCATTAAACCCCTACAACTCATCCAGAACGCTGCAGCCTGTCTGGTGTTCGACCTTCCCAAGTTCTCTCATGTCACCCCGCTCCTCCGCACACTGCACTGGCTTCCAGTTGAGGCTTGCATCTACTACAAGACCATGGTGCTTGCCTATGGAGCTGTGAGAGGAACGGCACCTCCTTACCTTCAGGCTCTGATCAGACCCTACACCCAAACAAGGGCACTACGTTCATCCACCTCTGGCCTGCTAGCTCCCCTACCTCTACGGAAGCACAGTTCCTGCTCAGCCCAGTCAAAGCTATTTGCTGCTCTGGCACCCCAATGGTGGAACAAGCTCCCCCACGACACCAGGACAGCGGAGTCACTGACCACCTTCCGGAGACACTTGAAACCCCACCTCTTTAAGGAATACCTGGAATAGTATAAAGTGCTGACTGCTGATATTACTTTCCTTGCGTTTCTAAGGGTCATCTAACAGTCAGTCAGGCAAGCTTATTCATTTGTATCAATTAAATTGTTGGATTTCACAAATATGAACAGCTCACTCGTGTTCCAGGTTGGTTGTATCTGTGAACATGGGCCATAGTAGGATACACAGATTGAGTATGGCCCATTTAGTAGGCTATGCAGTATGCACACACAGACAGCCTTGTATCTGGATGAAAGGTTTTGTATTGTGGTGAATGTTTAACACTCAAGGGTTTTTGTTTGTTGACATTTTAATAAAGTTCAGAGTCTGACTTCCCTCCCACCCTCCATGCCATTTACTGAGTTATTGTGGTTACTGAGTGCATTGATTTAAAAAATCCAAAGGTCTACAAGAGCATATAGACTATAAGAGAAGAATTTGCCACAGTTGTTAGAGATACAAATAATAAGTAGATGTAGGCTATTTTCACATTAGGCTATATACTATATATTTCAATGATAAATACAGTCAGAAAAAGTAAGAAAATTAAGGGGGGTAATAAAAGTTTCATCACAATGACCAACCATGCCGAAAGAAACTTTATAAAATAAAAATATATATTTATTTGTGCTTTGACATGACAATATAGTACTGCGACATGACGTCAAAGATGCGACACACGTGGTTACGGAAATGAACACATGCCAATAGCGTAAGCTTTCTGGAATCTACTTTGTGTGAAATTATTCGTGAAATACACTAATATTTGAGTTGTCCAACAGCACAGTTTCTTGGACAGCATGGCAACAGATGCTAAAAGACTCAAGGTAGAGATATGGTTTATTTTGCTAAGCTACATACTTGCCAGCGATGTTGGAAAACGCGTTGTTGCTAGTGATGCGACTAGCTAGCTAGCTCTTGGGTACACGATTTCAAGTTATGAATGCTAGCTAGCTTGCAAGTTACCAACCCTTAGGATTAAGTAACTAGCTAGCTAGGTGAATAAGAATATTTGATAGTGCAGTTTTTTCACGTGTCAATATGTTTAATCCTACCAGCCTGCATCATTGGTTATTGTGGTTCGCTGTAGCTCAGCTGGTAGAGCACGGCGCTTGTAACGCCAAGGTAGTGGGTTCGATCCCCGGGACCACCCATACACAAAAATGTATGCACGCATGACTGTAAGTCGCTTTGGATAAAAGCGTCTGCTAAATGGCATATTATTATTATTATTGTTTGGTCATGGGAGTCTGATGGTGTGATGATCCTTGTTTCCTGTGTAGACAGAGGGCAGCGACCCTCTCCAGAGCTTCCTGCAGTGGTGTGAAGGAGTGGGGCTGAAACTCAACAACAAGGTAATCAGAAAGTGTATAAAGACATTGTCTGCAATTTGTAAAAAGCCCTATACTTCAAAGACCTACGGGAGTAGTCCCCTGTAGCTCAGTTGGTAGAGCATGGCGCTTGCAACGCCAGGGTTGTGGGTTCGTTTCCCACAGGGGGCCAGTATGAAAAAAAAAATGTATGCACTCACTAACTGTAAGTCGCTCTGGATAAGAGCGTCTGCTAAATGACTAAAATGAGTATTGGGGGTGGAACTATTGCTGTGGGTTCTGTGTTAATGGTCATTCAGTTGTGTTTATTCTCTAAGGTGTACATCAGCAAGGAGGGCACAGTGGCAGAGTATGGCATGCTGGCTAAGGAGGACATAGATGAGGGAGAGTTGCTCTTTACTATACCCAGAACGGCTCTTCTTCAGCAAGGCACCACCAAGGTCCTGGCTGTGCTGGAGGAGGGTGAGACTGCAACACACACACACACATACACACACCTCTTGTCGGAGGCCTCCAAAGAAAACATCTGGTCCTCCCTAGGTAAAGCATCTCTGGAGAACACGTCCGGCTGGGTACCCCTCCTCCTGGCTCTGATGTATGAGTACACATCTCCCCAGTCCCACTGGAGGCCTTACCTATCCCTCTGGCCTGACTTCACAGCTCTGGATCACCCCATGTTCTGGTAAGGGCAAACACATACAGTATGTTCTAATATTCTTGAGTTGAGTAAACTTTTGCATTTGAGTATTCTGAGTTGTATTTTGTGGATGTGATTTGTAGGTCAAAGGATGAGCGGGACAGACTCCTGAAGGGGACAGGGATCCCAGAGGCGGTGGACACTGACCTCACCAACATCCAGAAAGAGTACAAAGACATCGTCCTACCTTTCATCACGTTACACCCTGACCTGTGGGACCCAGCGAGACATACACTGGACCTCTACAGAAGCCTGGTGGCTTTTGTCATGGCTTACAGGTATGGCTGCATGGCTCAGGCACCAAGGAAAGTATGAGGAGGAGTGGGATGACTGCCTTTCTACTAAGCTGCTTGTACATTTATGATTTTGTCATTTCTCGCAACATATATTGCAGAGGTCTTCACGGGTTTAAAAAGTTGGACCCGTTCTGAACTTGATCCGTGGCTTTCCCACACGACCAGATATGCATAAATTAAAACATTGTAAAACCGAGATCTGTTCAGAATGGACCTGAGGACAGTCAGACCAGTTCCAAAAGGGCCTGTGGAAAAACAGACCCCCCCCCCCCCCCCCCCCCCCCCGATGTGTAGCATATTCAAAATGTTATAACCTATTGTTACTTTCCTAAAACAATAATTGTCCACCTCAAGGTTCAGCTGTCAGAGATTTGAGTGCTAAATACATCATCAAGGCATTGCATGCATATAGGCATCCACTGTATGATATTAATACTTAAAATATAAAGCAAGAGAAGCCCTAGAGAGACCAAGAGAAAGATAGAGATATGCCAGCGGCATATTCCCGACACCGACATGCATTTCTTTATACTACTGCTATAGAGATATAGGCGTACAGAAGGAGGCTAATTCGTTAATTTTCTATCCAAATATTTTTTAAATAAATATAAAGCATTATATGGTTAGATTAAAGGAGTAACTCTGGTAGGCCTAAAACATTCTTCCTCGCCTCAAGTTCAACTGTTAGTCAGTTGGAACGCTGGTGCGCACTGCCTTCATAGGCCTGCATAGCTAAGCCTAATAAAAGCCATAACACACTAAACCTAAGTCATGTCATTGGGAAAATACAAACAGGTTATTATATTGCATCTTGCCCTCTTTTGGTTTTTCCTTTTCATGGTGTGAGTGTGATTAGGCCTAATGGTAATTCTATTATATTGCGCCTAACACATTAACTTAATTTGGCCAAAGAAAATGGCTCAACAGACTTAAACAAAACACAGGTTGCAAAGCCTATTTAAAGAACTGGTTTAAACCTTCACAAAGGTTTTGAACAGGCTAGGCCTATCTTGCTGAAATTACCAACAAAGCGAGTGCCTACCGTAGGTCTACCCAATAAATTACAGCAATAGGCTAATGCTTTTTGTTTTACAACAGGCCTACTTTTAACCTTCAACTAAATACGTAGAACAAAATTAAAAAGACAGGTCGAACATAATTTTGTCAACAAAAATGTATCAACAAAATGAAACACTTTTTTTTATATATATAAAGAACTGGTTTAGATTCTTAAATATGCCTACAATAATAATAATGATAAAACAAATGATAATAGATACGAAAATAAATAAAAGTTAGAAAAATGTTGGACCCGTGAAGACCTTACACTTCAGAGGTGCAAAATGTAAAAGTTGACAGTACTTCTATGTATAGATCAATATCTTTGTATTTACAATTTAAACCCATATTTGTATTATTCATTTTACACAAATCACTGATAAAGCTGAAGTGTAACTGGATAACCAAGCTAAGGAACAGCAACTTATTAAAACTTTGCAGATGTGTTTTGGGGGAAGCAGGCTTGTTTCTGGCAGCATACATGCAACCCAGATTCTCCATAATATTCCTTCAAATAACATTTTATTTGCCACATGCACCGAATACAACAGGTGTAGACATTACCATGAAATGCTTACTTACAGCCCTTAACCAACAATGCATTTATTTTTAAATAAAAAAGTAAAAGAAAACAACAGTGTTGAGAAAAAAAGAGCAGAAGTAAAATAAAATAACAATATGGAGGCTATATACAGGGGGGTACCGGTGCAGAGTCAATGTGCGGGGGCACCGGCTAGTTGAGGTAATATGTACGGTACATGTGGGTAGAGTTAAAGTGACTATGCATAAATAATTAAGAGGAGCAGCAGTGTAAAAAGATGGGGTGGGGGGGCAGTGCAAATAGTCCAGGTAGCCGTGATTAGCTGTTCAGGAGTCTTATGGCTTGGGGGTAGAAGCTGTTGAGAAGTCTTTTGGACCTAGACTTGGCACTCCGGTACCGCTTGCCGTGCGGTAGCAGAGAGAACAGTCTATGACTAGGGTGGCTGGTGTCTTTGACATTTTTGAGGGCCTTCCTCTGACACCGCCTGGTATAGAGGTCCTGGATGGCAGGAAGCTTGGCCCCAGTGATGTACTGGGCCATACGCACTACCCTCAAAAGCCACTCCTGTGATTGGGAGATGATTTCCACACACCACAACCCTCTTGTGTGATTGGGTGATTTCCACACACCACGGAACCTAACATAGCAGGTGTAAAATAAACACCCGAAACTAGTTCCTCTAGTCTACATACTGGTCTGTCAGGAGGTACTCTTCTGCACTGTTCAACCAATCCAGTAAAGGTGGAGGAGTAACGCCTTGTTAATGTCCAAATGTGAAAGTCCTGTGACTATCATCACAGGCTCTTTTCCATTTCCCCTGAAAACCGTAACGTCCGGTTGTTGGGGACTCGGCAGAGGCTACACCCCAGGTGAGACCAGTGTTTTACTATACAGTACTATGAGGAAAAACTTAATGGCTGTTTAAACAACATTCACCTTCTCCCTCATTACTTGTCCTGCTTCATGGTCCATTACGCTTTGGAGTTGATTTACTTTTCAAGGATTTGTCCTATTTCAGTGTTTTGACGCTTTTGCAGTGCTACTGATTCTCTTCGAAGTGCTGATCAGCTTGCTGTTTGGGCCTGAATATAATCCAATCTGTTTCTCATTTCCTCCCTTTCTTCCCCTGCAGTTTCCAGGAGCCCCTGGATGAGGATGAGGAGGATGAGAAGGACCCCAATCCCCCCATGATGGTGCCCATTGCGGACATGTTGAACCATGTGTCAAATCACAACGCCAATCTGGAGTACACACCTGTGAGTAAAACACTCCTACATTCGGTTCACGAATCCTATATAGTGGGTGTATAGCAAGAATATGATATGTCCTTTTTCTCTCTGCATTCACAGGAGTGTTTGAAGATGGTGTCAGTGCGAAGTATCCGGAAAGGAGAGGAAGTGTTCAACACATATGGCCAGATGGCCAACTGGCAGCTCCTACACATGTATGGCTTTGCCGAGCCATATCAAAGCAATAGCAACGACACTGCAGACATACCCATGTCCAATGTATACAAAGCAGCTGTGCAAGGTGACTACTGATCAGACATGCTGACTAGGGGTGGATAGACAACTGACACACATTTTGTTAATGCACTACACATACTGAATCAACCCAAATTAGAGCCCACACTTCTAAATTATCCTTATGGTTTTACTTTAACACGTTCATCTGTTTCTGCCACATCTCAGTGACTCGGTCTGAAGCTGAACAGCGCCTCCTGGTGGAGAAGTGGAGTCTGTTGTGTGAGATGGAGATGGTGGGAGACAAGGGAGTCTTTATCTTCGGAAAGTCAGGGTCCCTCACCGACACAGAGATGTACACAACACTCAAGGTAACCATGACAGAAACACTAGAGCGCATAGTTGTATATTCAAGACTATCCAGTATACATTGCTGTTTGCCTCTCCCTAGATCCTGTGCATGTCAGTAGAGGAGTTTGAGGACTTCAGAGAGAACGAAGGCTGGGAGGAGGCAGATGATGACGACGAGGAGAAAATGTTGCAGGCACTCTCCAACGAGGGTCTGCCTAGTCTGCCCCCTCTCTGGAGGCGTCTGGTGCACGCTGCAGCCCGCTTCACACTGGACTCCTATGGGGAGGACATGCAGAAGGACAAGGTGCTGCTGGAGGATAAAGATGGCTATGCTAAACTGAGCAGCCGGCAGAGGAGAGCACTGCAGGTCCGCTACGGCCAGAAGACTATCCTGCACCAGCTTCTGGAGCTCACCAAACCATGAATAACCACTGAATCCATGCCAAAGCACTCCCTGATTTATGACCTCCACTCAAAACAAGCCTAAAGGGGCTAGGCCTAGCCACTGGCTATTGTAACTGAACATATTTGGAAAACACAACTGATTTAACTGTATCCTTGTGAATTTGTATGAGACTGATGAGCTATGGCTTCGAGACTGTTGGAAGTACTGCTCCATACAAGGTCCTTCACGGGTCACTAAGTTACCCAAACCGGCAATGGACTGCAGCTGTCGCGTGAACTGCTCATGTTAAACATTACATATCGTTTTACCTGTTGTAATGTACATTGTCATGTTTTGCATAATAAAATTAAAACAGCAGTCTCTTTGTCATCGGAGGGAAAAAAACAAATGCAGTTCAATTGTTTAATGAGTAACTACAGTATGCATACATACAGGAAATAAGTAGCAAGAACTAAAGGCAACTATAAAGGACTACAAAATACAACACACGGACCAATACATTTACAAAACATTCAAAATCCTTACAAAATGGGCTGTATTGGTCCTTTTGTTCTACAATTTGGATCTTTGTACAAATGTTAAGGTTCAATTCCCCATCTGAAATTTAACAATTTTACAAGTTCCGGGGAGAACCTAACCCACTTTAAAATGGAAAGACCATTGCCCCCACCACACCCCAAGCAGATAAAGGAGTGAACCCATGAGAGAATCTAGTGCACTGCCTTTCTCCCACTCAAAAAAAAGAAAAAAATCAAAAACCAGGCTGCTTTTTTAAATCCACTAGCCATTAAGCCTCAACGCAAATAAATCAGTCATGAAATCTGTAGGAGGGAGACAAACAGGGCTTTGGTAGTGAGTGAATGTGTGTCTGTACACGTCTTCTTTACATGTTAGATCATTTGTTGGACACTCCTTTCAGACATGTAGCTCTATCTCCCTTTTAATATTTACATCAAAATTATATTAAACAGCATTTAACTTCTCCATATCCAGACCAAAACAAAACTCTTAGATCCAGGAGCAGCAGTCCTTAAACTTCAAATCAGCATTGCCAGTTCATCCAGTGCTAACAGTAATGTAGGGGGGGGGGGGGGCATCTGTGGGGTGGGTCCAGGGATGGAGGGTTTGGCCCTAGCATCTCTCCTGCAGGCTGGCTGACTAACTGGCACCAGTGCCCTCCATCACCTGCTGAGCCTGCTTTTGCCCCATGCAGCACTGAGCCACTGACTGGAACAACCTGAGAGAGAGAAGATAGCGGAGGGCGTTTAATCCAAGTCCTTCCACTGCAGCTTATCTTAGAATGCTATTTCTTTTTTGTTGTTGAATAAAGCAGAAAATGAACACAACGTGCTACTAACTGGTTATCCTCCAGCTACTACTCTGCAGGTGAAGTCATCTCAGCTGAGTGAGAAGCCAACTCTGGTAGAGAGTGAATGAGCACATACTTTTCAATCTCCGGGGCACAGTGCACAAAGTCGTGGCTCCAGAACTTGAATGCAGGGTTCTTGATGAGCTCGATGAAGGTGATGAGCAGTCCCCAGGGGTGAGGCCTGTTCACAATCAGCCTCTCCAGAAGAACCCTACAGACAGGAGCAAAGGCTTGTTAACGATTATAAACACTTGGAAAGGAAACGGATCCATAAAATGCAGGTAGTTCTGCAATGCCTGGTCTTCATATGCAAGACTTCTTTGTAGATAACTAGAGAACAATATTTACCTGGTGATCTGCTCCTGGATTGCCTCTGTGTTGGCCTCAGCAAACAGGTAGAGCATGGTGCAGCTGAAGTAATGGGTGTGGCTGTTTGGGTAGCGCAGCTGATTAGCAATCGCATTCAGGAAAAGATAGCGCCCTGGGAACAGAGGAACGAGAGAATGATGAGAACACCACCCTGTATACAAAAAATAAAATAAAAAATAGTATGCTTTCGTGTGTGTGTGTCTTACCCTCAGTGTCCAGGTCCACAGCCAGGTTCTGGAAGATGTCCATGTGGGCTGAGTGAGTGATGGTGCTCATGGAGGGAGTGCTGCCCTTGTTGTGGATGTGTGCGATGGCCTGGGTCCCCACGTACAGCACCAGTGCATTGATCAGCTGGATGTTGTAACGATTGCCTGGCTCATTTGACACCTAGAAAGGTTTGTTGGGTAAAAAGGAGAACAAAATGTAAAACACTATGCAATGGAAGGAGACTAGTTTTGTTTCCAGATTGCATTGGTTAGATCTATCTACAGACACACGCAATGAAACACCCACGTACGATGACACTTCAGATACAATTCATGACAAAATCGACATTTGAACATTTGCTCAAAGAGTCAAAACTTAACCTGGTCTAAAGATGTGTCGTTGTGCTGCAAATACTTCCAGGGACCCAGAGTGGCGCCCCCTACCTGCAGATTGCTGCGGAGCTCAGAGAGGAAGGTGACGGGGGAGCGCGTCTTCAGGTACGAGTCCAGATCCTTCTTGAACTGAGAGGGCATCACTCCAGTGAAGTTAGTGAGGATGCGTGGAGCAATGTTGATCTCGCTGAGCATGTCAACCTAGTAAACAAAAATAATTTACTAAATCTAAAAACAGTTACAGAACACCATTTTCAGTGTAATAATGTATTTTAGGGTCTGTCATTCAGCTGTACCTTCAGATTGGGAGTGAAGGGGTCTGGAAGCCTCATATTGCGTGGGAAGGCACTCAGGATCAGGTTGCGGAGCTGGATGCAGTTGGGCGGGATGACGTCGCAGAAGCCGTAGTGGTAGTCGCACAGGAACTCCGGGAAGTCATGCAGCAGGACAAGGAGGACACGCAGGGTGCCCTGAGGACAGGAGAAATATTCAGTCAAATCCAGTCAGTAAGGTTATTAGTCGATTCAAGGGAAAGAAAAACATTAAGAGCAGCTTCCATACCTTGTAGAGGATTTGCATAGGTTTGTTGAGCTCAACATTCCTTAGGAATGGCGCTAGGTACTTGAACAGATCAATGAGCAGCTGGGCATACATGGGCCAACCCTAAGAGAAGAGAAAATAAAGGTTATCAATGGTTGCTCTTCAGCAGCAAAAACACCCACCCAGACATTGCACTAACACAACAGTGACTTGTCCTTGCCTTCTGCTGTGGGGTGTGTGCCAGCATCCTGGCGATGAAGATCCGGTGAGAGATCAACTCCAGCCAAGCGTAGACAAAGCCAGGGGCTTTGGTAGGCCTCAGGATGTGGAAAGTGTTGCTGTGGACATAAGGAAAAAACTAAACATCAGAAACAAAATCACTACAGATGAGCACCACACATTTACAGAGTTGAGGAAAGTGAACTTTAAGATGTCCTGACCATCACTGATCAATATTTTCTGAACAGGCGTGATGGCAGCATTTACCAGAAGGCGGTGAGGGTCTGGAAGTTGATGGTCTCCAGCACATGCTCGGGGGCATTGAGCTCAAGCAGCAGCATGATGAATATGCGGTGGTAAGGCAACTGCTGAAACTCTGTCTGTCTCACATCATGGTCCTGGATCAGCACTCCAACCACAATACCTAGAACCTGAGACCAGTCAAGGGACATTCAGATGAGCCCAGTAATCATGTCATCAAGTCACAAGAACATTTCTTATCTGAAATCTGTGGTTGTGTAAAAAGAAAGTCCTCAAAACAATGAATTACATTGATATTGCAGTTTGAGGTTTTCAACTGTACGGTTGTCTTTCCGTGAGATCTTTACAAAGTAGAAAGCTTATTCTTCAGCCTCCATGGTGAGTATCCTCCTGATTCTTACCTTATTGAGCAGGTTGATCTTGGTGACTGTGTTGGTGGCCTCTCCGGAGTGCTTGACCAGCAGAGCGATGAGGCGCACAAAGGCGTCCAGGTTGTGGTAGCACTTGGCCCTGATAATGGCAGCGCTGGCCGCAGGGTTGTGCTGCTGCTCGGCCTGGGCGCGGTAGCTGATCTCCACACACATCTCTGTGCACAGCCGGAAGAAACGCGTGATCAGGTCATCAGTCTTCAGAATGCCCTGCTGGTGCATCTGGGGAGGACAGTAAGTACAGTAGTGAGAATTGTCTTCCATAATCTAGTTAGAAGTGTTGTATATTTTTTCATGAAATACACAGTTAGTGTGGATTAGTATTTTATTAGGGAACCCCATTAGCTGCTGCCAAGGCAGCAGCTACTCTTCCTGGGGTCCAAACACATGAAGACACTTAATATAATACAACAAATATAAAACAGTACATCATATAACACTGTCATACCACCACAACACAAAATATATGGAACCACCATATAACAATATTCCAATGTAAGTGTGCGTAAAGTGTGTATGCTAGCGCCCGTATGCATGTCTGTACCTGTGTGTGTCTTCACAGTCCCCGCTGTCCTGTAAGGTGCATTTGAATTACTTTATTTATTAGATTTTTTATCCGATTCTACTGCTCGCATCAGTTACCTGATGTGGAATAGAGTTCCATGTAGTCATGGCTCTATGTAGTACTGTGCGTCTCCCATAGTCTGTTCTGGACTGTGAAGAAACCTCTGTTGGCATGCCTTGTGGGGTATGCATCTGTGTCCGAGCTGTGTGCTAGTAGTTTATAAACAGACAGCTCGGTTCATTCAGCTTGTCAACACTTCTTACAAAAACAAGTAGTGATGAAGTCAATCTCTCCTCCACTTTGAGCCAGGAGAGATGGACATGTATTAATGTTAGCTGTTAGTGTACATTTTAGGGCCAGCCGTGCTGCCCTGTTCTCAGCCAATTGTAATTGTCCTAAGTCCCTCTCTGTGGCACCTAACCAAACGACTGAACAGTAGTCCAGGTGCGACAAAACTAGGGCCTGTAGGACCTGCCTTGTTGATAGTGTTGTTAAGGCGGCAGAGCAGCGCTTTATTATGGACAGACTTCTCCCCATCTTAGCTACTGTTGTATCAACATGTTTTGACCATGACAGTTTACAATCCAGGGTTACTCCAAGCAGTTTAGGTCACCTCAATTTCCACATTCATTACAAGATTTAGTTGAGGTTAAAGGTTTAGTGAATGATTTGTCCCAAATACAATGCTTTTAGTTTTTGAAATATTTAGGACTAATTTATTCCTTGCCACCCATTCTGAAACTAACTGCAGCTCTTTGTTAAGTGTTGCAGTAATTTCAGTCGCTGTAGTAGCTGACGTGTATAGTGTGGAGTCACCCGCATACACACACACACTGGCTTTACGCAAAGCCAGTGTAATGTCGTTAGTTAAGACTGAAAAAAGTAAGGGGCCTACTAGACAGCTGCCCTGGGGGAATTCCTGATTCTACCTGGATTATGTTGGAGAGGCTTCCATTAAAAGAACACACTGTTCTGTTAGACAGGTAACTCTTTATACACAATTTGGCAGGGGGTGTAAAGCCATAACATACATTTTTCCAGCAGCAGACTATGATCGATAATGTCAAAAGCTGCACTGAAGTATAACAAAACAGCCCCCACAATAATCTTACCAATTCCTCTCGGCCAATCAGTCATTTGTGTAAGTGCTGTGCTTGTTAAATGTCCTTCCCTATAAGCGTGCTGAAAGTCTTGTCAATTTGTTTACTGTAAAATATCATTTTATCTGGTCAAACCATTTTTTCCAAAGGTTTACTACGGGTTGGGAAAAGGCTGATTGGTCAGCTATTTGAGCCAGTAAAGGTAGCGGAATGACTTTTGCTTCCCTCCAGGCCTGAGGGCACACACACACACACACACACACACTTTCTAGTAGGCTTAAATTGAAGATATGGTAAATATGAGTGGCAATATCATCCGCTATTTTCCCCAGTAATTTTCCATCTAAGTTGTCAGACCCCGGTGGCTTGTCATTGTTGATAAACAATATTTTTCACCTCTTCCACACTCACTTTACAGAATTCAAAATGACAATGGCTCTCATAATTTGATCAGTTATACTTGGATGTATAGTGTCAGCGTTTGTTGCTGGCATGTCATGCATAAATTTGCTAATCCTGCCAATTAAAAAAATATTTAAAAGTAATTGGCAATATCAGTGGGCCTTGTGATGAATGAGCCATCTGACTCAAATGAATGATGGATCAGAGTTTGCCTTTATGCCAAAAATATCATTTAAGGTACTCCAAAGCTTTTTACTATAATTCTTTATATCTATTTTTTTCATAGTATAGTTTCTTCTTTTTATTTAGTTACATGATTTCTCAATTTGCAGTAGGTTTGCCAATCGGTTGTACAGCCAGACTTATTTGCCATTCCCTTTGCCTCATCCCTCTCAACCATACAATTTTTCATTTCCTCATCAATCCACGGAGATTTAACAGTTTTAACTGTCATTTTCTTAGTGGGTGCATGCTTATTAGTAACTGGAATAAGCAATTTCATAAATGTGTCAAGTGCAGTGTGTTTGCTCCTCATTACACACCAACAAATATTTGTTACATCATCAACATAAGAATCACTACAAAACGTATTGTATGACCTCATACATTTATATACACACACACACATGGATATAGACACACACACACACACACACATATATATACACACACACATACATATAGTCCCCTGTAGCTCAGTTGGTAGAGCATGGCGCTTGCAACGCCAGGGTTGTGGGTTTGTTTCCCACGGGGGGCCAGTATGAAAATGTATGCACTAACTAAGTCGCTCTGGATAAGAGCATCTGCTAAATGACTAAAACTTTGTTTTACTAGATATGGCTACTATATTGTGATCACTACATCCTATGGATTTGGATACTACTTTAAAGCAAATCTCTGCAGCATTAGTAAAGATGTGATCAATACATGTTCATGATAACGCATTTCACACGTTATCCAGATACTGACAGTTAGCGCTTGGTCTATAGCAGCTTCCCACAATAATAGGCTTTAGGTGAGGCAGATGAACCTGTAGCCATATTACTTCAACATTATTTAACATGATCCTCTAAGCGTTACAGGAATGTGGTTCTGAATATAAAACAGCAACACCTCCACCATTGGCATTTCTGTATTTTCTGTAGATGTTATAACCATGTATTGCTACCATTGGTATTATCTAAGTGAGTTTCAGAGATTGTCAGAATATGAATGTAATCTGTTACTAGCAAGTTATTGATTTCACGAACCTTGTTTCTTAAGCTAAATATGTTAACATGGGCTATTTTTAGCACTTTTCTGGAATGCTTGATTGTTTTCATTGCTTTACTGGGAAGCTTAGCAAAAGTAGACATGCTCATGTTATTCATGTTAGTGCAGGGTGAGCTGCACACAGTAGACTTCCTACTAGGGCACACAGCCTCAGTGCTAACAGTATAACTCTGGTTCATAGCCACATGATTACCGCATACAATAGCTGTAGAATCAGCAGAGGCATTCAGGGCAAGTAGGACATACATTTGGTTACTTACATTGTGTCTACCAACGCCCCTGGTATAATGTACATTTGCAGAAGCATTATGACAACTCAGCGACACAATGGTAGGGATTAACTGAGCTGGGCTTGGGTCATTGTCTCAAAACAGCCTTCTAATTTATTTTTTTTACCTTTATTTAACTAGGCAAGTCAGTTAAGAACAAATTCTTATTTCCAATGACGGCCTACACCGGCCAAACCCGGACGACGCTGGGCCAATTGTGCGCCGCCCTATGGGACTCCCAATCACGGCCGGTTGTGATACAGCCTGGAATCGAACCAGGGGGTCTGTAGTGACGCCTCAAGCACTGAGATGCAGTGCCTTAGACCGCTGCGCCACTCGGGAGCCTAATGCTGTGAAAGGATCCAGGAACCCAAATATCTACTAAGATTTCTTAGTATAAATGTTGATGTCCAGTCTAATAAGTAACACTGCTGCTTGGTGAGCACAGCAGTGGGTTGCAAGAGTATGGGGTTGCTGCCATGTGCACTGCTCCAGCACTAAGGCCCACTGTCAAGGCCGCGATTGGAGCTGTGCTCGTGTTGTGTGTATTGAAGGCAAACAGCGTTCTAACTGCCTTGGAGGAGACTGTCTTCATAAGGCAAAGACTGTTAAACTATCATAAAGACAAGTGTGTGTGCTGTACCTGGCCCACAAAAGCAGAAAAGGCCTTGGTGCTGTCCCGGCCAGCGGCTGCAGAGTGGTACAGGTTGACCCATTCCCTCAGCAGGTACTCCGCCTTCTCCCTCAGGCCCGGTGGATCGTCATACTCAGACGCTTGGGAGATGCCAGAGTGCATCATAAAGTTGGGTCCTCCGTGGGCCCGGTCGATCATGGCCTCGTAGTTGGAGCGGACCACATCCATCAGCTGAGGAAGCCTGGGGACCACAGGACACATACATCAGTTAGAAACTACAAACATACAGTTGAAGTCGGATATTTACATACACCTTAGCCAAATACATTTAAACTCAGTTTTTCACAATTCCTGACATTTAATCCTAGTACAAATTCCCTGTTTTAGGTCAGTTAGGATCACCACTTTATTTTAAGAATGTGAAATGTCAGAATAATAGTAGAGAGAATTATTTATTTCATCACATTCCCAGTGGGTCAGAAGTTTACATACACTCAATTAGTATTTGGTAGCATTGCCTTTACATTGTTTAACTTGGGTCAAACGTTTTGGGTAGCCTTCCACAAGCTTCCCACAATAAGTTGGTGAATTTTGGCCCATCCCTCCTGACAGAGCTGGTGTAACTGAGTCAGGTTTATAGGCCTACTTGCTCGCACACGCTTTTTCAGTTCTGCCCACAAATCTTCTATAGGATTGAGGTCAGGGCTTTGTGATGGCCACTCCAATAACTTGACTTTGTTGTCCTTAAGCCATTTTGCCACAACTTTGGAAGTATGCTTGGGGTCATTGTCCATTTGGAAGACCCATTTGCGACCAAGCTTTAACTTCCTGACTGATGTCTTGAGATGTTGCTTTAATATATACACAATTTTCCTTCCTCATGATGCCATCTATTTTGTGAAGTGCACAAGTCCCTCCTGCAGCAAAGCACCCCCACAGCATGATGCTGCCACCCCCGTGCTTCACGGTTGGGATGGTGTTCTAAGGCTTGCAAGCCTTCCCCCTTTTTCCTTGAAACATAACGATGGTCATTCTGGCCAAACAGTTTTGTTTCATCAGACCAGAGGACATTTCTCCAAAAAGTATGATCTTTGTCCTCATGTGCAGTTGCAAACATGGCTTTTTTATGGCGGTTTTGGAGCAGTGGCTTCTTCCTTGCTGAGCGGCCTTTCAGGTTATGTCGATATAGGACTCATTTTACTGTGGATATAGATAATTTTGTACCTGTTTCCTCCAGCATCTTCACAAGGTCCTTTGCTGTTGTTCTGGGATTATTTTTGCACTTTTCGCACCAAAGTACGTTCATCTCTAGGAGACAGAACGCGTCTCCTTCCTGAGTGGAATGACGGCTGCGTGGTCCCATGGTGTTTATACTTACATACTATTGTTTGTACAGATGAACGTGGTACCTTCAGGCGTTTGGAAATTTCTCCCAAGGATGAACCAGACTTGTGGAGGTCTACAAAAATTTTTCCTGAGGTCTTGGCTGATTTCTTTTGATTTTCCCATGATGTCAAGCAGAGGCACTGGGTTTGAAGGTAGGCCTTGAAATACATCCACAGGTACACCTCCAATTTACTCAAATGGTGTCAATTAGCCTTATCAGAAGCTTCTAAAGCCATGACATCGTTTTCTGGATTTTTCCAAGCTGTTGAAAGGCACAGTCAACTTAGTTTATGTAAACTTCTGACCCAATGGAATTGTGATACAGTGAATTATAAGTGAAATAATCTGTCTGTAAACAATTGTTGGAAAAATTACTTGTGTCATGCACAAAGTAGATGTCCTAACAGACTTGCCAAAACTAGTTTGTTAACAAGAAATTTGAAAAACGAGTTAATGCCTCCAACCTAAGTATGTAAACTTCTGACTTCAACTGTATGTAGTACGCCAACATCACAATAAACTCCACATCTCCAGGGTCGTATTCATTACCTACCAAATGGAAGACAACGGACTGAAAATAGGACTGCCTGAACAAAAATATAAAAACGCCACATGTAAAGTGTTGGGCCCATGTTTTATGAGATTAAATAAAAACATCCCAGAAATGTTCCATACTCACAAAAAGCTTCTCAAATTGTGCCCAAATTTGTTTAAATCCCTGTTAGTGAGCATTTCTCCTTTGCCAAAATAATCCATCCACCTGACAGGTGTGGCATATCAAGAACCTGATTAAATAGCATGATCATTACCTTGTGCTGTGGACAATAGAAGGCCACTAAAATGTGCAGTTGTGTCAACACCACAGATGTCTCAAGTTTTGATGGAGCGTGCAATTGGCATGCTGACTGCAGGAACGTCCACCAGAGCTGTTGCCAGAGAATTGAATGTTCATTTCTCTACCATAAGCCACCTCAGTCATTTTAGCAAATTTGGCAGTACATCCAACCAGCATCACAACTGCAGACCATGTGTATGGTGTCGTGTGGGCGAGCGGTTTGCTGATGTCAACGTTGTGAACATAGTGCCCCGTGGTGGCGGTGGGGTTATGGTATGGGAAGGCATAAGCTACAGACAACGAACACAATTGCATTTTAACGATGGCAATTTGAATGCACCAAAATACAGAGACGAGATCCTGAGGCCATTTTATTTAAGGTATCTGTGACCAACAGATGCATATCTTTATTCCCAGTCATGTGAAATCCAGATTAGGGCCTAATAAATGTATTTCAATTGCCTAATTTCCTCATATGAACTAACTCAGTAAAATCTCTGAAATTGTTGCATGTTGCATTTATATTTTTGTTCAGTATATTAAGAAACACCCATTTCACGTGTGCCCTAACGAACACAACCTAAACTCCAAATTAAATTAGGACAGAAAAGGACTCACCCCTCGGGTGCGTTGGCCCTGGAGTGGGCGCTGGTTCTCATCAGAGTCTCGATGGTGTGGAACAGGTCGGCCTCTGTGATGTGGCTCACACTGCGCTCATCCACCAGCAGCAGCTTCACCAGCTGCATAGCAAATGCAACCGCCATGTAGTGCAGCCCGTTCTCCATTGACTAGACAAGAGAAACATACACACAGGGTTTTAAGATACACTGACAAAGGGACGGAATACACTGCATGCCCATTATTCAGTTGCATAGAATCAAGATTGACTATTGACAGATGGCGTTGTGCGCCCTAGAATCAACACATCTCAACGTTTAATAAAAGGTGTGTAATGTCATTTACCTGTGCCAGGTGCAGGTCGTACTGCTGCATGTTGACCAGGTGGTTTCTGATCAGCAGCTCCACAGCCTCCACGTTGTACTTGTACTCATCACGGCACTCAATCAGACACCTGGAACAAGTAAAGATATCCCAAACATTAACAAATGAATGAGTGGATTTAGTTTCCCCTCTCCATTAGAGCCAAAAACCTTCCTATGAGTGGGTTAAGGGGGATACCAACCTGGTAATCTGCTTGTTGCACCATTGTGGCCCATATGCCCGGCCGTCCTGGAGGGCTTTGAGCACCAGCAGGTGGCACTCTCTGTACCGCAGGAGCAGGTCAGCATCGGCACCACTGGTGGCATCCAGCAGACCCTCCACAGCCTGGAACAAGGAAGGAGAGATGAGGGACACAGAGAGCTTTTCTACTGAGACCTGTGTATTCGTAAAGATAACTAAACTACTTTTCTATCTATGCATGTATTCCTATTATGGCTGTGTGAGGAGTAGTCCCCGACCTTCTGCAGCAGGCCCAGAGCGGCAATGCCGTCCCGGGAGTTCCTGGCCAGGGCCACGGCCTCCAGCAGACTGCGCAGGGCCTGAGTCTGGGGGTTCATGGCCAGCGCTGGGGGGATGGCATGGAGGTGCTGCTCCAGGTCCGCCATGCACTTGTCATAGATCTGAGCCACGTCGTCCGTGGCCCATGCCTGTTGCTGTAATAAACACAGGACAGAGACATTTATATGATACTTGAGTAAAGTTCACCTTAAAATCAGGTTGGTTATGTCAAAGATAGCAGCAAATGCAATATTGGGTAGTTCTCTTTTAGTGGTATGAGAGCCTTACCTTCATGGGCTGGGCAAGGAATCCAGTGGGCTGAGACAGGTCGTTGCTGGGTAGGAAGCCTGGAACATTCCTGGCAAACTCCTCATACACCGCCAGCTGTTTGGGGTCTACGCCTCCAACCTGTGGCAGAAATATCACTCAGTAAATAGTCCAGTTGCAAACACGGTCTTCGATATTACTTGCATTGAAATATTTTTCGAATGTTTCTTTGACTATACCGATAATAGGAGAGAAGCCAAGTTCTATAAGTGGAGTGCTATAAGCTAGGTGTGCTCACCTTGAGTCTGATCTGCTCTGGCATGCGCTCTGCCTGGTAGGTCAGCACCACAGGGTCGCAGTAGCGACGGCCCTCCTGACGGGCGTGCTTCCTCAACTCAAACTCCTACAGGAGAGAAAGGGTAAAGGTACAGTCAGCCATCAAGTTGTGGACAGTATACAGACAAGAGCAGCATCCCAGCGCCCCAATATGGTGATGGAGCCCATAACCACTCACCGTGGCCAGTCTCTTGTCCATCTCTGGGCCTGCCTTCTCCACGGCAGTCTTCTGGATGAAGCAGCAGGCCAGCTCACAGTTGTCCTGGGCGACTCTGGCAGCAGCCTCCTCCATCATCTCTCTCTGCTGGGGGGTGGGGGCCTGGAGGGGGACAGGAGCAAAGCTATTAGCAAGAGGAACAATAATAATAAGATATATTTTATATAGCGCTTTGTGGATGTGAATGGGAGAGAATGAAGCGACTGTACCCTGAGGGCTGCGGCAAAGCTGTTCTTCAGGTTGGTGGCGATGCTCATGAGCAGGGGCTCCCGGCAGGTGATCATGGCCATGCCGGCAGTCAGGTTACGCATCATGTGATGGGCGGCCACACGCATCCGCGACTCCTCGGAATCCAGGGCAAAGTCCTTCCTGACGATCTGCTCGCAGGTAGTCATGGCGATCTTGATTGAACGGTCCACCACGGGGTGGACGAGCTCCTGCACGGCCCGCTCAATGGACTGTCTCACACACTGCTTCAGCTGAGGGTGGGCTTGGAGCAAGGGGATCTGCAGGGAGAGAAGTGTCTTAGTACCACCACAACCCCAAAGACATACCATGTGCACATCACAACTCGTGTTTGAGTGAGAGTGCTACTTACATTGATGTTGATATTGATGTGAGGGGCTAGCCCTGCAAGGGCGTACACATTGATGTCATGATAGCTAAACTGTGGGGTAGGGGGCCCAGTAGCTGTGCAAGTGGTGGTTGCGGCGGGAGTGGATGGTGCAGCTGCAAATGGAAGAAAGTCTCCTGTTGGTTACAAAACGCTATTGTGATTAAAACACAGCCCGAGCGCAGCATCTCGTTGAACAAAACAAATAAATATGCAATGGGTTAAATGTTCTTTGCAAAAAACAAACAAATGTAGGTTATTATTCTACATTGAAATGATGATATTAAGATAGGCTAAAATCATATTCAACAAATTGTGATGAAATATTTCCATTTCAATATACATGGGGACCAACATTACAATCAGATGAAACAAACATTGAAATACATTTGCTAGAAAGATATCCACACACCGACAAGGGGCATCCCAATTTGAAAGTGCTGGATACCTGTGCTAACAACAGGGAGCATTTCTTCAGGGGGCTTGGCCTCTTTCTTTGGTGCAGAGAGCTGTTCCTCCAGGCTTTTCAACTTGTCTTTGTCCTTCAGCAGGGTGCCAGGCTTCAGGTCATTGATGTCCAGTGATAAATTCTTACACAGCACCTCAATCTCAAACTTTAAGTTCAGCTGTAACGGGAAAAGAAGCACAATCAGTATCTGAAATCTCTTTTAGAAACATGATGTGACTGGTAGATAAAAGAGAAAGGATTCCCTGACCTTCAGATCATGCTCCGTATGCAGCTCTGCCAGAACATTCATGATGGCCATAGTCCAGGGATTCTGGGGTCGGAAAATCTGAGAGAATATTAAATGGCATTTAAGTCGACCTGCTCTTAAAACTTTGAAGGCATAATAGCTAAGAAATGTGCCCATACAAACCCCACCAGATCTCACAAGTTTAACAAATAAATTACCCAGAGAGCCATTGGCTCCTAAACAAAAAAAGTTTAACACAAGCCTCTTTGCTTCTTCTGGAGGTGGGCTATAACGCTGTCTATACTGGTCTACATCATCTAGTTCTGACTGGCTCCCTGTCTGCTGTTGTAGGTACTCTGCCTGATGGGACTGGCTCACTTTCTTTTTCTGTTGGGGATGGATCAGTCTTAGGGCCCATAGTCTCTTGACCATGCGACCTGACCATGAAAAACTAGTCTAGTTATAGGCAGGCCTTAGTCATGGAAAAACTCCAGGCCCAAACATTTTGTCTGTTGGATTGGCCGTCTCGCTATTCCTGCCTGCCGGTGCTGGCTCAGTCTATGCTGGGCCCAAGCTCACGGTCACTGAACAATTCTCACTTTGACAACAATGTAAAAGTTTCCCCCTAGAAATTAAAATGTGAATCCAGATTGATATACTTAAAAATGTTGGTGAGAATGTGGCCTTACCACGCTACGTAAACTGGATTCCAGGACTTTGGCCACAAACGGGACCACATAGAGTAGCTCCTGCTGCCCCTTGACATATGCTTCCAACAAGAGGGATTTCACCTCCAAATCCTAACGAAATAAAATAACAAAGGTAGGTTAAACACAAAATACCATCTTGGGTCACATTACAAGCAGCCGGTTATTTGTTGGGAGGAAAACAAAAATGGAAAGTTTAATACAGGCCAACATTTAAAAATGCGGTAATCTACTCACTGTGTACAGGATGGGCTTGTTTTTAGCCAGAGTGATCATGCCAAGCCAGTGGCCCAAATTCTTCAGTAGGGATCGATCAGAGAAGTTTGCAGCTGCCTTATCAGAGGTAAGGAGAACCTGTCACATGGAAAGAGAAATGGTTAGTAATTAAATAGCTCTTATTAAAAAAAAAATCTGATATGAGTTTACAAACTATTGTCCATAAAAGTTGATTAAGTGAATAACTATTCACCTTGATGTTTCTGTAAGTTTCATTCAAGGCCATTTTGACAAAATCTGGGTTCTTCAGGGTGTCCAAGAAGTTGGAGTACAGGCTGTGGAAGTTGGGCTCGATGCTGACCCTCTTCATGACCAGATACTGGGAGACCCAGGGCATGAACTCCTCTTTGACAGTCTCCTTTAACTCCTCAACCTTGAGTTACATGAAAGTACACAAGCATTAATTGAAGTACAGAAATGTATTTATATTGGCCAAAACCAAGATGCTCAATATAGCAGGCTTTTGCAAGTACAAGTCAAGTGGCAACACCAAGTAGCAAACATATATCTATGACCCACCTTCTGTGTCATATTGGATTGTGACAGGTTATTGAAGATGAAAGCAATTTTCTCTTGAACATTTTCTGGGGGTTCCACAATCCTCTCGGTTTGGTCTGTTGCTACTAGAAGCGTGTCGATGTTTGTGGTGTTGATGGAGGGCTGAAATGACAATATACACTCAAAACAAAATGCTGCTTTACAATATTATAACCGCTACTTGGGAAATCACAATTTTACACTACTTCAATTCTTACTTACAGTGAGAGCATCCTTGCCAAACAATCACAGTATTGGAGTATTTCTTCAGTGACATAGCTTCACAGACTATTTTAGGCTCGTCACACATTTGTAAAAAAAAAAAATATATATATATTTTTTAAAAGATACATTTCCTGGTGTTTGAGTTCGAGTATTTGCACACCAAAATGAGCATATCAAATGTGACAGTGTTCCTCATGGAACGGTTTAGAATGTTGCCATTGACACAAGCTATGGCAACGCAGTAAAACTCTGAAGCACTGGTTTGCTAGAGTCATTTTACATGGCCAGAGAAAAACATTGGTATATATATATATATATATATATATATAGTGCAACCGACTTTCCCAGGTACTCACCGGCACATCCTTCTTGAAGCTGCCAGGGGTAGGCCGGGTGATGGTAGTGGTTTTGGCGACGGTGGTGGTGGTAGCTGTGGTGACCAGGGTGCTAGGCTGGGCGGCTTTGGGAGGCTGAGACTGGGCCTGAGCTTGAGCCAACGCCAGGCTTCCTGGGGTGGTGATGGATCCCTGCATCTTCACCGGAGGGTCCCGTGACTGTTGGCCATACTCGATATACTGCACGCACAGGGTATTCGAAAGTGCCAGAGCGAGAGACTTATTTATCGTGAAGTAGGATCCGCACCTCTGGCTAAGGTGTTGCGGAGACCAGTAATAAAAACAAGGAAGATTCATGTACAGATGAAGAATGACCGATTGTGTCACAAATATACAAGAAATCCAATTACCTCTTGTAAATGATGGGGGAATTGCAGAAAGTGGCCGATTGAGGCCAAGTGCTGACAATATTGGGGATAGTCCTTCAGTCTAGAGACGGAAAGATCAAATTAGCCCTACAGCAGTCACATAATTAGAATCATACATACGCAACATTCTTTAGCAACATGCAAATATTCAGTGTGGAACTCCATCAAACATCTGAAGAAAGTTAATAGTCCATACCTATTTTTGAATCTATCTAGAGCAGCGATTCCAAAGTAATACATTTTGGACCCAAATGGTTTCCTCAAGGCTTCGAGGACATATCGGAGGGCCAGTCCGAGGGCCATGTAGGTGACAAGACCTTTCTCAATGATCCCCCCGAACAGGCAGGCGGTGATGTGCAGCTCCTTGTCAGGGTACTGGGGGAAGAAGCGGTACTCCTCAAACAAGTTCCTCAGCATACAGTTAAAGACCTCACGCTCTCGCTTGATGGTGGAGTCCTTGAACCTCTGCAGCATCTCCAGTACCTGCAGAGAGAGACGGGCGCCAAGGATTTAGCAGCTACCAGACTGAGGATAAACACCATCACCGGATAAGTGCCTGCAACAGCCTGCAGACTAGGGATTTCACAATAACAGAATTCATTTTTTCTATATTCTTTTGTACTTACATTTACATTTTAGTCATTTAGCAGATGCTCTTATCCAGAGCGACTTACATGAGCAATTAGGGTTAAGTGCCTTGCTCAAGGGCACATCGACAGATGTTTCACCTAGTCGGCTCGGGGATTAGAACCAGCGACCTTTCGGTTACTGGCACAACGCTCTTAACCACTAAGCTACCTGCCGCTACCTACTTTTTACCCCCCTTTTTCTCCCCAATATCCAATTGGTAGTTCCAGTCTTTTCCAATCGCTGCAACTCCCATACGGACTCAGGAGAGGCGAAGGTTGAGAGCCACGTGTCCTCCAAAACACGACCCCGCCAAGCGGCACTGCTTCTTGACACACTGTTCGCTTAACCCGGAAGCCAGCTGCACCAATGTGTCGGAGGAAACACCATACAACTGGCGACCGTGTCAGCGTGAATGCGCCCGGCCCGCCACAGGAATCGCTAGAGCGCGATGGGACAAGGTCATCCCGGCCGGCCAAAATCATCCCAACCCGGACGACGCTGGGCCAATTGTGCACCGCCTCATGGGTCTCCCGGTCACGGCCGGCTGTGACACAGCCTGGGATCGAACCCGGATCTGTAGTGATGCCGCTAGCACTGCGATGCAGTGCCTTAGACCGCTGCGCCACTCGTGAAGCCCACAATACCATAATTTTTACTTCGATACCAGGTTTAGTATCACAATTAGGGTTGTCACGATACCAGTATTGAGATACTCAGAGGTATTGTTGTAAGGAAACAAAAATGAGGAAAACAGTTCTAACGTTGATAACAAGCAGCTTGATGTCACCCAGAATCACATTTCTTTTCCAAGCTATAGCACACTATTTTACATACAGTAGATTTATTAAAGGACCAAAGAGAAAATCAGGTATTGTAGTATCGCGATACTGGTATCGCGACAACTCTAATTACAATACTCAATGCCAAAATGATAGACGCAAAAAAAGAAAGTGTTTTAGCCACTTGACTTCTGTAGTTAAAATAAGAGAAACCAATAGTGAAAATGTGGACAGCCTAAAACCCTTCTACAAAACCATGTAAGACAGAGCATACAAAATAATTATATAATAAAATTGGATACATAGAATGTGCTTATCTATGGCCAAATTATATCAATGTTAAAAATAGGACGTTGTCCCTTTAAGAAAACTCTCTCAAAAGAGAGGCTAGCTCTGGCTACAGCAGCAATGCTAGGTGTCTTTTCGTAGACCGGCTATTCCCAAACAGGGGTATGCAATGCCGTCGGGGGTAAGCCAAATAAAAATGTGATTCACATTTTCAATTAGTCCATTTAGATTTTCCAACAGGGCTATATTTGTGTAATGTTTTTTTCTCACCCCAGTAGCCTCGTTTCACTGCCAAAACCATCTAGTATTCAGCTAAATAACAATGTCAAATACAGGTAACCTAGTCAAATAATGAACATCCAATCACATTAAGTCAAATGACACCGCTGGTCCTGCTCACACTGCCCTACCCTATGCTTTGACTTCTTTCTCCCCTCTCTCTCCAGATGAAATCTTGCGACAGCCGGCCGCCCAACAACCTGCCCGCTTGACCCTATCCCCTCCTCTCTTCTCCAGACCATTTCCGGAGACCTTCTCCCTTACCTCACCTCGCTCATCAACTCATCCTTGACCACTGGCTATGTCCCTTCCGTCTTCAAGAGAGCGAGAGTTGCACCCCTCCTCAAAAAACCTACACTCGATCCCTCCGATGTCAACAACTACAGACCAGTATCCCTTCTTTTCTCTCCAAAACTCTTGAGGGTGCCGTCTATAGCCAACTCTCCTGCTATCTCTCTCAGAATGACCTTCTTGATCCAAACCAGTCAGGTTTCAAGACTGGTCATTCAACTGACACTGCTCTTCTCTGTGTCACGGAGGCTCTCCGCACTGCTAAAGCTAACTCTCTCTCCTCTCATCCTTGTAGACCTATCTGCTGCCTTTGATACTGTGAACCATCAGATCCTCCTCTCCACCCTCTCCGAGTTGGGCATCTCCGGCGCGGCTCACTCTTGGATTGCGTCCTACCTGACCGGTCGCTCCTACCAGGTGGCGTGGCGAGAATCTGTCTCCGCACCACGTGCTCTCACCACTGGTGTCACCCAGGGCTTAGTTCTAGGCCCTCTCCTATTCTCCCTATACACCAAGTCACTTGGCTCGGTCATATCCTCACATGGTCTCTCCTATCATTGCTACGCAGACGACACACAATTAATCTTCTCCTTTCCCCCTTCTGATAACCAGGTGGCGAATCGCATCTCTGCATGTCTGGCAGACATCAGTGTGGATGACGGATCACCACCTCAAGCTGAACCTCGGCAAGACAGAGCTGCTCTTCCTCCCGGGGAAGGACTGCCCGCTCCATGATCTCGCCATCACGGTTGACAACTCCGTTGTGTCCTCCTCCCAGAGTGCAAATAACCTTGGCGTGACCCTGGACAACACCCTGTCATTCTCCTGTAGGTTCATGCTCTACAACATTCGCAGAGTACGACCCTACCTTACACAGGAAGCGGCACAGCAGTACTACACCTGCACCTGTTGACGACAAGTTGTTCTGCTTCCACGAGCACATCCAATGCTAGCATCAGTAATTCTACATTTGTTGCTAGCCCAGCTAGCATGGACACTGACAGTTGTGAATCTGATGCAGCCGAAGAGCTACTGCCCCCTTAACCGGGAAAGCGCCAAAGAGACAGGGACGTTGGACCATCGAAGAGGTGCAAATATGATGAGAACTACATTGATTTGGGGTTCACTTATATTGGGAGTAGTGCCTTTCCTCAGCCACAGTGTGTTATATGTGCAAAAGTACTATCTCAAAACTCGATGAAACCTTCACTATTGCGCAGACATTTAGAAACGAAACATGCCAATTTGAAAAATTAGCCACGGGAGTTTGAGCGAGAATTAAGACGACTTTTGAGTAGTAAGACATGTATGAAAGCAACAGATACCATTAATAAGAAGGGGCTAGAAGCGTCTTATATGGTGAGCTACGACAGGAAAGCCCCATACTATTGTGGAGGACTTAATTATTCCTGCTGCCGCAGATATGGCTGGGACAATGCTGGGGGAAAAGGCAAAAAACTATACAGACGATGCCTTCATCAAAAAACACTGTTTCACGACGCATCAGTGACATGGCAGGAGATGTTTTGAAACAATTACTGCTTTGCATACAAGCCAGTGAATTCTATGCGTTACAGCTGGATGAGTCAACAGACATGGTGGGCCTGGCACAGCTCCTGGGATATGTCCATTAAGTTTATGGGGGGGTCAATTAAGGAAGACATCCTCTTCTGCAAACCACTGGAAACCAAGACAACAGGAGAGGATCTTTTTAAAAGTACTGGACAGCTGTGTGACATCAAATGGACTTTGGTGGTATCTGTACTGATGGCGCAAAAGCCATGACAGGGAGACATAGTGGAGTGGTAACGCGCGTGCAAGCAGTTGCTCCCGACGCCACTTGGGTACACTGTAGCATCCACCGAGGCGCTCTTGCTGCCAAGTGAATGCCTGACAGCTTGAAAGACGTTTTGGACACAACAGTGAAAATGGTTCACTTTGTTAAAGCAAGGCCCCTGAACTCTCGTGTATTTTCTGCATTATGCAATGATATGGGCAGCGACCATGTAACGCTTTCACAACATACAGAAGTGCGCTGGTTATCAAGGGGCAAAGTATTGACACTTTTTTTTATTGAGAGACTAGCTTAAAGTTCTTTGCTGACCATAACTTTCACTTGTCTGACCACAAGTTTCTCACATGACTAGCCTATCTGGGTGATGTTTTTTCTTGCCTGAATGATCTGAATCTAGGATTAGAGGGACTCTCCGCAACTATATTCAATGTGCGGGACAAAATTGAGGCTATGATTAAGAAGTTGGAGCTCTTCTCTGTCTGCATTAACAAGGACAACACACAGGTCTTTCCATCATTGTATGATTTTTTGTGTGCAAATATAGTCAAGCTTACGGACAATGTCAAATTTGATATAGCGAAGCACCTGAGCGAGCTGGGTGCGCAATTACGCAGGTACTTTCCCGAAACGGACGACACAAACAACTGGATTCGTTATCCCTTTCATGCCCTGCCTCCAGTCCACTTACCGATATCTGAACAAGCCTCATCGAAATTGCAACAAGCTGTTCTGTGAAAAATGTATTTAAATCAGAAGCCACTGCCAGATTTCTGGATAGGGCTGCGCTCAGAGTATCCTGCCTAGACAAATCGCGCTGTTAAGACACTGATGCCCTTTGCAACCACGTACCTATGTGAGTGGATTCTCAGCCCACATTAGCATGAAAACGAAATACTGCCACAGACTGTGTGGAAAATGATTTAATCATTTTGCTCAAATATAGCATGAGTTTTGTGCGGGTAAACTCACTGCGACGCCAGCAGTTTTCTACAGCAGACTGCGACAGAGCATATAAATGTAATCAATGCGCTGAGAAGTTACTGGCCAGGTCAACAAATTACTAGACATGATTCTATCAGTCAGTGTACGATGCGAGACATTTGACAGCAGAACCGAAAGTAACAAAAATCTAAAACCAAACTGTTTTTCATGTTATAATTTAGTATCAAAAAACAACCAAGTTGTCGGTGTACCGTGCAACACTACTGCAAACCATTTTATTTAGAGACTCACCTCATCCACAGACATGGTGGGGTGTGGGGGATGGTTGTAGATGCGCTGGAAGTAGCTGTTAGCCTCATCGTCAATCTCCTTACTAAAGTGCTGATTAGCCTCGGGCCACACCTGAGATAGGTCAGCTGGGAAAAAGGCGATAGACCAAATCAAACAATACTGCCATAGAAAACCCTTCGGAATCATTTCAATATTGTGATTACATGCAGCAAATAAAAAAACATTTGAAATGCAATTAAAAACAACTTTAGGACTTCTCACTATCAAAGCAATAAACACCACACAAAAAAACATTAAAGAGATATGTACTGAAAATCCAAGTTCAATTCCTTTCAATAAGGAGCATAAGAATTTGCGTTTAATGGAAGACTGACCTGTATTTCCTCTGATTCAATGTGTGAAAGACAGTTTCTTCCCAGATTGTACTCAATGTTTTTAGATATGAAAAATGTTAAAGCATTTGTAATTGATTCAAGTAAAACCTCATTACTTCAAGAGACTATTAGGAGATATTAAGAGAATGTTTTCAGAGGAAATACACTCAGTCACACCACCACCACTTACAGGCCATCTTACTCTGCTGAAAGGTGGGCGGATTCAGGCCTGGTGTGCTCATCTTCCTCGTCCCAAACGGATCACTGCTCACCGCTGACATTCCAAGACCAGAACCAATACCAGAGCCAATGCCTGATCCCAGCGGACCTAGACAAAAGAAAAACATCCCACTTCAGTACTCCATATAGTGTAATCAAAACACTATACAAATATCTATGGCAGGTTCTCGCCTCATACCTGGGTTACCTAGCTGTGAAGAGAGGCTTCCAATCCCCCCAAATGGTGTGCTGGGGTTGGACAGAGGAGGGAAGGCCTTAGCTGGGGACTGGGGGTTGCTGAAAGCAGAGCCCAGCGGGGTGGGAAAGCCCTGCATGCTCTGTGTGTGAGAGGTGGCAGAGCTGCCCAGGTTGAGGGAGCCCATGGCTGTCAGGGGATCCATCTGTAACACACAGAACGGAGCACAAGGATGAGCAACCTGCATTTCAGGCTGATGTTCACAATTATAATGTTATAAGACAAAACAATTAAAATCAGATTCAGGGGATGATGAAAGTACAATGTTTCTAGCTGATACACATTCCCCAATAAATAGTGTTAGATTGCATTTATTATGTTATGTAAGCTCTTCACCTGGAGAGGAGACACTGATACCTGCACAGGGGAAATTGCATCTATGCTGCTGGTGCTGGGAGCACGTCCCTTTGGCATGACCCCTGGTGGCGGCTGGCGGGCTTTGTTCATGACGTTGCTACAGTTGGCAGCCATGGTCAAGATAGTCTCGGAGAGCTCTTGAGAGACGCTCCTGAAAAATACATAATTTAGAGGAATATGACCTTTCTTGATAACAATACAAGATGACTTATGGAAACTAGACCTTTTGGCACCATACAACATGATTGAAGTAATGAAAGAGCCAATTTGATCATAGGCCCCATGAATCGAGCTCTGGTAGGTAAACCCACCCTGCACAGGACTGCAGACAGCCCAGCATGGTAGCCATCGTTTCCGGTGGAAGGAGGGCGCTTTTGGGCTGGTCCTTCTCTGGGGCCAGACCACCCATGATAGAGGGACAGCGTCTCTTCAGGAACGTAACACACGCCTGGATGAAGGGCTCCTAGAACAGCAAACAGGTCAATGACTGTCATGTACTATATCCCAATAACTTTTTGTAGCAATGTGTATGTATAATTTTGTTGTAATTGCTGTAAATTAAAAGGCTCAACTCACACCACTCACCCCGTGCTCTCGGATTTTGTCAGTCAGCCATTTGTCAAGTTTGAGGTATTCACGGCGAGAGGCAAGTGCAGCAAGGTCAATAACGAAGGCAAATGGAGTACCATTTAGCAGCATTGATAGAGACTGAAAAACAAGAACAGTTTGGATATTGCAACAACAAAAATGCACGAAGTGGCCTTATCAAAAATGCATCTTTTGACAAATGGGTAAAATGTGTTAATTATGTAGATAATCCTCTAAGAAAACCGAATGGTCCAAACCTAATGTCGCTATCATAATCCATTCAAAACAACAGTTTCTACCCTTGTAGGATGGTCAAAATTAGGGCGACTAAATCATTGGAGGCCAGAGAAGAAAAAAGTAATTAATCAGGAAAATAGCATTGCATCAGTAAGGCTGGATGCTGTGCGAGAATTAAAAGGATACTTCAGGATTTTGGCAATGATGCCATTTATCTATACTGAACAAAAATATAAACGAAACATGTAAAGTGCTGGTCCCATGTTTCATGAGCTGAAATAAAAGATCCCAGAAATTGTGCACAATTTTGTTTACATCCCTGTTAGTGAGCATTTCTCCTTTGCCAAGATAATCCATCCACCTGACAGGTGTGGCATATCAAGAAGCTGATTAAACAGCATGATCATTACACAGGTGTACGTTGTGCTGGACACAATAAAAGGCCACTAAAATGTGCAGTTGTCACAGCACAATGCCACAGATGTCGCAAGTTCAGGGAGCGTGCAATTGGCATGCTGACTGCAGGAATGTCCACCAGAGCTGTTGCCAGAGAATTTAATGTTAATTTCTCTACCATAAGCCACCTCCGTAATTTTTGCGAATATGGCAGTATGCCCAACCGGCCTTACAACCGCAGACCACGTGATACCGCACCAGCCCAGGACCTCCACATCCGGCTTCTTCACCTGTGGGATAGTCTGAGACCAACCACCCGGACAGCTGATGAAAACTAATGGCCTATGCCCTCCCAGGCCCACCCATGGCTGCGCAGTCATGGAAAATCCATAGATTAGGGCCTAATTAATTTATTTCAATTGATCGATTTCCTTAAATGAACTGCAACTCAGTACAAACTTTGAAATTGTTGGATTTATATTTTTGTTCAGTGTACTTCCCCAGAGTCAGATGAACTATTTTTATTTGTCTGTGTCCAGTATGAAGAAAGTTGGAGGTAGTTTCGCAAGCAAATGCTAACTAGCATTAGCACAATGACATTGTATCTGCTAGCATGCTAGCCGACGAGGATGCTATTTTCCTGATTTATGACTACCTTTCCCCCCCCTCCTCAGGCCTCCATTGATTTAGTCACCCTAATTTCACCCATCCTACAAGGGTAAAAACAATTGAGGTAAGAGATATCCATTTTGAGACATGACATGCGTATCCCTAAAATGTCAACGGCGCACTGAGCGTACCAAGCTTTTTATTTTCAAAACCTTTACATTTAATTCAGCTCGGGTCATGCTAATTTTGCTATTTGCGACCCGCGGAAACAACTTGGAAGACGAGGACCACAAAATGTAAAATCCTCAAAAGTTTAGGCAATGAAGCTGCACCGCTCTGTTAACAGAGCTCGGTGCTTTTTATCGGATGTATTAGGTTACGAAATCTGACTTTTTTGATATAATGTTAATGATATGTTAGGGAAAGACCAGACTGAACGATTCAGAACATGAAGAATCATATTGGTATTAGTAAAATGTATTTTATAACATAAGGAAGTGAAATGTCATCAACAAAATGCGTTTTCAGCCACTGGGCAGAGTCGGTGAACACCCTACCTTCACAAAACTATACCACAGCTTTCATTATATTTCCTGAAAAAAGCCACTGATCCCTTCCTACCTTCAAGTCCTGGGCCACATCCAGGATGCGGGACAGCTTGGCCTGGTCGTACAGCTCCCCTCTCATGTACCACTCTGCCATCGAGTGCATGATCAGCTGACGGATAGAGGGGGACTGGCCTTGTCCGTGCCAGGCGTAGTGCAAGATGATGGCGGCGTTGGGGTGGTTGCCCAGGAAGATTGGCATGAGGGTGGAGATGAGCTCGTGGCGCAGGGTGTGCCAGGAGGTGCTTATCTGCAGCAGCGCCAGCACCAGCATGTCGGGACAGTGCTTGATGGGGAAGCTGAAGAGCTGCTTTACCTGCTCGTACTGGCCCACCTCAGAGAGGCGCAGGAGGCTCTCCACCAGGTCCAGGCTCTTCCTGTGAGGTGAAATCACAATTAAAGACTATCACAAATGGCATGACATTGTTCTAATAATTCATGTAAATGAGTATTTGGTACTGTGGAGGTCAGGAGGCCTGTGTTTTACGTACCAGGTGGCTATCTCCCGATTATCATCCTCAGGTGGGGCCTTGAGTATGTCGATGGCTACGGTGTGACAGGGGTAGTCAGCGAAGCAGAACACATCAGGGCTCATGAGGGAGTGCTGGATGAATGACAGCTGGAAGAGAGGGGAGTGAGAATGGTCAAGAGTGCCGAGGAGTTCATTGATGTGAATGAAGGAATCAGAGTTTATGTTACCTCTGGAAATAAGAGCCCAAAGTGTTGTGTCTGGTCATTTTTACACAAATCTGACCCAATCTCCTCCTTACCTGTCCTTCAGCATGCTTCCAGGGCCGGTAGATAAGGTCGACAGGGAACACCTCCATGCCCAGGCCCCTCTGGATCCCATATACCACCATCTGCAGTCCCTTGCTGTCCCGGATCATGAAGCCAGGGTGATCGAGCTCGTAGGTCACCTCTTTAAAGTTCAGATTGGGGTTCTAAAATATAAAAAGGAAATGTTCTGTACAAAGCGCAAGAGACGAATGGCCAACTGAAGCGGAATAATATGTAATTCCACTATAACTTACAACTTCTTTGACCACATCAATTAGAACTTCTACATTCCAGGTGTGCGCCTGAGAGCCATCACTTTTGTCCTTTCCATCGCTCCAAATGCCACTGCCCGGAGCCGAGATGGACTGAGGAAGATGTAAAGAACCAGAGAAAACATTAGTATACAATGTTTTTTTCAGAGCTTTGAGGAGGTTTAGTAAGTTACCATCAGGTCAATCCTCACCTGTAGGGGGATTCCATCAGACAAGCCAGAGTGGGTGCGAGCCATCATCCCCAGGACCCTAGCCACCTGGCTGGCAGTAACCTCTCGCACCCCATACTGCAGGATTATGTTGCGGCATTCATCGAGACTTAGAATGAAAAACAGACAATACATTAACAGGGGTAACTGACATTTGTGGTTGTCAAGCATGACATCAAAAACAACTGAATTAATTTGATTTGTAATGGGCATTCCAGTTACTAAATAACAATCACCTTGCACAAAAGCCATAGCCAACTTCCTGCATGAACTCTGCGAGAGAACTCTCCATCATGGTCTTGGCTAACTCTCCCGAGTCTGGCAGAATCCTGTCCATCAGAATGTCCCGTTTTTCAGGGTACAGCAGTGGTGCGAGCACCACAGGGCAGCGCTCCTGCGGGAAATCTGAAACAAAGAGACAATATTTAATTGATGGGGCAACAATGTACAAAACTACCAGATTGCTGTGAATGAAGGAATCTTTGTTACTTCTGGAAATAATTAACATTTCCTTTCAAGTAGTACGTCTATGCCCCTCACCTCTGCACAGCGTCTTGAGGAACGCGTCAATCTGCTCTTGTCCGACCCCGCTGGCGCCCTTCTGGCCAAACAAAAGATGGGAGAGGAGCAGGTGCAGGACCTCTATGGCAATGTCTTGGAAGCCACCTTCCTGGTTTCCTCCAAGGTCCGCGTCCACGTACGAGCGGAGGAGGTCCGGGAGCCTTTGTTTGACGAACTGCGCGGCTTAAGACAGATGGGGAAATATTTCAAAGAAATACTTGTACACTCAGCAAAAAAAGAAAACGTCCCCTTTTCAGGGCCCTGTCTTTTAAAAATAATTAGTAAAAATCTAATTGTAAAAGGGGTTAAACACTGTTTTCCATGCATGTTCAATGAACATGCACCTGTGGAACGGTCGTTAAGACACTAACAGCTTACAGATGGTAGGCAATTAAGGTCACAGTTATGAAAACTTAGGACACTAAAGAGGCCTTTCTACTGACTGAAAACACCAAAGGAAAGATGCCCAGGGTCCCTGCTCATCTGCGTGAACGTGCCTTAGGCATGCTGCAAGGAGGCATGAGGACTGCAGATGTGGCCAGGGCAATAAATTGCAATGTCCATACTGTGAGACGCCTAAGACAGCGCTAAAGGGAGACAGGACGGACAGCTGATCGTCCTCGCAGTGGCAGACCACGTGTAACAACATCTGCACAGGATCGGTACATCCGAACATCACACCTGCGGGACAGGTACAGGATGGCAACAACAACTGCCCGAATTACACCAGGAAGGCACAATCCCTCCATCAGTGCTCAGACTGTCCGCAATAGGCTGAGAGAGGCTGGACTGAGGGCTTGTAGGCCTGTTGTAAGGCAGGTCCTCACCAGACATCACCGGCAACAACGTCGCCTATGGGCACAAACCCACCGTCGCTGGACCAGACAGGACTGGCAAAAAGTGCTCTTCAATGACGAGTCGCGGTTTTGTCTCACCAGGGGTGATGGTCGGATTCGTGTTTATTGTCGAAGGAATGAGCGTTACACCGAGGCCTGTACTCTGGAGCGGGATCGATTTGGAAATGGAGCGTCCGTCCTGGCCTGGGGCGGTGTGTCACAGCATCATCGGACTGAGCTTGTTGTCATTGCAGGCAATCTCAACGCTGTGCGTTACAGTGAACACATCCTCCTCCCTCATGTGGTACCCTTCCTGCAGGCTCATCCTGACATGACCCTCCAGCATGAACATTGCCACCAGCCATACTGCTCGTTCTGTGCTTGATTTCCTGCAAGACAGGAATGTCAGTGTTCTGCCATGGCCAGCGAAGAGCCCGGATCTCAATACCATTGAGCACGTCTGGGACCTGTTGGATCGGAGGGTGAGGGCTAGGGCCATTCCCCCCAGAAATGTCCAGGAACTTGCAGGTGCCTTGGTGGAAGAATGGGGTAACATCTCACAGCAAGAACTGGCAAATCTGGTGCAATCCATGAGGAGGAGATGCACTGCAGTACTTAATGCAGCTGGTGGCCACAACAGATACTGATTGTTACTTTTGATTTTGACCACCCCTTTGTTCAGGGACACATTATTCAATTTCTGTTAGTCACATGTCTCAGTTGTTGAATCTTGTTATGTTCATACAAATATTTACACGTTAAGTTTGCTGAAAATAAACGCAGTTGACAGTGAGAGGACGTTTATTTTTTTGCTGAGTTTATAACGGATGTCACGCTGCTTGCTTAGTATGGCTTCCTTCTGATTTGGCTCACACAGAGGCTCGAACCCAGGACATCTGCCTTTTTAGCACACGTGACCGCCCTTCCGAAGAGTCTTTAACAGTCGCGCCAAGCGAAAAGCTAGCGATTCGGCTGCGCATGTAGGGACACGTCAGGCTCAGGAGTGAGTGTCACATTTCCATGTGCTACACTTGGACACCTTGATAACAGAATAACTCATGAGACCCCACTCCCCCTCCCCCCCAGCATATACAGATAAAACATAGCATGTATTCAAGTCAGCAGGTATAGATAGTCAAATGATTAAATATAAAACTGAGTTTACCAAAACCACGAAGGTCTGCGTTGCACGAATTCAGCAAAGCAAGGCCAAATATAACCTTCGGGGAAAAAAGAAGAGATTAAGTATAATCTCAAATTGTTTGCCATATTATTTTTCAACTACAATAAAAACCACCATCTGATAACATACATTTCCATATTACTTTACTTACTTCTTGAACCTTGCTTAGCTTGAGAACTTTACTCAACTGAGTAAACAAGTGGGCCGAAGGTTTCAAACTCTAAAAATTATAAAACGTTTAGAAAACATTAAACTGTTATTCTGATGCAGACAGTAATTTTAGCACATGAAGAGAGGCCTAACTTGGACCCACTTCATCAATGCAGAAAAGTACAATAATATTTTACAAATTGCAGAATTATTTTATAATGATAGGTGAGAAAATAAGCACGTCTCCTACCTTCTGGTAGTGCAAAGGATTGTCGATGGTGTAGCAGAGTGTTGAAATAAAATTTGGCTTTGAAATCAGTGAAACACACTCCTGGATCAGAAACTGTGTCTTGGTCAAGGTAAATGGGAGAAGAGGGGGCATAACAAAATAAGTTAAGGACAAAACAGGAAAGCAAAGTCACTTTCTAAAATAATAAAGGCAAGACAAACAGACAATACCAATGATGATTAGGAAACGTACACAGTGGTGCCTCTAGTGTTCACATATTTCTAGTGCTGTGATATCTAAACATTTTCCGGTTTGAAAGAGACCAGTAATCCTCATTGCTAAAATCAGTTGAAGTTTAGCCAAAATCAGTTGAAGTTTAGCCACTGGTGTAATAAGTATTACTAATCAGAAATTACCTGATGGAAATCTTTGCCACTGCTTTTACCATCGCCACTGAAATCCACATGGGAGAAAAGACAGCGTAATAAATGCCTGTCTGCCTCAGGGCCGTGACGATTCACAATCTGTTGGAACAGAAGACGCATTCACCAAAATAACAAATAACAGGTCGGCCGTCAAAGCCAAAATATTATTGTCAAGATATCTCAGACCTAATGCAATTTTTAACCCAGGTTTTTTTTCCTGAAAGTTTTCGGGCCGCCTAAATCCAAACATTGTTTTTGGTGAAATAATTTTTTTCGGGTTAGAAAAATGCTTTCAGTATAAACTTAAACAACTAAAACTAGATATAAAGTATGTGGAAAAGATAATCTATATATTGTTCAATATTTGAGAACTATCACTAAAATGAAAGCTAGACAAAAACAATGAATTCGGGAGTATTGATTTTGTTATAATGATTAAGCATAACACAGCAAAATGTGAATAATTGTTATCTCGGCTACATACTAAAATGTCTAGAATTGAGGGAAACTGGCTTTAAAACAAATTCTCAGTCGCCAAGCTGGGGGCTTCAAAAATGGTTTTACCCAAGACCTTGACCAAATTCAGCCGTGCCAACATTGCTACACACCCCACCCACCAACTATGCCCATTTTCTATATAGAAAAATCATATGAACCCTAGAATCATATTGGTTTTACAATCATTTTGTGATAAGATAATTTTTAATGTATGTACGTTTCAAAATCTACTTAGCTATAGCCCTTCAAACATCTAAATATGTGAGAAATGTGTGTACTGCATTGTAGTGGCACAACTATAAAAATGGAAATGACAGAAAGGACAATTTGTGAGCAAAATACTACATGCTACTCACATGTTGTATTTCCTGCTGGCTGGCTCTGTAGTTTTTCTTAGTTAAATTGTCCACCAGGTAGCTGATTTGAGACAAAGCCAGCGAGAGCGAGTCAAGATTCATTGCTGGTTGGGGCGAAAGCAGGCGGCCGTGCCCGGCGCAAAATCACCATTATTCCCCTTTAGTCACTTCAGTGATAGGTTACTTCTGCCCCCCCCCCCCAAGGTGTGAAAAATGTATGTTTTAAAACAAGCTTCTTCTATCAGTGGATCTTGATGCAAGGTAAAGTCCCTCAGTGCAACATCAAATTCAGAATCTGAAAATAACAAAAGAGAAAACTAGTTAATACATATGCCCATATTAAAACGGTGATACAACTAGTACAAAATAATTGAGCAAATAATACATAGTCATATGATAAACTGGGGTTGTAAATACCAAAAGTGCACGGTGTACAACTGCCATGAGAAATGAGCCTCATTGACCACCAAAAATAATGGGGTAGGCTTCGAGGCCTACTACTCGCCTGGAGTAATCCTGATTCACACGCCAGCGCAATACTAAAGAAAACAGCAACACAACTAGCTAGTCAGCTACTTTGTAATTTACAGGTAGAAAGTCACCATTACTGAGTTATAATGATGATAAACCATGATAAATGTTATCTAAAACTATGTCCCCAACGTCGGTCTAGTAAAAGTATCAAGAAAGTTGGGCCTTGACTTGATGCACACCCACGACTCCCAGTTCAATCAGCATCGTGTGAGCTAATAATGCGGATGATTTCCTATATTCCTCTTCTAAACTGGCAACGCATAGTTAATCAATGAAGTCAAGCCAAAGTCGTTTTAGCTACATAAAGACAGTTATATAAGCTAATTATGTTTTCAGTGTCCCAGCAATAATGCAAATCGTTAGCTACTGTAGTTGACTAGCTAGTGAGATAATACGAACGGCAACTAAGTTAACGTTACCTAGCTAGATTAGTTAACGTTACGTAACATTCACATATTGTCGTTTGTGTCTCATCTAAAAAAAATACAATTAAATGTGTTATCGCCCACATTGATAACGTACTTCGCTAACTACCGTTAGCATCTGTTCACTCGTTCTTTCGCAACATAGTTAGCTAGCAAACTTCGCTCACGTTAGCTAATAATATCAACGATAGCCATGTTTGCTAGCTGCAGAATATAACTGACCAACTTGGTCCGTTAACGTTAGCAAACGACAGTAACATTATGTAGCTAACATTAACCATCTGACATCTACAAGTCAACTTATCCATTGAGACAAAGAGCTAGCCAGCTAACGTTAGCAAGCCGGATAAGCAAGCACATTGCGCAGCCAACACCAGCTAGCTAAGTTAGCAGATGTGGCAAACGTCAGCCAGCCAATGTTAGCTAACGTTAACGCTCAGAAGGCCGTACGTTAGGCTGTTTTTCTGTCGTTGGCTAACTAATACAGTATTTGTTTACGTTGCAAATCCAACTATTCTATAAAACGATAGTTAGCTGGTCAATGTAATAGCGAGTGAGTATTGGTAACGTTATTGTCCACGGAAATAAATTGTCAACAAAATATCTAGCTAACGTTAGTTATAGTAGTAACGTCGTTAGTTAGATGACCTAGCTATGTATGACCAGGTAGCTAGCCAACTAACGTTAGCTAACTACTATACGGGTAACGCTCGTTAAATATCGTTAGCATGCCAATGTCGTTGTCAGAGTGCACCATCCGCGGACTTGAAATGAGTAAGTCATGTTAGACGTTAATATATGGACATTTTCACTAACCAACTCCGCCTTTTGAGATGAGACCATCCAACTGTCCCTAGCTGCTAACGTAAATCAACTTTAGCCAAGGCTATTGTAGCTAACTAGCTACCTTATCTTTGCTAACGTTAGCTACGACGCTTAACGGCTAGTCGCACACTTTCTATCTTACTAATGTGTCCTAATTTGTAGGAAAAAAATACCGCAGATTCTTTACAATATATTGTTAAAAAAAAAATACTCACCATGCTTCCCTAAATGTATTTGTGATATTCATTCCTTTTGGGTCGCTCTCCTTCCAGTTCGGTTTGATTTTTCAAAATAAAATGGCGACTGTCATCCCCGCGCGCACACAGTGCAGGTTTCACTTTAGTGCTCGAGCCCGGGCTCGCGTCACTATTATTGTGTATGCCATGCTTCCACATGAGCTAAATAGAAAACAAGATTAATTGATAATACATTTACCCTAAATGTACTTGGGCCATGCACCTAATCACATCCACCAAAAATTGTTTGAATGTAACAAAAGTCTGAATGTACATATATCCATAGGGCTGATTCTGATCATATGGCAGCTTGATTGTAATCTCTGTATATTTCGTTTCATGATGATGATCTTCTCTAAAGGAGAAGAACTATAATAACAGTCTATTGTTCACAGCTCTGAAATTACTGTTTGGTTGGAGATGGCCCCACTTGGTTGGGCTGAGAAGAGCTTCTGCCATATTGCTTACACCTGTCATGGACTGGTTTAAGGCTGTTCAGACTTCAGTCCTTTCAAATCAGTAAGCACTGAATAGATTGAGAAAAGGGCACAGGGGCAACAACTCGAGTGTCTGGGACTCTGTGTCCCCCTACTGCTGAAATATGGAACTCTATGGGGACAACAAACACTAGGCATATGTTCCATTTGTGCACTGTTACATAATGACTGACCTGCTATATGCAAGTTTGGTACTATGAAAACCTCTAGCACATTTAGATCTCCAAGCATGCACATTGTAGATGGAAATTAATACCAATAGGATGTAGAACAGAAAGTTTGAATATTTTTTTCTACGGCACTGCATCTCAGTGCTAGAGGCGTCACTACAGACCCTGGTTCGATTCCAGGCTGTATCACAATCCGGCCGTGATTGGGAGTCCCATAGGGCGGCGCACAATTGGCCCAGCATCGTCCGGGTTTGGCCAGGGTAGGCCGTCATTGTAAATAAGAATTTGTTCTTAACTGACTTGCCTAGTTAAATAAAGGTTAAATATATATTTTAATTTTTTTACATTAGCTCTCACAGTAGTCATTGGTGACAGATATTCAATCAAGTGATCTAAGGCTAGCTACCACACCAAAGGCATTTGTCAAGGAAATATCTTACCCAGTATTACTGATGCAGGATAGAGTGGCTGAGAATAAATAATGAAAACATCACTTTAAAATATGTAATTATTTACAGGCCACATTGGGATAGAGAAATAAACAAACATTCAAAGATTCATTGCAATGGGTTAGTGTCAAGACAAGCTTATTGTTTTCAATGATGAAATAACCTATTATAGACATTCAACCAAACCGCAGACTGGAAATAGACACCATGACCAACAACACTTCCCACAAATGTAAAACTGATCTAGAATGCAGTCAAATAAATACTGTATAATTAATAGTAGTCTACTGGAGAACAAGACCCTGTCAGCAGACCAGTAATGCCATGTATGATCAAACATGTTGGAAGATTAAAAGTGAAAGTGTTGTTGAGAGTAACTGAAAAGCAACTCATGATCTTTGCCCTTTCAGAAGTTTAGTCTTTTTGTTGTGGTTTTACAGGGCCTGGGAGTAGAACTAGAAGTCCAGCTTCTCTGAATCTCTCCACAGCATTTTGTTTTGGCTCATTACTTCAGAAATGACACAATGACTGAGGTTAAAGTGCAGACTGTCAGCTTTAATTTGAGGATATTTTCATCAATATCGGGTGAACGGTTTAGAAATTACAGCACTTTTCTTGTACATAGTCCACCCATTTTAGGGGACCAAAAGTATTGGGACAAATTCACATGTATTAAAGTAGTCAACATTTTAGTATTTGATCCCATATTCCTAGCACACAATGATTAAATCAAGCTTGTGAATCTACACATTTGCTGTTTGTTTTGGTTATGTTTCAGACTATTTTGTACCCAATAGAAATTAATGGCAAATCATGTAGTCATTTTAGAGTACATTTTATTGTAAAGAAGATAATGTTTCTAAACACTTTTATACTGAACAAAAATAATGCAACATTTTACTGAGTTACAGTTCATATAAGGAAATCAGTAAATTGAAATGAATTCATTAGGCCCTAATCTATGGATTTCACATGACTGGGCATATGCCCACCCACTTGGGAGCCAGGCCCACCCACTGGGGAACCAGGCCCATCCAATCAGAATGAGTTTTTCCCCACAAAAGGGCTTTATTACAGACAGATATACTCCTCAGCACCACCTCAGACGATCTCGCAGGTGAAGAAGCCGGATGTGGAGGTCCTAGGCTGGTGTGGTTAAACGTGGTCTGTGGTTGTGACGCCGGTCGGATGTACTGCCAAATTCTCTAAAACAAAGTTGGAAGCGGCTAATGGTAGAGAAATGAACATTTAAGTATTTGGCAACAGCTCTGGTGGACATTCCTCCAGTCAGCATGCCAATTGCGCGCTCTCTCAAAACTTGAGACATCTGTGGCATTCTGTTGTGACAAAACGGCACATTTTAGAGTGACCTTCTGTCCCCAGCACAAGGTGCACCTGTGTAATGATCATGCTGTTTAATCAGTTTCTTGATATGCCACACCTCTTAGGTGGATGGATTATCTTGGCAATGGAGAAATGCTCACTAACAGGGATGTAAACAGGTTTGTGGTCCAAATTTGAGAGAAATAAGTTATTGGGCACAAAATAATCTGAAACACAACCAAAACAAACAGCAAATGCATCCAACAAGTTTGTAGTCACAAGCTTGATGTAATCATTGCATGCTAGCAATATGGGACCAAATACTAAACTTTTGACTACTTTAATACACAAGTGAATTAGTTCCAATACTTTTGATCCCCTAAAATGGGGCGACCATGTCCAAAAAGTGCTGTAATTTCTAAGCGGTTCACCAGATTTGGATGAAAATACCATCAAATTAAAGCTGACTTAACCTCATAGCTACTGTATATCTTCAAATCCAAAAAGTGCTGGAGTACAGAGCCAAAAAAGTCACTATCCCAATACTTTTGAAGCTCACTGTATAGCCAAGCACAATGGCTAAATACAGTAGGTAGCCAGGAAGATGGCACCATGAGGGTATGGAGTAAACGTCAATTCATGATGGAAACTCAGTTCTGTCACAAATACTTGAATGGGGGCATCTAAAGCTATTTGATATGCTTAAACCTGGAAGTTAGTGCAATATGCCTTGGCAGATAGCATACAAGAATGGTGAGGATTTTGTAGATGGCTCAACTTCACTTGGGGTCCCCTCTGTTGGCGTGCTATGTGCTAAATGCAGGAAGGGGATTTGCATTCAAGAGTTTGCTTCTTTTGGTGCAACCATTCTCTGTAGCAATGTCCACAAAATAAATATTTAACATTTCTTAGTTTAGAAACAGTCACCACCAAAAGAGCCCTGAGCAGTCGTAACATAGTAGAGCAGTCGTAACATAGCAGAGCAGTCGTAACATAGCAGAGCAGTCGTAACATAGCAGAGCAGTCGTAACATAGCAGAGCAGTCGTAACATAGCAGAGCAGTCGTAACATAGCAGAGCAGTCGTAACATAGCAGAGCAGTCGTAACATAGCAGAGCAGTCGTAACATAGCAGAGCAGTCCACCATTCACTCATTGAAGTGACGACGATTGACATGTATGAACAAACAAGATTTTGGAATGAAAGTCAGGAAGACAGGCAGCATAATTCAATTTCCATAAAAAGGAGTCAAGGTCACAACTAAATGGGTTTCCTAGTGGCACTTGTAATACCAATGACATAAAAATGTTAATAAAATGAATGATCAGAAAATGTGTCCGAGATGATGGGTGATTTCATGTCGCTTATGAAAACAATAAAAAAAAGTTTCTTAAGTCAAGAGAATGGGTCCCTTAGAAAGACACCAACAGGAGCAATCTCTCACTTCGCCTATTCATGGTAATCACATTTTTGGCATTATCAACAACAACAAAAGACCACCAATTCAAAATCCAACCCGAGGTCTTTCAAGCCAATATAAGGGTATAGTGACAGGGAAAATAAACATACACTAACAATAACTGGATCAGTAGCCATAATTACATTTCTCACATACACTTTGTACAATTGCAAAGTTATCAGGGTCACTAAAGACACATTTATAAAAAAATAAATATTATTTCAAATTCATACAAATGAGTAAGACAAATATTCTTTGATCTTTTTTTTTCTTCAATCTTAGCCGACCTAGAAGATAAGAAATGTGTATCATCTCCCAAACATTTTAAATCAAATTTAGTTCCACATGTTAGTAGATTTTTGCTTAAATCCACCCATACAAATGTGATAGAGGCAACATATACAACCGGTTTGCGAATATAAAACATAAATCACACACCCGTTACATTAACCATTGTAACAGTATTGTCATTGTCACATCATAGCCATTATTAACTTTTTTCACATCATTCAAAACCATTAAAAGAAAAATAACAATAAAACACAAACACCAAAAGAGAAAGTGAAATAAATTAAGGATAACTTATATTTTCTGTAAATAAATTCAGTACATTTGCTACTTGATAGCTTTTTGCAATTTCAGAAACATTTCATAATAACAGCACTCTCAATGCTCCTGCCCTCCTTTGACCAATAGGTGGCACCAAAGGAACACATTTGATATGGTCAGTGATCCAACTAAAGAGCAATAAGGAGTCGTAACCCCTTCAGTAAACTGCATCAAAATATCCCCCCCTCTGAAATTCAATCACTGGTGTGATTGTAACAAGAGGGTAGACGAAAGGATATCATGAATATGCACTTCAGCACCATTTAAAATGAGTTCCAACACCATAGCATCATTCTTGCTCTTAAGTCAGACCAAACCAACTCAAGACAATGTCCCAAAGAGAGGTGATAAACTCTGGTAGCAGAAAGCTTGCCATTCTTGGCTTAAACAACATTATTTGCTTGTTGTGGCATAACAAGTAGTGTTGGTTGGAAGGGCTAGTGCAAGCCTTAAGTAAAATACACCAGTCAAAATAGATACCACAGTGCGTGGCTCAGATGCAGATGTTGTTGTATCAAACGTCATTTAAATTCCCACTGCCATGCATCTTTGGACAATCCAGTGTTGTTGCGGTGCTTCAACTCTGAAACAAAGCCATGTTTACTATATAGCTCTTTTGATGGCCAGATCATATACAATCCAATGTCACTGCTGAGGATCCTATACAATCCAATGTCACTGCTGAGGATCCATGCATTTTTATTTTTTGCGCACCATCACTTCACCATGGGAAACTGTGTGCTTGCTTGTGTAAATCCATTATCTTGTCATCCAATTAGGGCTGTCAAACGATAAAATAAACGGAGTTATCACGATGAATCACGATTAAATTGCAAATTCAGAGTTTGCTCAAATTGAGCTGTAATTGTAATTTGTTTATACAAAAAGCATTACAAGAATATTGAAGTCTTGATTTTGTCCAAAGTAACAGTTAGCCAAATCAGGTAAATTGATAAAGCACACTTTCTTCAACCTAAATGTCAACTTTTTTGGACATCGCATCGTTGTTTTAACTGTATAGATTCTGTATTTTGAATGTTTCAGTTTATTTTGAACGCTTTCAGACAATGCGATTAATCCCCCCAAAAAAATACAAATAAAAAGAGTGCACTAAAATTACAAAAAGTTAACTCAAGTTAACTGATTAATTCTGACAGCCCTACATCCAATACTTGCACATCAAGCATGTGGCCATTAATGTTTCAGGTCAATCCATCCAAGTGATGATTTTTGTAAAATGTGAGTCAAAACCGAAACAGTATATGGGCAGGGGGGTGAGTTGTGCCTTCTCAAAGTTCTTTCTGGAGACATCAGGGTCTTAAGTGCTATAGCAAGAAGTGGTTGTTCCTGCTCAGCTTGAGAATCTTCCCCAGTCTCTGCTTAGCGGTGGTCATACCTTTCTTAGGACGTTTTCCTGAGGAGAAAAACATTGCACAGAGATCAATAACAAAAGGATGAGCGAGATAGAGAGAGGAATAATGCTACGCTAATTTCAGCTAAATAAAATAAAGAAATATGGAGTCAAACCTTTAGTCGCTTGATTACTGATGGGTGGGGTGTTTGGAGCGGGCCTCTTGGAGGGGTGCCGGGGGGGTGACAGGGAGGTCTCACTGTACTGGTAGTCAGTCCCTGAGCTGGGGTCCAGGTGGAGGGGGCTAGAGGCAGCCTGAGAGGGGCTTTGGTCCCCCCAGGCCTCGCTGCTGTTACTGTTACTCCCACTGCTCTGACTGTCCATGAAGTTCTTGTTCTCCTGGATCCGCTGGCTAAGCTCGGCTCGACACTCCTTACGCACATGCTGCTGGGCCCTCCGCTCATCCTAAAGGAAGGCGAGACTATTACTTTAAATTGGATCTGCTGTTCTTTGAACAAAATCCCAACTTGTTACCTAGAGAGGAATATCAGTCATTCAAATACAGAGTGAGTGATTCTGATGTAGTCTCAAATTAGAGACATCAGTCTTAATAGACGTCAGTCTCAGCATGTGCAGGCATGACCCATTCATCCTTGATTATTACCTGAAGGCTCAGTGTGGAGTTGCTGTCTGAATCCTGGCTCTCCTCCCCTGACACAGGCTCTCTTCCACCTACAGAACAACCACAGAGAAAGTTTACTATCTGAAATGGATTACATTTACATTTTAGTCATTTAGCAGACGCTCTTATCCAGAGCGACTTACAGGAGCAATTAGGGTTAAGGGCACATCGACAGATTTTTCACCTAGTCGGCTCAGGGATTAGAACCAGCGACCTTTCGGTTACTGGCACAACGCTCTTACCCACTAAGCTACCTGCCGCCCTTGAATTAGGGGCTTAGTCAAATGGTGTTTATAAGCATTTCAGGACTGGAGTGTACCACTGTCGGGGGATTGATGGGCCGGCCTGGACCACCAGGGCTCCTGGGCAGTGCTGCTCTCCTCTGGTCGCTGAGGATAAAGCAGCCCTGCCATGGACAGCATGCCCTCAATAGCCTCTTCTTCTGTGGTTGGAGAGGTAGGGCGTTGTCTGAAAACGAGTATAGGAACAACTTAATGAATCTCTTAACTCAACTGGATAATGAATGAATCATGCAGAATCCTTAGAACAAGAATGCCACTTGGTCCATTCATCCATGCTTCCTGTACCTTTTGAGTGGTTTGTGGAAGTGGCGGAAGGCCTGGCTGGCCTGGTGCAGGTCCGTCACACTGCCTGTGCCTCGCTCTGTCCTGCATTGCTCCTTATCCTCCTCCTCTGAGCTCCCCGAATCTTCCCCTGAGGAGTCCTTTTTCTGCACAAATCACATAGACAACTTTACAACTTAAACACTTCTTCTGTTTGAAGGAGAGACAGGGCCCTTGAAAGGAAGTGGGATTAGCTACCTGCGTAGAGCAACGTTCTTTGGACTCAGAGTCTGAAATGTCGGAGTACACCGCGGCTCCTTCCCTGAGTTCGGTATTCACTCTTTCGAAAAACTCTGAGGAGGAAAAAGAGAAGGATGAATGAAATATCTCTGCACCTAATTTTTACGTGAAATTCTGGTGCATTCAAAGTTGAGCCTACCTAAACCGTTGATTGACAGCTGGTGACTTGACCAGTTAGACTCACTGCTGAGGGGGCTGGGTTTCTCCTCTCTCTCTTGGTCTCGGTGCTGTTCCTGCTTGCTGTCATTGATCTCTGTCTTCACCAGGACCCCTTCCCTCTGGTGGTCGCCAGTCCTCTTACCGTCCTGCACCAGACTACTCTTCAACCTGGTGTGACGACGCTCATCTCTGTGCACACATACACACAATAGTAAGAAGGGGAGAAATACCCTGGAGGCAAACAAATAGACAAACCACAGCATTTGGCACTGAAACCCATCTTACCTCCTGTTATTTTGGTTAAAGTTTATTTAAGTGATGAGTTGAAACATGTAAAGATTGCATAGTGCAGGTGGTACGTCCTAACATGTTAAGGCTGCACAATGGCAGCTCTGAGTTGTAACATGAAACCGCTCCAGCCAATAAGTCGAGCAGTGCGGAGCATCGTCAAAGCCAGTCAGAGGTGTTGGGTGTTGAGTAGGTAGTGAGTCATTGCTCTACCTGTGGGGAGGTGATGCATGACTCAGGACTTGAGTTGTCGGGGGGCAGAGGAACCATTAACCCAGGCCCCAGATCCTAGGCTCCTTCCCTGGAAAGGTCACAGGCAGCCTAGGGGCCAAGGGTGCCAGAGAGGGGGGTGGGGGTTCTTCCAACTCACCTAATAATCCTGCCATTGCACATCACTAGTAGGAGGTTGTTGTCCAGGCTCCGCTCCACCGCTGCAGCCGATGCCATGGACGGCTTGTTGAACTTGGCCATCACCGTGGAGCTGAATGCGACATCCTGAGAAAGTGGCATAGAGATTTACTTTAACAAAAGTTTATAATGAACCTAGCCTCAGTGTATGAGTAACGTCCTCCAAGACATGGATAATCCAGGAGAAATGGAGTTGCACAATGGGTTACACCAAGCAGCATGGGGGAGAGGGTAGTGTGTGCCCTCACCTCCTCAAAGGGTCCCACCTCCAGCCTCTTGAGCACCTGTCGTGTGTGCAGCTCCAGGATCTCCAGGTTGGAGGGGGTCTTGGGCGCATGGTGATGATGGTGGTGGTGCCGTAGCCGCCTAGCTGTCCTGCGAGCATGATGGCTAGCCTTGTCCAGAGTTGACCGCGTCAGCAGGCACGCTCCACATCCCTGAGATTTAATTGGCTTGCTACCTCCACTCTGCTCCTCCTCCTGTGGTTAAGAGATGCTAGTTAGTACAGAACCACAACGCTACAATATCCAGCTTCAAAGAAACACAGTGCTTTTGACCTGGTATTTATAAAAGACAAAGAGGAAAAGATGATGAGGAACAGCCAACTTTTACTCTGAGCACAAATGTTTAGAACCAGCTCCAAGTACTGTGAGCTTTACTTCTCCTTTATGTTTTCACATTACAGCCTGAGGACCTCTTTCCCCTCCCAGGCTCCACGCTGGGCCTTACCTCCAGGTAGCGGATTTCCTTTGTGAGTTCTTTAATCAGATGGTTGGGTCTGATATGGTCCGGGACCTCGCTGGCCGGCTCTGTGACCTGAGGAGAGGCAGAGAGCAGGGGGATAATGAGGGGCTTGTACGGTCTGTCTGCAGATGGTGGTTACAGGTTCCCAGCCAGGTCATACCATCACACCGGATACAACCTGCCCACCATTGACCTTGAAGGAGCCCAGTGTAGATTACAGTAGAGTGTAGATAATGTGCCCAAACGTCCTATTCTGTAAAGTCGGATGTTGCACGGACAAAATAATCTGGTTTCCTGTAGTATCCTACCTCTCGTTTCAGCCAGTTCTTCAGTGCAGTAATCAAGGCTTTCACTCCATCTGTCAGGTAGGCTGGGGGCTGGCAGTTATCCTCTCGTAACTCTGAGAAGACAGGAATCTTATGAGAAGGATGTTGAAAAAAAAAGGGCAAGTGTCACCAAAGAAGGGGACATCACCGAAACAGCAACAAACACTTCCGCAAAGTGGTATTTCTCTCACCTTTTAGAGTCTCCAGTAGATTTTTGGCCACGTACCAGCAGATGGCCTCAAAGTAAGGGAATTTGAAAAGGTCCGGAGTCTTTAACCGCCACTCCATCTCATAACACCTGTAGTTGAGGATGCAGCAATAGAGGTCAAACACAGCTCCACAGTGCTGAGACCTAGGGTGACCACATTTAAAATACTCAAATGCGGGACAACGGGATGATTTTGCAGGACGGTAGCCTACAATAATATTTTTAAATATGTGATTGGTTGACGATATGACATTGACCTACGTCTCTTCTTGCGCTGCGCAGAATATCAGATCTCAACAACGATTGGCGAAGTGTTTAACATCACCAGTAACACATCCTTACTGTTATATGTCTTGTCATAAGCACAACGTGACTGCAAAAGAGACGGGTTGGAATGTCAATTCTCATCAAATGAATAGGAAGTCTGACTGAAATACAGGACAAATCTAACTTTTTTTTGTATATTAGTGGCGTTTTAATTTATTGACACACACACACACACACAACAAAACTATAAAACGCAACATGTAAAGTGTTGAACCCATGTTTCATGAGCTGAAATAAAAGATCCCAGAAATCTTCCATATGCACAAAAAGCTTATTTATCTCAAATTTTGCGCACAAATTTGTTTACATCCCTGTTAGTGAGCATTTCTCCTTTGCCAAGATAATCCATCCACCTGACAGGTGTGGCATATCAATAATCGGATTAAACAGCATTATCATTACACAGGTGCACCTTGTGCTGGGGACAATAAAAGGCCACTCTTAAATGTGCAGTTTTGTCACAACACAATCCACAGATGTCTCAATTTTGAGGGAGCGCGCAATTGGCATGCTGACTGCAGGAATGTCCACCAGAGCTGTTGCCAGAAAATTGAATGTTCATTTCTCTACCATAAGCCGCCTCCAATGTCGTTTTAGAGAATTTGGTAGTACGTCCAACCGGGCCTCACAACAGCAGACCACGTGTAACCACGCCAGCCCAGGACCTCCACATCCGGCTTCTTCACCTGCGGGATCATCTGAGACAAGCCACCTGGACAGCTGATGAAACTGAGGAGTATTTATGTCTGTAATAAAGCCCTTGTGGGGAAAAACGAATTGATTGGCTGGGCCTGGCTCCCAAGTGGGTGGGCCTATGCCCTCCCAGGCCCACCCATGGCTATGCCCCTGCCCAGTCATGTGAAATCCATAGATTAGGGCCTAATGAATGTATTTAAATCGGCTGATCTCCTTATATGAACTGTAACTCAGTAAAATCATAGAAATGGTTGCCTTTATATTTTTGTTCAGTATAATATACATATATACATATACACATATATATATATATATACACACATACACACATTCCCGAAATCCAATCAGTTTTTCACGTTGATTCATCATCACATTTTCTTGTTGTTTTTAGAAATGAAGTGGAAACAACGTTGATTCAACCAGTTTGTGCCCAGTGGGATCACAGTCAAACCATAGACATTCTACCACTACTTCATTACTGGTCATTAAAAGGAGCAGAAGATAACAGCTGTGTATTTGGCCATTAATTTCATAATGTTATTACTTAGGTTAATACCAATAAAGAAAGTTAATAGAATGAGCATAGGCCAGAGGGGCAGTATTTCAGGTGCTCACCTGAGCTGCATGCCTATGTTGAGGTTGTGGAGGAAGTTCCCTCCGAATGCCATGCAATCCTGAGAGGTGAGAACAGCATGGATCCATCCTGGGAACACAGAGGAGGATGGACCAAATCAACAGCTAACCCACCGATGTGGAGCAAAAGGCCAGTAGCAGGCAGAAAAAACACACGCACACACAGTCCGCCAACTGAAAATCAATCCATCACCCTCTCCAGTTTCAAGTTTCTCTGAAATCTGCTTTGCATGAAATACATTTAAACATTTAATTTGGAACATTTTGGAATTCTTGCTTTCCAGCTGTGTGTTTTAGACACATCAAAGGGTTTAGGAAATGGTTCTGTTACACCAGAGGATATATCCTTCCATGTGGCAGCAGTGCAGCCAAACAGGTGTGATGATGCTGTGCCGGTGGACCCTAAACATAATAAATGCCCTGTCATGGAGGGTGAACACGGCGTTGCTGTGGCCCCAGCAGAGAGAGGACGGTAGCCGCTCAAGAGATTATATGGATGGCTGATACCAGGTGGGGTTCTCTCTCATCCCCTGCCTGTCTGCAGGTCGCCTACATACCAGCCATTAAGAGCCCAACTCTGACCTTCCCTACCAGGGGGCCTTTGGCTTCCCGTGATAAACCATTTCAGACACTGTAATTATGTTAAAACATAATTGTAACAATAATTTGCACCTTAATCCATAAAGGTGTGTGCTCATGCTGATGAGCCATAGTTAAAATTCTCTACAATTCTCTTTAGCTGAAATGTTATTTCATTTACATTAATCTACGACATCAGGAGATAGAAACATATGTTGTATTAGTCTTGGCACTTTCCCTGGAGAAAACATCCTTAGCTTGCTTGTTTTGGCAAACACCCTGGAAAGTCCACCCAAACGCACATTGAGATTGGGAAAGGGAAAGGGGGATGCCTAGTCAGTTGTACAACTGAATGAATTCAACTGAAATGTGTCTGCCGCATTTAACCCAACACCTCTGAATCGGAGAGGTGCGGGGGGCTGCCTTAATCGACGTCCACATCGTCGGCGCCCGGGGAGCAGTTGTTGGGGGTTAACTGCCTTGCTAAAGGGCAGAAAGGCAGATTTTCCACATTGCCGGCTCGGGGACCCGAACCAGAGACCTTCGGTTACTGGCCCAACGCTCTTAAGCTAGGTAGCCCATGGCTACCATGTTTATGAGTGTCATGCTTAAGCGGGACACTGATTAACAATGTCTTTCATGGGGATTAACATTGTTTGCATATTAAAGAATGCTGGTTGTGTCCGTTTATGTACTGAGGTGTGTATGTACTGGGGGCCTGTGGGAACGGTTTGACAGGCTGGTGGAGAGGGACCATGAGCGTGACCCAATATGGATCTGGGCCGGGCCTCTCTCCCAGTAGGGAGCCACTCGTAATGTCACTCTCTCACAGCGTCTGCTAGCATCATCAGCCCAGAGAGCTTTACACACCCCAGCCCACCAACTGGGAAAAGCAGCTCTGTGTGAAGCTGTGTGGTTTCCCTCTAGTGAAAAAAATGTCACTATAAATAACTTGGAAATCTGCTTCTCCGCCGTGTGGCTACAGAAACTGGATAATAAAATAAATACACTGCTCAAAAAAATAAAGGGAACACTTAAACAACACAATGTAACTCCAAGTCAATCACACTTCTGTGAAATCAAACTGTCCACTTAGGAAGCAACACTGATTGACAATACATTTCACATGCTGTTGTGCAAATGGAATAGACAACAGGTGGAAATTATAGGCAATTAGCAAGACACCCCCAATAAAGGACTGGTTTCGCAGGTGGTGACCACAGACCACTTCTCAGTTCCTATGCTTCCTGGCTGATGTTTTGGTCACTTTTGAATGCTGGCGGTGCTTTCACTCTAGTGGTAGCATGAGACGGAGTCTACAACCCACACAAGTGGCTCAGGTAGTGCAGCTCATCCAGGATGGCACATCAATGCGAGCTGTGGCAAGAAGGTTTGCTGTGTCTGTCAGCGTAGTGTCCAGAGCATGGAGGCGCTACCAGGAGACAGGCCAGTACATCAGGAGACGTGGAGGAGGCCGTAGGAGGGCAACAACCCAGAAGCAGGACCGCTACCTCCGCCTTTGTGCAAGGAGGAGCAGGAGGAGCACTGCCAGAGCCCTGCAAAATGACCTCCAGCAGGCCACAAATGTGCATGTGCCTGCTCAAACGGTCAGAAACAGACTCCATGAGGGTGGTATGAGGGCCCGACGTCCACAGGTGGGGGTTGTGCTTACAGCCCAACACCGTGCAGGACGTTTGGCATTTGCCAGAGAACACCAAGATTGGCAAATTCGCCACTGGCGCCCTGTGCTCTTCACAGATGAAAGCAGGTTCACACTGAGCACATGTGACAGACGTGACAGAGTCTGGAGACGCCGTGGAGAACGTTCTGCTGCCTGCAACATCCTCCAGCATGACCGGTTTGGCGGTGGGTCAGTCATGGTGTGGGGTGGCATTTCTTTGGGGGGCCGCACAGCCCTCCATGTGCTCGCCAGAGGTAGCCTGACTGCCATTAGGTACCGAGATGAGATCCTCAGACCCCTTGTGAGACCATATGCTGGTGCGATTGGCCCTGGGTTCCTCCTAATGTAAGACAATGCTAGACCTCATGTGGCTGGAGTGTGTCAGCAGTTCCTGCAAGAGGAAGGCATTGATGCTATGGACTGGCCCGCCCGTTCCCCAGACCTGAATCCAATTGAGCACATCTGGGACATCATGTCTCGCTCCATCCACCAACGCCACGTTGCACCACAGACTGTCCAGGAGTTGGCGGATGCTTTAGTCCAGGTCTGGGAGGAGATCCCTCAGGAGACCATCTGCCACCTCATCAGGAGCATGCCCAGGCGTTGTAGGGAGGTCATACAGGCACGTGGAGGCCACACACACTTCTGAGCCTCATTTTGACTTGTTTTAAGGACATTACATCAAAGTTGGATCAGCCTGTAGTGTGGTTTTCCACTTTAATTTTGAGGGTGACTCCAAATCCAGACCTCCATGGGTTGATAGATTTGATTTCCATTGATAATTTTTGTGTGATTTTGTTGTCAGCACATTCAACTATGTAAAGAAAAAAGTATTTCATAAGATTATTTCATTCATTCAGATCTAGTGTATATTCCCTTTAACGAGTATCAATTCATTTTGAGCGCGTCATCACCTATTTGACTTGCCATGTAAATCGGAGGACCATATGATGTGGGGAAGTTCTGTGAACCAAAGTGGACGGAAGGAAGGTGGCATGTGGTGCTGGTGTCCACGGTGACAAAGGAGGTCCACAGTGGAAGACAAATCACACAGGCCTTCCTGTGAGACGCCATTAAAGGCTAGCTGCTACGCTCAATGCCAAGTGGAAAAGCAGCTCTATGGCTCCTTATGGCTCTTGTGTTTTTGAATGCCCTGAAGCAGAGCTTTGGAAATATAGTGCTGTATATGAGGCATGTTTTAACAGTAGAGCAATTTGAACCCTTTGAACTCAGACAAGTTCCTTATAAAAATTAAAAATAAAAATAAAACTTTGTCCTCACCTGTGGGGATGAGGACAGTGGTTCCTTGCGGCACCACACACTTGTAGCACTGGTCCACCTTGTCCCCGAAGAACACCTCGCTCTGGTTGGGGGACGAACTCCACGCCTCGTATAGCGCAAGATTCGCCTGGGTCGGCTTGATCAAGTAGAAAATCTTCTCTCCCTTCAGGACAAAGATGAAAAATGAGAACATTTGAATTACTAACATAAAAAAGGGAAGGCAAATGAACAAGACCCAGCATGTCGTCAGTGGTGCTTGAGTAAGAACTTGAGGGGTGACAGACCTCAGGAGAAGCATGTGGTTAATCATGCTGGGCTGTCAGACTACATAGCCAAAGCAAACAGGCTTGAACAACTCTTGTGCGTAACCGTAGCACATATTTCAAAAGGGATACGCTGCTGTCTGAAGATATAAAATATGCTGCGCAAAGGAATTCCCCAGTTTACCCAGAGTACATGGTACCACACAGATGTGCCTCCGAAGTCTATGTGGAAGTCTGTGTAGCTGTTCTTCACCCCCATCAGGCAGTACTTCTGAACAAAGGGCTTGGGGAAGAAGGAGTCATCTGGCCAGTAGTTCTCCACCCAGGACATCTTCTGAGCGATATCAGGCACCACCACCAGCGCTGCCATCCTGACAGGATACAAAGGAGAGTTTAGGGATGCTCTACCAGTAAGGCAGAGTTGTTCGTCACGCTACTCATCTTTCAATACATCCCTCATTGCTCACTAATAAGGCTGAACCGTTTGTCATGTGACACCTTCAGATCACTGTTCGCCAAATCAGCCAGGCATTTGACCAATGAGATTCATTTAAAATAATGCATTTCTCCCCACCTCTTTGCCGTTTTTGCTTTCTGTTTTACAGATCACCCACCCTGGCACAAACAGGTCTGAAGCCTCGTCTTACCGTAGTGGGGATGGGCTTCATCGCCCCCTGCCTGCTAATCAGGCAGAGCTGATGGTTCTAAATCAGTTGGACTGGATGGGGTTCCTCCAGAGGACACCTTTTCAGATGACAAGACCCTTCGCCATACACATTCTTTTATAAAAAATGCAATCTTTAAAATGATCAGTTCCACTGTGAAGCCTGGTAGAACATTGATGCTTCAGTCATGAAGGATCAAAGCTCAGTCTCATATTTTTTTCCAAACCCTTCCATCTCTGTAAATAGGCTGCATGCAAAGTGCCTGTGGGCAGTGGATTCCTTCCGCTTGTCTGTAGTTGACAGCAGATCTTCAATAGTGCCGTCAGCGCTGTACCTCTGAACACAGCAAGAATGTGCATCCCTGTTGTCTGGAGTGCAACGCTCATCTCCTCTCACTACTACGCTTGCAAGTTTCGGAAATATACATTTTTCCCCAATTATAGTCCTACAATTTCACTGAACCACAGGAGTATTCACTGAATCATAGCATGTAATCTAAAACAATTGCTATTAAGTGCTTTTAGCTACAATTATTATAATGGTGAATATTTAGTGAATCCAGAAAAGACTCAAGTCAATCCAAATTATACAATGATCAAAGCAGCAGCAGGACATTTATTAGTAGTGAAAAGTAACCAATACTTACTTGGTGTCTGAAAACTCCAGACTGATCACATTCAGCACCTTTGGCCGATGAGGTTTGTAGTAATACTTGACAAACTCTCTTAGTTTCATTTTGCTGTCTGCCTGTCTGGCAACATCAATGACATCCACGATTTTGTCACCACCTGCAAGAGAATGCTTCAGCTCAGATGATTTATGCCATGCAGGAGGCAGTTAGGACTAAAGTTGAGGATAGGACAGGCATTAACAACACTTGAATGTAGCATGTTAGGTAAGGACAGGTGCCAGATGGATTTGAAATGATATTACAGCCATATTATAGGCGTGACTCGTGACAGAATATCACACAACAGCAGACTAATAAATGCTAAGCTCTGCTTTCAAAAAAATACTGTAACATTTTGAATTCTACCAGGGATAGACAAACCAGTCCAATCCCTGCCCTCTCCCCCAGCCCAGCCACGGGGCCAGTCAGAGGCACTCTAGAGTTCTCAAGCGCAGATGTCCAGTGATGGAGGTCGCAAGGTGTGAAGCTTGCTGACGCGTTCATAATCCCCCTTATACTTCTGATGGATGCCTCAGTGCTGCTGCAGTCTCCCCACTGGAGGAGGTGCATTGTAACATCCAAAGCAATCTCTCCAGATAAAATTACTGTACTCCCAGTTATGGAGGCAGCAGGAGGAGGAGGAGGAGGAGGAGGGAAGGCTAGAAGTGGGGCTAGTAAGAGTTGGCTAATGTCTTTCATGTGTGTAAATAACATCACCTGTGTACAACTGGCAAACTGCAAATAAAAAATGGCGGAGGGGGAACGCTGAACAGACCTGCCGATAACATGGGGCAGTACCAGGACAGCTGGTGGTTGTACAAGCACAGCCCTGTTTGGCCCCGCTGGCCACCGCCTGATGTCAGGGAACTGCTGGAGGCAGAGCAGCCTCACATACAGAACGGCCAGGGGAGCACTGGTGCACAAACGGGGAAGGGCGCTACCTGGGCGTAGTACGACCAACGACAAGTGGGGGCAATAAATCTCTCCAGCCACAAATGTCCTGGGAAAATATTTATGGTCCTCATATTAGCAATTATGTCCCTTCATCAATATTTTCATCCAGTGACAGTCAGGGACCAGGAGCACATGTTTCCTGGAGAACAGATGGGGCTTTCTTAGTACCAGGTCTAGTACAAGTGCTTGGATAGTGTGATGTTAAAACCATGCTCCAAAAAGGACAATAGCTGATTTACAACAGGTTTGCCATTAGGCCAAATGGAGACGGCATGGAAAACACATTTTTTAATACAATAACTTACAGGTAGGTTCCTGCTGGGCCTAGCAGGCAGAGTGCCCACTGAGGTAAATTGATTAGCTGGGCAGCTGGCCTGTGGTGAATGCTTGAGTTATGAAGAATTTAAACAATGTGAATATAATAATATTAATAATAGATTTATATAGTGCTTTTCATTACAAACAGAATCTCAAAAAAAAATAAAAAAAATAATAATAAATATATATATATATATATATATACACACACACACATACATACAGTGGGGAGAACAAGTATTTGATACACTGCCGATTTTGCAGGTTTTCCTACTTACAAAGCATGTAGAGGTCTGTAATTTTTATCATAGGTACACTTCAACTGTGAGAGACGGAATCTAAAACAAAAATCCAGAAGATCACATTGTATGATTTTTAAGTAATTCATTTGCATTTTATTGCATGACATAAGTATTTGATCACCTACCAACCAGTAAGAATTCCGGCTCTCACAGACCTGTTAGTTTTTCTTTAAGAAGCCCTCCTGTTCTCCACTCATTACCTGTATTAACTGCACCTGTTTGAACTCGTTACCTGTATAAAAGACACCTGTCCACACACTCAATCAAACAGACTCCAACCTCTCCACAATGGCCAAGACCAGAGAGCTGTGTAAGGACATCAGGGATAGAATTGTAGACCTGCACAAGGCTGGGATGGGCTACAGGACAATAGGCAAGCAGCTTGGTGAGAAGGCAACAACTGTTGGCGCAATTATTAGAAAATTGAAGAAGTTCAAGATGACGGTCAATCACCCTCGGTCTGGGGCTCCATGCAAGATCTCACCTCGTGGGGCATCAATGATCATGAGGAAGGTGAGGGATCAGCCCAGAACTACACGGCAGGACCTGGTCAATGACCTGAAGAGAGCTGGGACCACAGTCTCAAAGAAAACCATTAGTAACACACTACGCCGTCATGGATTAAAATCCTGCAGCGCACACAAGGTCCCCCTGCTCAAGCCAGCGCATGTCCAGGCCCGTCTGAAGTTTGCCAATGACCATCTGGATGATCCAGAGAAGGAATGGGAGAAGGTCATGTGGTCTGATGAGACAAAAATAGAGCTTTCTGGTCTAAACTCCACTCGCCGTGTTTGGAGGAAGAAGAAGGATGAGTACAACCCCAAGAACACCATCCCAACCGTCAAGCATGGAGGTGGAAACATCATTCTTTGGGGATGCTTTTCTGCAAAGGGGACAGGACGACTGCACCGTATTGAGGGGAGGATGGATGGGGCCATGTATCGTGAGATCTTGGCCAACAACCTCCTTCCCTCAGTAAGAGCATTGAAGATGGGTCGTGGCTGGGCCTTCCAGCATGACAACAACCCGAAACACACAGCCAGGGCAACTAAGGAGTGGCTCCGTAAGAAGCATCTCAAGGTCCTGGAGTGGCCTAGCCAGTCTCCAGACCTGAACCCAATAGAAAATCTTTGGAGGGAGCTGAAAGTCCGTATTGCCCAGCAACAGCCCCGAAACCTGAAGGATCTGGAGAAGGTCTGTATGGAGGAGTGGGCCAAAATCCCTGCTGCAGTGTGTGCAAACCTGGTCAAGACCTACAGGAAACGTATGATCTCTGTAATTGCAAACAAAGGTTTCTGTACCAAATATTAAGTTCTGCTTTTCTGATGTATCAAATACTTATGCCATGCAATAAAATGCAAATTAATTACTTAAAAATCATACAATGTGATTTTCTGGATTTTTGTTGTAGATTCCGTCTCTCACAGTTGAACTGTACCTATGATAAAAAGTACAGACCTCTACATGCTTTGTAAGTAGGAAAACCTGCAAAATCGGCAGTGTATCAAATACTTGTTCTCCCCACTGTGTATATATATATATATATTTTTTTTCCCCCCCAAAACTAATCTACCCCCAAAGAGACCCATACATGAATAAGGTTATTCATTGACTGGACCATTTTAATTTCATTGTCAGAGGTTGACACCTTAACCTAGACTGATTACGGCACGGGCTTAGCTTAAAGATGCACTATGCAGAAATCGCGCCGCCATTTCCTGGTTGCTAAAATTCTAATAGTTCAACTAATTTCAGATTATGTGACGAAACAAGCAAGTAAAGTGTAGAGAATCATTGTATCATTTAAACCGCTGTGAAATATATTTTCCATAACCAAAAATATTGTATTTTCAGCTACTGTATAAAACCTAAATTAAAAGACGCAAAAACGAAACTTTAGAACGGAAAGCATTGAAGAGCGCACATAGAACAGATCTAAAGCTTCTTAGACTTGCTTTCAATGAGAATGACAGATCTATAAACACACACTTCTATGTGAATTTGGTCAGGTCGCCCATAAAGTTACATATTGCAGCTTAGGAGCTGAAAGCCAAGTAGCTTTCAGGAGTCCCAGAGCCATGAAGACTATGTGAGAATGAAGTGTGACGAATCACTGGGAGAAGTCTGTGTGCTTCTGCCAGTGGCAAATAACTGTGTTCAGACCTACAGAACAGTACGTAGAATGATTTAATATGCCATTTAGCAGACGCTTTTATCCAAAGCGACTTACAGTCATGCGTGCATACATTTTTTTTGTGTGTGGGTGGTCCCGTGAAATAAAAAACCTTGAGACACAATGATTCCCATGCTAAGAGGCACAACGGCCAGTGCAGCACTTTCTCAGGTTAGTTGCAAAAGTGAGATGGTTTTGGCTCCACTCTTTGTGTGTGTGTGTGTGTGTGTGTGTGTGTGTGTGTGTGTGTGTGTGTGTGTGTGTGTGTGTGTGTGTGTGTGTGTACACAGTAGACTGAAGGAGCAGAGTGAACGAAATTTGAACCTAAAAGAAACTTAGCCGGACATGAATCTGAGATGTCTGATAATGTACTGGGAAAGGGGATCCCATAAGTATGCAATGACTGACATGACAAGATGGAAACTGATGATGCACTACCCAATTTCACCTTGCTCGCCCCACAGTTTGGGAACCACTGTTCTAAATGAACTAAATGTTGATGATGTAAGGCTGGAGGATAGAGATCCCAGCAGGATGGTCTGCTCAGCACCGGCATAAAACCGTAGCCTACAGCTGAGCACTGCACACATATGAACATTTAGGCCACAACATTTACAACATGAAGTAAAAAAAAAAAAAAAAGAGTGGTAGTACTGCATCAGTCAATCTATTTGTATTTCACTCTTCACCTCAGATGGCACAGGTTTAGTTAAATAGGCAAACAATTGGGCTTGACCGGTAACGTTGTTGGGAGTAGGCCTAGAGGAGCTATGCCACACAGATGGTTTTGGCTCCACTCTTTGTGTGTGTGTGTGTGTGTGTGTGTGTGTGTGTGTGTGTGTGTGTGTGTGTGTGTGTGTGTGTGTGTGTGTGTGTGTGTGTGTGTACACAGTAGACTGAAGGAGCAGAGTGAACGAAATTTGAACCTAAAAGAAACTTAGCCGGACATGAATCTGAGATGTCTGATAATGTACTGGGAAAGGGGATCCCATAAGTACCAGACTCCATAGTTGAGAGAGGTGATGAACCACTGTCCTCGGTAAACTAATCCACCATTATCTACATACGTTTTAATTATTGGTGGATTAAAGGTAGACTTAAAAGTAAACAGCATTGTGGGTCAATTTCCGCAACAACTAAGAGCGCTGAAGTGCGAGGCTCAACTTCACTGTTTTGGTGTCCTGGCTACCACACTGTGAACAGTGTGAGGCGAACCCCTGCACTAGAGGTGTCCTCCCGAGTGGCGCAGTGGTCTAAGGCACTGCATCGCAGTCAGGGTAGGGGAGGGAATGGCCGGCAGGGATGTGGCTCAGTTGGTAGAGCATGGCATTTGCAACGCCAGGGTTGTGGGTTCGATTCCAGTAAAAAAATTAAAAAAATTAAAAAAATGTATGCACTCTAACTGTAAGTCGCTCTGGATAAGAGCGTCTGCTAAATGACTAAAATGTAAATGTAGAGATTGACACAGGAGTGAAAATTCATTCCTGTCAATTTTTTTCCTGTACTGTTCTGATCCAGCAACAGTTCTATAACCCCGGAACTTTCCTGTCCCTTCCGATAAAAATCCCTCCTGTCCTGTGCTCATTTTTATGCGCAGAAATATGTAGGCTGTTGTGTGTGTTTAGGATGTTTTGAAAATAATTTCAGTAATGCAATATGCGACTGTGATGTGGTTGTCTTAACGATCTTAGTTAAATGAACCGACTGTAAGTCGCTCTGGATAAGAGTGTCTTCTAAATCAGGGGTTCCTAAACCTTTTCACTCAGGCCCCCCTTCCAGCATTGGTGCACATCCCACGCCCCCCCTGTACGAGCACACGCCACGTCCATTTCTATGGGCACAAGCACTGCTCATGACACAAACTTCTCACCCCTCTTGTTGGCAGAGAGAAAATGTTGCAGGTTTAAAGTTCATTTCCTGCAATGCTACACATTTTGTCATGTCTAATGTGTATTCATGTGATGAGTGACTCGAACATTACTACAAAATCTATAGGCAAAAAAACCTATCTAAAAAACGTTAGCTGACATTTCTGACAGGTTATAAATAGCTCTCTCTCTCTAAGCTATGCAATGACTGACATGACAAGATGGAAACTGATGATGCACTACCCAATTTCACCTTGCTCGCCCCACAGTTTGGGAACCACTGTTCTAAATGAACTAAATGTTGATGATGTAAGGCTGGAGGATAGAGATCCCAGCAGGATGGTCTGCTCAGCACCGGCATAAAACCGTAGCCTACAGCTGAGCACTGCACACATATGAACATTTAGGCCACAACATTTACAACATGAAGTAAAAAAAAAAAAAAAAGAGTGGTAGTACTGCATCAGTCAATCTATTTGTATTTCACTCTTCACCTCAGATGGCACAGGTTTAGTTAAATAGGCAAACAATTGGGCTTGACCGGTAACGTTGTTGGGAGTAGGCCTAGAGGAGCTATGCCACACAGATGGTTTTGGCTCCACTCTTTGTGTGTGTGTGTGTGTGTGTGTGTGTGTGTGTGTGTGTGTGTGTGTGTGTGTGTGTGTGTGTGTGTGTGTGTGTGTGTGTGTACACAGTAGACTGAAGGAGCAGAGTGAACGAAATTTGAACCTAAAAGAAACTTAGCCGGACATGAATCTGAGATGTCTGATAATGTACTGGGAAAGGGGATCCCATAAGTACCAGACTCCATAGTTGAGAGAGGTGATGAACCACTGTCCTCGGTAAACTAATCCACCATTATCTACATACGTTTTAATTATTGGTGGATTAAAGGTAGACTTAAAAGTAAACAGCATTGTGGGTCAATTTCCGCAACAACTAAGAGCGCTGAAGTGCGAGGCTCAACTTCACTGTTTTGGTGTCCTGGCTACCACACTGTGAACAGTGTGAGGCGAACCCCTGCACTAGAGGTGTCCTCCCGAGTGGCGCAGTGGTCTAAGGCACTGCATCGCAGTCAGGGTAGGGGAGGGAATGGCCGGCAGGGATGTGGCTCAGTTGGTAGAGCATGGCATTTGCAACGCCAGGGTTGTGGGTTCGATTCCAGTAAAAAAATTTAAAAAATTTAAAAAATGTATGCACTCTAACTGTAAGTCGCTCTGGATAAGAGCGTCTGCTAAATGACTAAAATGTAAATGTAGAGATTGACACAGGAGTGAAAATTCATTCCTGTCAATTTTTTTCCTGTACTGTTCTGATCCAGCAACAGTTCTATAACCCCGGAACTTTCCTGTCCCTTCCGATAAAAATCCCTCCTGTCCTGTGCTCATTTTTATGCGCAGAAATATGTAGGCTGTTGTGTGTGTTTAGGATGTTTTGAAAATAATTTCAGTAATGCAATATGCGACTGTGATGTGGTTGTCTTAACGATCTTAGTTAAATGAACCGACTGTAAGTCGCTCTGGATAAGAGTGTCTTCTAAATCAGGGGTTCCTAAACCTTTTCACTCAGGCCCCCCTTCCAGCATTGGTGCACATCCCACGCCCCCCCTGTACGAGCACACGCCACGTCCATTTCTATGGGCACAAGCACTGCTCATGACACAAACTTCTCACCCCTCTTGTTGGCAGAGAGAAAATGTTGCAGGTTTAAAGTTCATTTCCTGCAATGCTACACATTTTGTCATGTCTAATGTGTATTCATGTGATGAGTGACTCGAACATTACTACAAAATCTATAGGCAAAAAAACCTATCTAAAAAACGTTAGCTGACATTTCTGACAGGTTATAAATAGCTCTCTCTCTCTAAGCTATGCAATGACTGACATGACAAGATGGAAACTGATGATGCACTACCCAATTTCACCTTGCTCGCCCCACAGTTTGGGAACCACTGTTCTAAATGAACTAAATGTTGATGATGTAAGGCTGGAGGATAGAGATCCCAGCAGGATGGTCTGCTCAGCACCGGCATAAAACCGTAGCCTACAGCTGAGCACTGCACACATATGAACATTTAGGCCACAACATTTACAACATGAAGTAAAAAAAAAAAAAAAAGAGTGGTAGTACTGCATCAGTCAATCTATTTGTATTTCACTCTTCACCTCAGATGGCACAGGTTTAGTTAAATAGGCAAACAATTGGGCTTGACCGGTAACGTTGTTGGGAGTAGGCCTAGAGGAGCTATGCCACACCGCTTGTACCCCTCTCCGGTTGGTAGCCCATTTGATAAAAGCACAGCATTTTTATTTTTCAAGCCGTGTACTCGGTTCCTACATTGTCAAAGACAACTATCAAATTTAGCTAAAACATTGCTCTTTCCTTGGCTCTAATGTTAATGATGGGTCCTTGGCTGCAACTCCTCTCTTGAAGGCTTCATCATTCACTGACAGTCTATGTTGGCATCTGAGGTAAACTAGTGACTGGCTACAACTGGAGCGGGGCATGAGAGTGAGCCAACGGAAGGGGGAGGGGGGAAATGAGCATTTATTTTGTATAGATTTATTTTTATTGTTTATATACCTATTCCTGTACAACCCGTTCCTGTAGACTGTCGATCCGGTCCCGAACTAGACTCTAGAACTTGACTCCCATTCCTGCCGGAATCCCGCAAGAGTCCTGTTCCCGTGTTAAACATCTACCGTGCACATGCGCAGATACTGTGTGAGAGCCAAGTCTTGCATCTCACTCATCTCAATATATGCGATGCTGCTCATGGCAACGTCATTTCGCTGACTATACCTTTAATGTAATATGTAAAAAGGTGGACCCAGTAAACCTCCCAGCTCTATTACCGGAGATGGCCCAGAGGCACATTCATTTACAGTAATGTACAGACACGTTACAAGGCAAGCACTTAGGATTAATATTTAAATCCTCAACAAGATGCTCAGCTAGCATCTCATTAGCAAACACGTTTGATTTAACATCTTCCTCAGTGGTAAATTATCCAAAAATGTCTAACAGATATTAGTACACTGACCCAATTCCTTTGAAAATGGGGCGGTTTTAAAAATAAATATGGCACAGTTAATGTACACAAAGCAAACAGGCACCAAAACAGCGTACTATGACAGAGTGACCTAAACAGCACATACTGTGAGAGAGTGCTCTAAAGAGCACATACTGTGAGAGAGTGATCTAAACAGCACATACTGTGACAGAGTGATCTAAACAGCACATACTGTGAGAGAGTGATCTAAACAGCACATACTGTGAGAGAGTGATCTAAACAGCACATACTGTGAGAGAGTGATCTAAACAGCACATACTGTGAGATAGTGATCTAAACAGCACATACTGTGACAGAGTGATCTAAACAGCACATACTGTGAGAGACTGATCTAAACAGCACATACTGTGACAGAGTGATCTAAACAGCACATACTGTGAGAGAGTGATCTAAACAACACATACTGTGAGAGAGTGATCTAAACAGCACATACTGTGAGATAGTGATCTAAACAGCACATACTGTGACAGAGTGATCTAAACAGCACATACTGTGAGAGAGTGATCTAAACAGCACATACTGTGAGAGAGTGATCTAAACAGCACATACTGTGAGCGAGTGATCTAAACAGCACATACTGTGAGAGAGTGATCTAAACAGCACATACTGTGACAGAGTGATCTTTTCTTAAAATGTTCTCTTCTTACCGACATACTCCTCCACATCCCTGACAGAGAAGCTGGAGGGGGGCAGCTTGAGACCCAGTCCGACCAGTTCGGGAACGGCGATGGGGTAGCTGAAGCCCTGCTTCTCCAGGTACTTGTGTGTTACCTGATGCCCCTGCATCTGCACCAGGATCTCAGCCGCACTGCATCAAAGGAAAGAGGGGTAATTTACATTACTACAGAGTTAACAAGTAAGAAAGATTAGCAAAAAATAAAAAAGGAAATAGTAACACAATAAAATAACTATAACCATAGCTGCAGGAAGTAGTTTGGGGGTGGGGGTGCTGCGATTTTTGCAGAAAAATGTTTTTGCCCCCGATGAAGACGTCTATAAATCGGTCTGCTAATACAGGACTAGTAAAAGGCCCAGTGCACTAGTTTTGTGAAAAAACGTAAGCTAAATGTATTGGAGTGCTTACCAGCATTTGTAACTTGAGCCTGATCATTAATCTGATAATACTTGTGGAATATAAAAATACTTGCTTGATATGTTTTTCAGTTTCTTGCAAATGCAACTTATTTCTATGTTAAAACTGAAATGGTCTCTTCTTTCCTTTTCCATTTTAGTAGACGCTTTTATCCAGAGCAACTTAAAGTAGTGAGTGCATACATTTTCATACTTTTTCGTACTGGTCCCCCGTGGGAATCGAACCCACAACCCTAGCATTGCAAGTGCCATGCTCTACCAACTGAGCCACATCATCATATCACATCATCACAAACCACTTGATGTCCTAATGTACTCAATTACTGTATTGTGCATTGTTTTTATTCATGGTGATGGAAAGTCTACAGCTACAAACCTAGACGACCAGCCTATGTGCAATATACACTGCTCAAAAAAATTAAGGGAACACTTAAACAACACATCCTAGATCTGAATGAATGAAATAATCTTATGAAATACTTTTTCTTTACATAGTTGAATGTGCTGACAACAAAATCACACAAAAATTATCAATGGAAATCAAATTTATCAACCCATGGAGGTCTGGATTTGGAGTCACCCTCAAAATTAAAGTGGAAAACCACACTACAGGCTGATCCAACTTTGATGTAATGTCCTTAAAACAAGTCAAAATGAGTCTCAGTAGTGTGTGTGGCCTCCACGTGCCTGTATGATCTCCCTACCACGCCTGGACATGCTCCTGATGAGGTGGCGGATGGTCTCCTGAGGGATCTCCTCCCAGACCTGGACTAAAGCATCCGCCAACTCCTGGACAGTCTGTGGTGCAACGTGGCGTTGGTGGATGGAGCGAGACATGATGTCCCAGATGTGCTCAATTGGATTCAGGTCTGGGGAACAGGCGGGCCAGTCCATAGCATCAATGCCTTCCTCTTGCAGGAACTGCTGACACACTCCAGCCACATGAGGTCTAGCATTGTCTTGCATTAGGAGGAACCCAGGGCCAATTGCACCAGCATATGGTCTCACAAGGGGTCTGAGGATCTCATCTCGGTAACTAATGGCAGTCAGGCTACCTCTGGCGAGCACATGGAGGGCTGTGCGGCCCCCCAAAGAAATGCCACCCCACACCATGACTGACCCACCGCCAAACCGGTCATGCTGGAGGATGTTGCAGGCAGCAGAACGTTCTCCACGGCGTCTCCAGACTCTGTCACGTCTGTCACGTGCTCAGTGTGAACCTGCTTTCATCTGTGAAGAGCACAGGGCGCCAGTGGCGAATTTGCCAATCTTGATGTTCTCTGGCAAATGCCAAAGGTCCTGCACGGTGTTGGGCTGTAAGCACAACCCCCACCTGTGGACGTCGGGCCCTCATACCACCCTCATGGAGTCTGTTTCTGAGTTTGAGCAGACACATGCACATTTGTGGCCTGCTGGAGGTCATTTTGCAGGGCTCTGGCAGTGCTCCTCCTGCTCCTCCTTGCACAAAGGCGGAGGTAGCGGTCCTGCTGCTGGGTTGTTGCCCTCCTACGGCCTCCTCCACGTCTCCTGATGTACTGGCCTGTCTCCTGGTAGCGCCTCCATGCTCTGGACACTACGCTGACAGACACAGCAAACCTTCTTGCCACAGCTCGCATTGATGTGCCATCCTGGACGAGCTGCACTACCTGAGCCACTTGTGTGGGTTGTAGACTCCGTCTCATGCTACCACTAGAGTGAAAGCACCGCCAGCATTCAAAAGTGACTAAAACATCAGCCAGGAAGCATAGGAACTGAGAAGTGGTCTATGGTCACCACCTGCAGAACCACTTCTTTATTGGGGGTGTCTTGCTAATTGCCTATAATTTCCACCTGTTGTCTATTCCATTTGCACAACAGCATGTGAAATGTATTGTCAATCAGTGTTGCTGTCCTAAGTGGACAGTTTGATTTCACAGAAGTTGGAGTTACATTGTGTTGTTTAAGTGTTCCCTTTATTTTTTTGAGCAGTGTAGTAATGTACATTTACATTAAGTGGTTTTTAAGGATAGTAAATTAATGGCGCACAAAAAGTAGTTGTTTTCCATGTTATTTGATCAAAAACGTGTTTTATTTGATGTAGATGTTTTGTGTCTTTGCCCATAATTTTGCACCTTTTGATGTAAATGTGGACAGGTTATTTCTGGATTCCATTAGAATAACAATTGCTGGGAAAGGGACAGGGCAACAACTCTTACAATTACAATTACTGAATACTGCAAGATACTGTTCTTAATTATACAACTACCTTTTTTTCCCAAAGCAGCATGCTGATTTTTTAAAATTAATATAATTTTTAAATTCAGATTTGTTCAGGGTGTTCTGCAGTACCCTCAGCACCCCTACTTCCCACAGCTATGACAATAACAAGACTATATACAAGGAGTACCAGTACCGAGTCAATGTGCAAAGGTACGAGGTAGTTGAGGTAATGTGTGCATGTAGGTACGGGTAAAAGTAACTAGGCAATCAGGATAGATAATAAACAGAGTAGCAGCATGTGAAGAATGTGAGAGTGTGTCTGTAAGTGTGTGTGTGTGTTGTCAATATGCATGTATTTTGTGTGTGTGAGCATATATGTGTGTGTGTATATATATACACGTGTTGGAGTGTCAGTGTAGTATGTGTGAGTGTGTGGGTAGAGTCCAGTGAGTGTGCATAAAGCCGGTGCAAGAGAGTCAGTGCAAATAAAATGGGGTCAATGCAAATAGTCAGAGTAGCCATTTGATTAACTGTTCAGGAGCCTTATGACCACAGACTTCGTGCTCTGGTACCGCTTGATTTGACTCATTTTAAGTAGATGCATTCATGGAGTGTGTTGACCAACCATCCTTCATGTATTCACATTCAAGGGCCACAGGCTGAATACATGAAGGTGGTCTGTTGATGGTTGGTCAGTTGTCATAGTTTTCTATGACCTATTACAGCTGTCAAAGTAGGCACCATTGCAGTGTTTATGCTGCGCTCGTAACCAAGTGAGAAGTGAGAATTTACCATATACGACTGGGAAAAATTCACTTGTACAGCCCTCCAACAGGTAATTACTAGTGGGAAACTCATCCATCATCCTGAGCTTTCACATTCTGACCTCTGACCTCACCTATTAAGGAAAGTACCTTGATAATAGCATCTTCGGCAGTTAAATGCAACAAAACTTTATAAAAAGCAATCTATTAATATGTTTTTTTTTAACACTAATTTGTTTACAAGCATGATAGTTGTACGTTTAGTTGATGGTTTACGCAGCTTGAGGCCATTAGCTAATTGGCGCTTCTCAACGAGTTTAAAAGCATGTGAATGCATCCAACTGGTAAATTCCCACCTCCCACTTGGTTACGAATGCAACATTACGTGCGGCTGATTTTCTGGATCCCTCTTCCCTACAGCTAAAGGTCCCAAAGCTTCTGGCATGTGCAGGATTCTCTAATTTAGGCACAGTCTTTACTCTACTCGTAGAGAACAGGCTACTCCGGCGAATGGTGCTTGTTTAATAAAGTTTGATCAAAGCTGAATCAATGTCTGCAAGATCACAATGATAGTATTCTACATAACAGAACCGAATATAATAGCATAGTATAACGTTACTGTAAGACAAAAAAACATTACCTCATTGCTTATTGTGATAATGGTCGCATTTATTTCATGTGGCCAAAACTCAAGTGCGCCACTAGGCAAAATATGTGCTTTGAAACTAAACACAGGTAGGCTATGCTACAGTTCGTTAACACGATCTGCTCTTAAATTATCTCACTGTGCATAATTCAAAACAACACTGTATAACTCATGATCTAAATGCATATCCCCATGAATCTGATTGAGATCAAATGATTGGCATGCAGATCATGCATGGACGTTTCACCGGTAGAAAACGTGAAGAATTATCCATCACGATTGACAGTGAGAAACGTGAAGGGACAGTGACTACAAAAATGTGTGCGTAAAGTAGAGGTAAAGAAACACATGGGCAGAACGTGATTTGGATCTTCGGCTCTGGGGAAAAGGGATCCAGGGTGTTGGGACGGGGTAATTCTTCACGCAGGACAGGGGCGTTTACCTACGGATCCGTAGCCTCTTGCCTTTTTTGTAAGAGTTGAGTTTGTATCTGAAATGTGTCACTGAGGCAAGAGCCCAGTTCATGCTGGTTCAGTGCAATGCCCAGACCACACCAGGAAAACACTGGTTTTCAACTCAGGGTGTAAACCTTGGGCTCACTGCTATTCTGTGATTTGTGTGTGCATCTGTGGCTTGGTCACAGGGGTGTCAGGCCTGCTGGTGGGTAGTATCTTGGCTCCTTCAGTACCTGGGAAAGGGCCTGTTCTGCAGCTCTCGTACAAACACAGAGGTCCCCGCCTGAACCGGCCTGCTGCCATCGTCAGGCTCCGTGTAGTCGTGCCGGTGCCAGTTGTTACGCTTTTTCACTGCAAAGATAAGACAACAATTAATTGTTAAACTCTTGAACATTCAGAGACTCCGTGATCACAGCAGATACTACACAGAGCTAGCAGGGCTAGACTAGCTACTTAAGCGTCTGAGGAACATGGAAGCCTTGAGTTATGATTGTCTCCATAAACCATTTCACAAGCCCATAAAGCCCACGTCCTCCGCAGCCGAACAAGGGCCATGTTCAATCTCAATTTGATGATTACCCCACCATTGAATTATCCTAACAATGCCCCCCTCCGTATGCTCTGGGAGGTCAGACCCACTTTAGATCATAAATAGAGAAAGGGTAGACGTCTACCTTAGAGCCAACTATTCCCCAACTAGCAATTAAAATCAATTGTGCTGGAGTAATGCAGAGAGACAGTGTGTGGTGGATGGTACTTACTCAAGCAGGGTCCGTGTTGGACATCACAGTTGGGACAGTGGTAAACATCGATGTCCACGGCATGGTGCTCTTCCACTTGGACACAGCTGGAGCGGGAAGAGAAAAAGGAGACATTCAGATTCAGTTATAGAAAAGAAGCAGGTGCTCAACACAATATTCCACATCATACAGTGGCTTGCGAAAGTATTCACCAACCTTGGCATTTTTCCTATTTTGTTGAGTTACAACCTGGAATTAAAATCGATTTTGGGGGGTTTGTATCATTTGATTTTTACAACATGCCAACCACTTTGAAGATGCAATTTTTTGTGCGTGTGTGAAACAGACAAGAAATAAGACAAAAAAACAGAAAACTTGAGCGTGCATAACTATTCACCGCCCCAAAGTCAATACTTTGTAGAGCCACCTTTTGCAGCATTTAGAGCTGCAAGTCCCTTGGGGTATGTCTCTATAAGCTTGGCACACCTAGCCACTGGGATTTTTGCCCATTCTTCAAGGCAAAACTGCTACAGCTCCTTCAAGTTGGATGGGTTGCGCTGGTGTACAGCAATCTTTAAGTCATACCACAGATTCTCAATTGGATTGAGGTCTGGGCTTTGACTAGGCAATTCCAAGACATTTAAATGTTTCCCCTTAAACCACTCAAGTGTTGCTTTAGCAGTATGCTTAGGGTCATTGTCCTGCTGGAAGGTGAACCTCCGTCCCAGTCTCAAATCTCTGGAAGACTGAAACAGGTTTCCCTCAAGAATTTCCCTGTATTTAGAGTCATCCATCATTCCTTCAATTCTGACCAGTTTCCCAGTCCCTGCCGATGAAAAACATCCCCACAGCGAGATGAGAGATGTTGGGTTTGCGCCAGACATAGCGTTTTCCTTGATGGCCAAATAGCTCAATTTTAGTCTCATCTGACCAGAGTACCTTCTTCCATATGTTTGGGGAGTCTCCCACATGGCTTTTGGCCAACACCAAACATGTTTGCTTATTTTTTTCTTTAAGCAAGTGGTCCTATGGACAGATCCTTCAATCTCTGCTGTGGAGCTTTGCAGCTCCTTCAGAGTTATCTTTGGTCTCTTTGTTGCCTCTCTGATTAATGCCCTCCTTGCCTGGTCCGTGAGTTTTGGTGGGCGGCCCTCTCTTGGCAGGTTTGTTGTGGTGCCATATTCTTTCCATTTTTTAATAATGGATTTAAATGGTGCTCCGTGGGATGTTCAAAGTTTCTGATATTTTTTTATAACCCAACCCTGATCTGTACTTCTCCACAACTTTGTCCCTGACCCGTTTGGAGAGCTCCTTGGTCTTCATGGTGCCGCTTGCTTGGTGGTGCCCTTTGCTTAGTGGTGTTGCAGACTCTGGGGCCTTTCAGAACAGGTGTATATATACACTGAGATCATGTGGCACTTAAATAAAGTCCACCTGTGTGCAATCTAACTAATTATGTGACTTCTGAAGGTAATTGGTTGCACCATATCTTATTTAGGGGCTTCATAGCAAAGGGGGTGAATACTTGAAACAAGTTATTTTTTTCATTTCACTTCACCAATTTTCACTATTTTGTGTATGTCCATTACATTAAATCCAAATAAAAATCCATTTAAATTACAGGTTGTAATGCAACAAAATAGGAAAAACGCCAAGGGGGATGAATACTTTTGCAAGGCACTGTATCTCTAGAAAATATATACTGAATAGAGATATAAAAACGCAACAAGTTCAACGATTTTACTGAGTTACAGTTCATATAAGGAAATCAGTCAATTGAAATAAATTCATTAGGCCCTAATCTATGGATTTCACATGACTGGGCAGGGGCGCAGCCATGGGCGGGCCTAGGTCCACCCACTTGGGAGCCAGGCCCAGCCAATCAGAATGAGTTTCTCCTCACAGACAGAAATACTCCTCAGTTTCATCGGCTGTCCGGGTGGCTGGATGTGGAGGTCCTGGGCTGGCGTGGTTACATGTGGTCTGCGGTTGTGAGGCCCGGTTGGACGTACTACCAAATTCTCTAAAACGACATTGGAGGCGGCTTATGGTAGAGAAATGAACATTCAATTCTCTGCCAACAGCTCTGTTGGACATTCCTGCAGTCAGCATGCCAATTGCACGCTCCCTCAAAACTTGAGACATCTGTGGCATTGTGTTATGTGACAAAACTGCACATTTTAGAGTGGCCTTTTATTGTCCCCATCACAAGGTGCACCTGTGTAATGATAATACTGTTTAATCAGCTTCTTGATATGCCACACCTGTCAGATGGGATGGATTATCTTGGCAAATGAGAAATGCTCAATAACAGGGATGTAAACAAATGTGTGTGCAACATTTTAGAGAAATAAGCTTGTTGTGCGTATGGAACATTTCTGGGATCTTTTATTTCAGCTCATGAAACATGGGACCAATACTTTCCATGTTGCGTTTATATTTTTGTTCAGTATAGTTTAAAGTTAGGAAGTGATCCAACATCACCCTCAACACTCCTATTATTCTATTTCGGTCATTAGCTGTCACTTTGATATTGTAAATGCAAAATTACTATTCATAAATAACTGTTGCAAAATATAAATACTTCCCCCTCTCATTCAAGAAGGGATCCAGCCGAGTGGTCAACCAACTATGGTACACATCAACAGCCATCTATAGTAGGCAGGGACGAATCGGAAGTGTCAAAGTTGTCTTCTTTAAAACTTGTGAGCTGTGTTTAACTTTAGGAATGCAGGGAATCCAAATCTTACAGGGCTTTCTCCAAATCACATAAGGAAGCTATAAAAAGGTTTCAGCTCACTTCCTTTCATATACAGAACATCCTGCCATCCCGATCCAATGTCACATAAGGACATCATACTCCACAAGTCATTTCGACTAGGCTACCTTGGGCACTATTCAACAGGAAAATAGCTGTTTTACGCGTGAAACATAGTGACCAGCTTGCCTTAGAGCCTCATAAGCCTGCAGAGTAATGATCTCCAGAGGGCTCCACTGGCTTCAGCTATGGAAACGGTTGCCAAGGGGAAGTTAAGACAACTTCAACCCCCTCAGTGCAGAGTGAGACCTAGATCTATGCCACTCACTCAGCTAGAGTATTCCCATCACTTCCAGAGCAGCGCTATGCAAAGCAGCATGCATGAAACTGAATACTTTAAATCACAACACTGAGGGCAACATAGGCACACTCCCTGTGCCCTGTCAACCTAAAATAGCAGGAATATCATATGACATAGCTTTATTCTGTTTATGTCCAACGTTGCCAATTTGTTGAGCAGCGACTAATGTGGGCGGACTGGAGCTCCGACTTCATAGCGACAATGTCGTGTGTAATTGCGGGCTATTCTTTGGGTGCTGAAATCAGACTTTTTTAAATGTATTTTTACCCCCTTTTTCTCCCCAAATTCGTGATATCCAATTGCGATCCTATTACCATCTTGTCTCATCACTGCAACTCCCCAACGGGCTCAGGAGAGACGAAGGTCGAGACATGCGTCCTCCGAAACATGACCCGCTAAGCCGCGCTTCTCAACACCCACTCGCTTAACCCGGAAGCCAGCTGCACCAATGTGTCGGAGGAAACACTGTTCAACTGATCGAACCCCAGGCTGTAGTGACACCGCAACACTGCGATGCAGTGCCTTAGACCGCTGCGCCACTCGAGAGGATGAAATCAGTCATTTTACTTCATTTTATGTGACGTCCACACTAGTCGCCGCTCAACTCCATCGTAAATCCTTGAGTTTACAGGGGCTGAGTTGTGGCATCAGATGTTTGAGGTCTGTGTTTGGCATAGCCTGGGGCAGTGGTGGTAGGGGGCATCCATGATGCCACCGAGAGTGGGAACCGGCCCCGCTGAAGCAGCAGTGAAGGTGCCCACATCAAAGACTCCAGCTCTCCCTTCCCGCCAGGCTAGGCGGGTCACTGGTGTGGGGGGAGGGTGCCGCAGGTTAGGGAGGAGGAGAGGACCGGCCGACAGGCTGAAAGGAGTCTTGACGACACCGCCACTGATTTGTCATCTTATTTCAGCTAGTCCACATCTTGAGGACATAGCCCCCCTGAACACTGGTAACTAATCATACAGTGGCAGTGTGTGTTGTTGAGAATGTCTGGCTCGGAGAGACTGTCCAGAACCGACTACAACCCACACCCACTCATCCTTACGTCATGACTGCAGTCGAGCATCGGAATAGCGGGCCCTCTATTTTTCCACTCCGCTACTTCCACTCACTCTATTGCGGAGAGTGAAGTGCACATCGCTAATAACGACTCGCAGCTCATATTGTTTCCGGAGCAGGCTTATGATGATGAAACCACCACTCTCTTAGGAAACGCATGAGTCACCAGGCAACCAGTAGGCATGTATGTCACGCTGAAAGGAATTCCCAACCTAGTGTAAGACATTCAGGCTGGTTCAAAGGAGGGAGTAGGCATCTTACTTCCATTGGGTAAGCATTAGGCTGGGCATAAGAGGAAAATGTATTAACAATTTCACTGTACTATGAAAGGGGAGAAGACAAGGCAGTTAGGCTGAGCAACATAGAAAGACTAGGCATCTATCCTACAAGAACAGCAACAGAACAAATCAAAATAGGATATGGTTTCCAACCGTAAGGGGCAGAATAGATAAACAGCAACCACAGACAATACTGTATTCAACACCCTGTCAGGCTCACCACCAACCTGAGCTAGTGACGTGCTTCTGTTACTAGGCTATACCATTCTGCCTTTGTTCTCACCTCCTCTTCGGATATGGAGTGGAATGATGCAACTTTCTCAGTGATGACATGCTGATCACTGCTGTGGCTGGGAGTCTCTAGCGGCAGGTAGCCAAACATACAGCTAGAGCACTACCTCAGTGAGAGGGACTAATCAGAGAGCTTACAGAGGCAGACAAAGCATGGAGCATGATGGGAGCAATGAGCATGTGATAGGGATCCAGAGGTGAGATCTGCTCTTTTCTGGTGCCATGGTTACCCCCAGTCTCTCCCATTCATTTAACCCTCAATGGATTATCATTCCTGGGAGTCTAGCCCGCTCCCCTGTGCATGTGTAGTCTATTTAATATCATCATCATCATGTGAGAGAGATGCACCAGGTACAAAAAAGGATTTCAATATCCTTTACAACAGATACTTCTTACTCCCACTTATAGACTGTTGGATTTGCATCTTGCATGGCTGCTGTTGCTTTTCCCTACATAGACTACACACATCAGGCTGTTGCAGTTGTATTGCACCACTGTTGTTGTGGGAGGGGGAGATCATCTTTGGCAAAAACAAAAAGACTAGAGATTATACAAAAAAGTCCTGGCTGCGCATTAGTATTATTTTGACTTGAATGTGAAGCAGGGGTGTTCTGGTGGATGATCCCATTAAAATATCAAGGATACCAATAAAATACCACTAGCAAGGTACATAACTAAGCAGCACTCCAGAGATAGATAGGGAGCCAATGAGGGTGAAATCCTCTTCCTCTGCCCGGGAACCCACTGACAGATTGACGATCCGTCGCCTCATTGCCTCCACTGTAAAGAGACCTGCCATCTTGTCTGAGTGGTGTTGTTCATTAGTCAGATGTGCAGCCAGAGGTTCATTGTGTTGATCCAGGGAAGCAAGAAATCTGAGCAGACAATGGAAGAAAATAAGACATCTGTTAACCGTGAGGAAATGGTTCCAACATTCGGCTAGAAGAAACAGGTTCGTATCTGATGGCGCACAAGAGAATCCTGGAGAGCAGGGTGAGTGGGGGTCATTACATTTACATTTTACATTTTAGTCATTTAGCAGACGCTCTTATCCAGAGCGACTTACAGTTAGTGAATACATTTTTTATTGATTTTTTATTTTTATACTGGCCCCCCATGGGAATCGAACCCACAACCCTGGCGTTGCAAACGCCATGCTCTACCAACTGAGCTACATCCCTGCCGGCCATTCCCTCCCCTACCCTGGACAACGCTAGGCCAATTGTGCGCCGCCCATGAGTCTCCCGGTCGCGGCCGGCTGCGACAGAGCCTGGATTCGAACCAGGATCTCTAGTGGCACAGCTAGCACTGCGATGCAGTGCCTTAGACCACTGCGCCACTCAGGAGCTCATCAGGTTGACATTGTGAATGTGCACACACCTGGGTGGGTTCACTTATGAAGCACCAATGGTTGCTCTACTTCAACCCCGCTGGCCTGATGTCAAAACATTTTCACTGCAGTTATTCCCCCCTGGCTTCCGCATTGAGAAGTGATTCCAAACAAATAAAGCAATCTGTCAGAGGCAGAAGGCTGCCCTGTGCTTCACCTAGCCTGCTGGTGGCACAACAAAGATGTCTCCATGGTGACAGCAGACACACTGGTAGCATTCAGAGTCTCACTGTACAACATGTATGCTCACACACCTGTACAGGCAGACTGAAGCTGCAGCCCCATTCCTCTGCACCATACCGGTATTCTATTCTAGACAAAGCTGAATGTTGGTGGACAGCTCAAGAAGTGATGTTCCAATGAAATGATCTCAAATACAATTAAATCCAATTTTATTCGTCAAATGCTTTGTAAAAAAACAGGTGAAATGCTTACGGGCCCTTCCCAACAACGCAGAGAGAAAGAAAATAGAGAAATAATAGAAAAGTAGAAGACGTAATAATAAATACACAATGAGTAACGATAACTTGGCTATATACGGCTATGGGTACCAGTACCAAGTCGATGTGCAGGGGTACGAGGTCATTGAGGTAGATATGTACATACAGTGCCTTCGACCTCATGGCTTGGTTTTTGCTCTGACATGCATGGTTAACTGTGGGACCTTATATAGACAGGTGTGTGCCTTTCCAAATAATGTCCAATCAATTGCATTTACAACAGGTGGACTCATATGAAGTTGTAGAAACATCAAGGATAATCAATGGAAACAGGATGCACCTGAGCTCAATTTCAAGTCTCATAGCAAAGGGTCTGAATACTTATGCAAATAAGGTATTTTTTTTTTTTTTTTTACAAATTTGCTAACATTTCTAAAAACCTGTTTTCGCTTTGTCATTATGGGATATTGTGTGTAGATTGGAACACTAGTCACTTTAATAATGTTTACATATCTTGCACTACTCCTCTCATATGTATATACTGTATTCTATTCTATAATATTCTACTGTATCTTAGTCCATGCCGCTCTGTCATTGCTTGTCCATATGTGTATATATTCTTAAATTCCATTCCTTACTAGATTTGTGTGAATTGGGTATATGTTGTGAAATTGTTAGATATTACTTGTTAGATATTACTGCACTGTCGGAGCTAGAAGCACAAGCATTTCGCTACACCCGCAATAACATCTGCTAAACACGTGTATGTGACAAATACATTTGATTTGAACTGAATTATCTGAATCAGCAGTGACCAGGGTTAGTTTCTGACAAGGGACCTCAAACCTATCCCTCGGTCACACATTTACTCCTTCGTATTCTTTGGATCACATTTCCACCATATCAAATGATGAAACCATGGAATTTGTCTTCACTGACATTTTCAACCTCTCCCTGACCCAGTCTGTAATACCTACATGTTTCAAGCAGACCACCATAGTCCCTGTGCCCAAGAACGCCAAGGTAACCTGTCTAAATGACTATCACCCCGTAGCACTCACATCTGTAGCCATGAAATGCTTTGAAATGCTTGTCATGGGTCACATCAACACCATCATCGCATCATCACAACAGATCCACAGATGCCGCAATCTCTATTGCACTCCACATTGCCCTTTCCCACTTGGACAAAAGGAACACCTATGTGAGAATTCTGTTAATTGACTACAGCTCAGCGTTCAACACCATAGTGCCCTCCAATCTCATCACTAAGCTAAGGATCCTGGGACTGAACACCTCCCTCTGCATATGGATCCTGGAATTCCTGACGGGGCCACCCCAGGTGGTGAGGGTAGGCAACAACACATCCCCCACGCTGACCCTCAACACGGGGGCCCCTCAGGGGTGCGTGCTTAGGTCCCTCCTGTACTCCCTGCTAACCCACGACTGCGTGGCCGTGCATGACTCCAACACCATCATTAAGTTTGCCGACGACACTACGGTGGTAGGCCTGATCACCGACGATGATGAGACAGCTTATAGGGAGGTCAGAGACCTGGCAGTGTGGTGTCAGGAAAACAACCTATCCCTCAACGTCCGCAAGACAAAGGAGCTGACCGTGGACTACAGGAAATGGAGGGCCGAGCAAACCCCCATTCACATCAACAGGGCTGTAGTGGAGCAGGTAGAGAGCTTCAAGTTCCTCTGTGTCCACATCACTAAGAATCGATCATGGTCCAAACTAGGGCTGGGTGATATGGTCTAAAACATTTTATTTTATTTTTTATCGGATGGACCTTGACTTTTTCCACATTTTGTTACGTTACAGCCTTATTCTAAAAAGGATTAAATACATAAAAATCCTCAATCTACACACAATATCCTATAATGACAAAGCGAAAACAGGTTTTTACAAATGTTTGCAAATGTATTAAAAATAAAAAACAGAAATACCTTCTTTAAATAAGAATTTAGACCCTTTGCTATGAGACTCGAAATTCAGCTCAGGTGCATCCTGTTTTCATTGATCATCCTTGAGATGTTTCTACAACTTGATTATTGTCCACCTGTGGTAAATTCAATTGATTGGACATGATTTGGAAAGGCACACACCTGTCTATATAACGTCCCAAAGCCATGAGGTCGAAGGAATTGTCCGTAGAGCTCCGAGATAGGATTGTGTCGAGGCACAGATCTGGGGAAGGGTACCAAAAAATATCTGCAGCATTGAAGGTCCCCAAGAACACATTGGCCTCCATCATTCTTAAATGGAAGAAGTTTGGAACTACCAAGACTCTTCCTAGAGCTGGCCGCCCGGCCAAACTGAGCAATCGGGGGAGAAGGGCCTTGGCCAGGGAGGTGACCAAGAACCCGATAGTCACTCTGACAGAGCTCCAGAATTCCTCTGTGGAGATGGGAGAACCTTCCAGACGGACAATCATCTCTGCAGCACTCCACATACCAGGCCTTTATGGTAGAGTGGCCAGACGGAAGCCACTCCTCAGTAAAAGGCATTTGACAGCCCGCTTGGAGTTTGCCAAAAGGCACCTAAAGACTCTCAGACCATGAGAAACAAGATTCTCTGGTCTGATGAAACCAAGACTCAACTCTTTGGCCTGAATGCCAAGCGTCACGTCTGGAGGAAACCTGGCACCATCCCTACGGTAAAGCATGGTGGTGGCAGCATCATGCTGTGGGGGTGTTTGTCAGCGGCAGGGACTGGGAGACTAGTCAGGATCGAGGGAAAGATGAACGGAGCAGTACACAGAGATCCTTGATGAAAACCTGCTCCAAAGCGCTCAGGACCTCAGACTGGGGCGAAGGTTCACCTTCCAACCGGACAACGACCCTAAGCACACAGCCAAGACAACGCAGGAGTGGCTTCGGGACAAGTCTCTGAATGTCCTTGAGTGGCCCAGCCAGAGCCCAGACTTGAACCCGATCTAATATCTCTGGAGAGACCTGAAAATAGTTGTGCAGCAATGCTCCCCATCCAACCTGACAGAGCTTGAGAGGATCTGCAGAGAAGAATGGGAGAAACTCCCCAAATACAGGTGTGCCAAGCTTGTAGCGTCATACACAAGAAGACTCTAAGCTGTAATTGCTGCCACAGGTGCTTCAACAAAGTACTGAGTAAAGGGTCTGACTACTTATGTAAATGTGATGTTTTTTAAAATTTATAAATTAGCAACAACAAAAAAACAACTGTTTTTGCTTTGTCATTATGGGATATTGTGTGTAGATTGATGAGGAAAAAAACAATTTACTCAATTCTAGAATAAGTCTGACCTATCAAAATGTGGAAAAAGTCAAGGGGTCAGAATACACATATATTAGTTTCTCTAAATAAGCTTTGTTGCACAATTAAAGGTCAATACACTGCATTTCAAACATGAATTCAGGGCTTGTAAAATTATACATTTGCTAAATATAAGCCTTCAACCATAAGACCCACTAATAAAATAATTAAATTATCAAAATAGTTTACCCTTATTTTTGGTAATAATCACTGATCTGGCTTTCAAGTCTGTCTATGAAAATGCCCTTTCTTACAAATGTAACCAGAAATATGCACATCCACTAATAATGACCAACTTCTGGTAGCAGGCATTATAGAAAATTAAACACAGGTTTCTCAAGCACAAGCCCATTGCTAGTGAGTAGCCAGCTAATCTTTATATTTAATGTATACCCAACTTGGATCTATTTGGTGCTAACAAGGTAGAACAGTTGAACGGTTATGAATACAGTCTCCAACTGTTTGAACAACATAGCCTGTTCACTTTGTTTAGGTGCCACCAACCTCGTGTGCTACATGTACATTTTACCTCATACCTGTTACGGAGTCTAGTTGATAGGTAATCGACTAGTTGGACTGTTCCCCAGACTCCAGGCGTAGGCATTTGTACAAGGCTTAACAAGGCTATTGAACTGAACATTGGTGTCTGTCTTTATTCCTTAATCCAACATATCATACAGAAACATGGTATCAGAAGTGGCTCGGAAAACACACGTTTGTTATTTTTGTAGCTAAGTACAGTATAGGCGCAGTTACGTTCCATATGCGAACACAAGCCGTTTCCTACTCACAACACTGATCAACTCGTGTTAGCTGGCTAGCTAGCATCACTACCTACCTCCATGACTGAAGACAAAGAAATCTCCTATTCCATTGCTATGGCAGCGAACATTCCGCCACCAAATCACATGGTTCTCACAGGGGACTGGAATACTAATTGGGACAACTTCAGGGATGAATTCGAGGACTATGCGCTGGCGACCGGTCTACATGAGAAACCCAACGAGGTACAAGCGGCAACTCTGAGGAGTTTAATGGGCAGCGAATGCAGGCATATCTACCGGCACAATCTCACCCTCACGGCACGACAACAGTGTGATGCAAAGGCTATATTGGATGCATTGGAGAATTACTTCAAACCCGCCAGAAACGTAATTTACGAGCGGTTCGTTTTCGGAAGCTGCAAACAGGAAGAGGGTGAGTCAGTACACAACTTTGTAACCCGTTTGAGAGAGAAATCCGCCACTTGTGAATACGGGGGATTGAAAGATGAACTGATTCGTGACAAAATAGTACTGGGAATTGCAAATGAGAATACGCGCCGGCGTCTACTGAGAGAGAGAGGCTTAACATTAGTAACTGCCATCGAAATGTGCCGCACTGCTGAAGTCACTGACATGAGAATGAGAGCAATGGAAACGGAAACCCCACGCTCCGACGTTGATACTGTTCACGCTGTTGCTAGGCAGACATTCAGACAAAACCAATCGAGGCAGAGTAATTCACCACGAACGGTGAACACAGAGAGCCCCGTAGCATGTAAATACTGTGGGAATACACACACACGTGGCAAAGAGCACTGCCCGGCCTATGGAAAACCATGCAGAGCTTGTGGAACTAATAATCACTTTGCAAAAGTGTGTCTCAAAAGCAAAAGAAGGGTGAGTGAGGGCAAGATTCACTGTGTTGATGATGTTACTCAATGTTCAGAGCTGAACAGTGAAAGTGACATTTACATGCATGAATCCATTGGGGCTGTACACTCAAGAGGGAAGAAATGGTTTGTGACACTACGATTACACAACAAGCAACAACAATGTCAACTGGATTCGGGTGCTACATGCAACGTAATGAGCTACAAAGACAAAATCAATCTGGCACCTGACACACATCTATTTCCCAGCGATACTAGACTAAAGCTGTACTCAGGAGAACTAATGAGCTCTATGGGCACCTTTGAGACCGAATGTGTTATTCGGGGACGCAAACACAAGCTGGAGTTCGAGATTGTGAAAACCAGTCAAAATCCTCTCCTCTCAGGCTCTACATGCGAACGCCTGGGACTGATGCAGTTCACTGTACCAAATGACCTGCACATTGTGGATCATGTCCAGCATGGACCCCTGTCCAAAGAACAACTACTCAGCAGATATGACGATGTATTCAACATGCCCGTTGAATCAGTGCCTGGGGAGGTACACTTTGAAGTGGATGAGAGCATTACTCCAGTCCAGTGTGCTCCTCGCAATGTGCCCATTGCAATGAAAGTGGCTGTGAAGGCCCAGCTGGACAAGTATGAGGCCGATGGCCACATGACATCTGTGACTGAACCAACGGACTGGATCAGCAATATGGTCATAGTGAAAAAACCAGAGAAGCTGAGGGTCTGCATCGACCCAAAGCATCTGAACCAAGCACTGAAACGATCCCACTACATCATGCCGACACTAGAGGATGTCCTCTATAAGCTTCCCAAGGCCAGGATTTTCACCTTGGTGGATGCCCGAGATGCATTCCTTCAATGCAAGCTGGACGAAGAAAGCAGCTTCATGACTACCTTCTGGACCCCCTGGGGTCGGAAACGCTGGCTCAAGCTCCCGTTTGGTGTCTCAGTGGCGCCTGAGGTATACCAACGCAAGCAGCACGAGTTACTGGCTGGGCTCAAGGGCATTGAACCCATCGCCGATGATATCCTGATCGTAGGCTGTGGTGAAACAGACGAAGAAGCAGAACGCGACCACGATGTGAAGCTCCTGGCACTGATGGAGCGCTGCCGATCAGTTAAGCTTCGTCTTGGCCTGAAGAAGCTGCAGTTCAAGGTGAAAGACGTCCACTTCCATGGCCACATTCTCTCGGCAAAAGGCCTGAAGCCGGACCCAGACAAGGTCCAAGCGATCCTCGACATGCCAAACCCGTCTGATGCAAAAGGAGTACAGCGTCTCATCGGCTTTGCAAACTATCTTGCAAAGTTCATGCCACACCTATCAGCAGTCTGTGAGCCTCTGCGCCGGTTGCTGGACAAAGACACACCATGGCACTGGCTACCCAAGCACGAGGCCGCAGTGCAGGAGATGAAATCTCTGGCTTCATCCATGCCAGTGTTGCGCTACTACGACGTCACGAAGCCTGTCACAATCCAGAGCGACTCTAGCCAAAGGGGACTTGGATGCTGCCTTATGCAGGAAGGCCAGCCCGTTGCGTTTGCCTCGAGAGCGCTCACCCCCACCGAACAAAACTATGCACAAATTGAGAAAGAGTGCCTCAGCATCGTCTTCTCCTGCCAGCGATTCCATCACTACTTATATGGTCGAGAGCTGGTCACCGCTGAAACTGACCACAAACCACTCATTGCCATATTCAGTAAACCTCTCCTCAACGCGCCCAAGAGGCTTCAAAGTATGCTCCTGACTCTGCAAAACTACAGCCTGAAGGTCATTTACAAGCCAGGACCTGAGATGTACATCAGCGACACACTGAGCAGGGCAACAGCACAATGTACAGGTAGAGGCACTGCCTATCAGCGGCAGGCCATCTGTTCGCTACAGCAGGAACAACAAGATGTTCAACAGATCAATCAGGCAGACTACTTAAACGTGACAGATCACCGCCTAGCCCAGATCAGGCAACATACTGACAAGGACGAACACCTACAGTCACTGAAGTCCATGGCTCTCGCAGGTTGGCCATATCTGAAAGAGGAGACACCTTTCACAGTGAGAGAATACTGGACCTTTCGAGATGAGATCAGTGTGCAAAATGGCGTCTTGTTCAGAGGTCAGAAGGTCATTATTCCCAAATCACTACGTCCAGAGATGCTTACCCGCATACACTCCAGTCACGTTGGAGGTGACGCATGCTACCGTCAGGCTCGTGAAACATTATACTGGCCAAACATGCAAGCAGAAATTAAAGACTTTGTCAGCAACTGTACCACATGCAACGAGTACGCTCATGAACAGCAAAAGGAAACCATGATGTCACACGAACTGCCCACAAGGGCCTGGCAAATCATCAGCATGGACTTATTCAGCCACAGACAAAAGGACTATCTTCTCCTCGTTGATCATTACTCTGACTTTTGGGAAATTGAACTGCTCCCTGACTTGTCCGCAGAGACGGTCATAAAGCGCTGCAAGGCGCAGTTTGCAAGGCAAGGTCAGCCTGACAAGGTAATCACGGACAATGGCCCACAATTCACTGCACAGTTCAAGCGTTTCGCCTCAGAATGGGAGTTTGACCACGTGACCTCCTCTCCAAGACACCCAAAAGCAAATGGCAAGGCAGAATCAGCTGTCAAGATTGCAAAAAACCTGTTAAGCAGGGCCTTGCGCGACAGCAACGACCCATGGAAAGCGATCTTACAGTGGAGGAACACACCCACCGAAAACATGGACAGCAGCCCAGCACAACGCCTTCTGTCCAGACGTCTGAAGACTACTATCCCCGTAGCTAACAAGCTACTTGAGCCCTGCGTCATGGTTGGCGTCACGGACAAACTGCGTCACAGAAAGCAGCTCGCTAAGTGCTTCTACGACCGGACTGCTCGAGACCTACCAGAGCTGGAGGTGGGTGAAACTATAAGGATGAAACCGCTGCCGGGAGACCACACAGGACTTTGGAGGCTGGGCACATGCCTACAGAGAGTTGCACCACGTTCTTACCTGGTGGATGTTGGTGGCTCCCTCTATCGTCGCAATCGGGTGGATCTGCGCGTAGCAGAGCAGACAAACCAGAACATGCCATACACTCACTTAGATGAGCTGGATCACAGTCCAGGCCTAAGGGTAAGGGGTGCAGAATTGAGACATGAGCCAACTGAAGGTGAAGCTTCTACCCCACCAAACTCTCCAGCTCGTGGCCCTAATCCTACCCCTGTCAGAGCCAATACTTACTCACGGGTGGGTCGGCTGTGCAAGCCACCGGACAGGCTTACTCTGTAAGCAAGAGACTTAACTTGTTGTCTGTTAATTTAAAAAAAATTTTTTTAAAAAGGAAGATGACAGCTGAAGTAAAAAGAAAATGTCATGCTTTTCAATTGTTATGACTTGACTGTTAAGAACGCAATGTTATGCCGTTATGTTTGCACTTTCTATTGAAAAGGATGATGTTACGGAGTCTAGTTGATAGGTAATCGACTAGTTGGACTGTTCCCCAGACTCCAGGCGTAGGCATTTGTACAAGGCTTAACAAGGCTATTGAACTGAACATTGGTGTCTGTCTTTATTCCTTAATCCAACATATCATACAGAAACAATACCTTTTTTAAGATGATGCTTATTTCTAAGAATGAGAACGAGTTGCCAATTCCTTATACAAATGCATATTTATATGCTATTTGCACATTTATAAAACACAGACTAGACAGCTAGCACATAACAGTCTGTGGCTAAAATGCTGCTAGCGGTACGTGGTACTGCAATGCCGTGCGACAAACTGAGCATACATTTCCCACAATCATGTTCATTGATATTTCCATCTTAGTAGGGTCTGCTCTGTTTTAAACGTTGGGAGTTGAGACATAAAAAGGGTATTGTTACAAAGCTTAAGTTCTCCTCTATTACAGTAAAATAATGTCTCAATGTGTTTTGGTCTCCATATGACCCATTATATCGGACCAAACCTAAAATGCAAACAGCGAATTGGAGACGAGTCCAAAAAGACACTCAAACTAAAATTAAACCTTGATTCTTGCGATAGAGGCATTTGGAACAACACGCTAAAACATTAATTCGATATGTCGCCCAGCCCTAGTCCAAACACACCAACACAGTCGTCAAGAGGGTACAACAATGCCTCTTCCCCCTCAGGAGCATAAAAAAGATTTTTCATGGGCCCTCAGATCCTCAAAAAGTTCTACAGCTGTACCATTGAGAGCATCTTGACTGGCTGCATCACCACTTGGAATGGCAAATGCTTAGCATTCGACCAAAAGGCGCTACAGAGGGTAGTGTGTACGGCCCAGTTCCCTACCGAGCTCCCTGCCATCCAGGACCTCTATACCAGGTGGTGTCAGAGGAAGGCACTAAAAATTGTCAAAAACTCCTCCAGCCACCCAAGTCATAGACTGTTTTCTCTGCTACCGCACGGCAAGCGGTACCAGAGCGCCAAGTCTGGCACCAAAAGGCTCCTGAACAGCTTCTACCCCCAAGCCATAAGACTGCTAAACAAATGACTACCTGGACTATTTGCACTGACCCCCTTTTTTAAATTGTTGCACTGACTCTCTTGCACTGGCTCTATGCACACTCACTGGACTCTTCCCACACATACTACACTGACTCTCCAACACACACCCATATTGACGCCACACACACTCTACACATACGCTGCTGCTACTCTGTTTATTATGTATCCTGATTGCCTAGTCACTTTTACCCCTACCTACATGTTAGTTGAGGCTGCTGAGGGGCGGACGGCTCATAATGGCTGGAACGGAGCTAATGTAATGGCGTCAAACACATGGAAACCATTCCGCTCCAGCCATTACCACGAGGCCCATCCTCCCCAATTAAGGTGCCACCAACCTCATGTGCTACATGTACATATTACCTCATACCTTTTAGGGCTGGACGATATGGCCAAAATATCATATCACGGTATAAAAAAAAAAAGTTTTATGTCTTTTAATAATACAAGTTCAAAATGTGCTTTATAAGTAGTGCGTGACCCTAGGGTGGCAACACATACAGTTGAAGTCGGAAGTTTACATACACTTACACATTTCTTGTTAACAAACTATAGTTTTGGCAAGTCGGTTAGGACATTACTTTGTGCATGAAACAAGTAATTTTTCCAACAATTGTTTACAGACAGATTATTCCACTTATAATTCACTGTATCACAATTCCAGTGGGTCAGAAGTTTACATTCACTAAGTTGACTGTGCCTTTAAACAGCTTGGAAAATTCCAGGAAATTATGTCATGGCTTTAGAAGCTTCTGATAGGCTAATTGACATCATTTGAATCATTTGGAGGTGTACCTGTGGATGTATTTCAAGGCCTACCTTCAAACTCAGTGCCTCTTTGCTTGACATCATGGGAAAATCAAAAGAAATCAGCCAAGACCTCAGAAAAAGAATGGTAGACCTCCACAAGTCTGGTTCATCCTTGGGAGCAATTTCCAAATGCCTGAAGGTACCACGTTCATCTGTACAAACAATAGTATGCAACTATAAACACCATGGGACCACACAGCCGCCATACCGCTCAGGAAGGAGACGCGTTCTGTCTCCTAGAGATTAACGTACTTTGGTGCGAAAAGTGCAAATCAATCCCAGAACAACAGCAAAGGACCTTGTGAAGATGCTGGAGGAAACAGGTACAAAAGTATTTATATCCACAGTAAAACGAGTCCTATATCGACATAACCTGAAAGGCCGCTCAGCAAGGAAGAAGCCACTGCTCCAAAACCGCCATAAAAAAGCCAGACTACGGTTTGCAACTGCACATGGGGACAAAGATCATCCTTTTTGGATAAATGTCCTCTGGTATGATGAAACAAAAATAGAACTGTTTGGCCATAATGACCATCGTTATGTTTGGAGGAAAAGGGGGTTGCTTGCAAGCCGAAGAACACCATCCCAACCGTGAAGCACGGGGTGGAAGCATCATGCTGTGGGGGTGCTTTGCTGCAGGAGGGACAGGTGCACTTCACAAAATAGATGGCATCATGAGGAAGGAAAATGTGGTGGATATATTGAAGCAACATCTCAAGACATCAGTCAGGAAGTTAAAGCTTGGTCGCAAATGGGTCTTCGAAATGGACAATGACCCCAAGCATACTTCCAAAGTTGTGGCAAAATGGCTTAAGGGCAACAAATTCAAGGTATTGGAGTGGCCATCACAAAGCCCTGACCTCAATCCTATAGAAAATTTGTGGGCAGAACTGAAAAAGCGTGTGCGAGCAAGGAGGCCTACAAACCTGACTCAGTTACACCAGCTTTGTCAGGAGGAATGGGCCAAAATTCACCCAACTTATTGTGGGAAGCTTGTGGAAGGCTACCCGAAACGTTTGACCCAAGTTAAACAATGTAAAGGCAATGCTACCAAATAATAATTGAGTGTATGTAAACTTCTGACCCACTGGGAATGTGATGAAAGAAATAAAAGCTCTACTATTATTCTGACATTTCACATTCTTAAAATAAAGTGGTGATCCTAACTGACCTAAGACAGGGAATTTTTACTAGGATTAAATGTCAGGAATTGGGAAAAACTTAGTTTAAATGTATTTGGCTAAGGTGTATGTAAACTTCCGACTTCAACTGTACATTCTAAGTGATTTCAATGGATCCGTCTCTATTTTGATTGTTTTATACATGTTAGGCCGGGGTAGGCCGTCATTGTAAATAAGAATTTGTTCTTAACTGATTTGCCTAGTTAAATATTTTTTTAATTTTTTTATATACTGTTCAATTCAACCCCCCCCCCCAAAAAAAGCTGCATTTTCATACATTTCTGCATTTCCTGCACTCATTTGAGATCATTTCCACACTGCCATGTTGGGCTGCACGACATGGGCAAACAATCTAGGCCTTATTTTTAACCAAATGTTGCAATTTGACTTGTGATTTAGAGCAAAACACTTGGATTAACTGTTGGAATCATGGAAATAGACTGATTATTCCAATTCTATAGTTAGAATATAATAGTGGGCACTTTGAATACAGTTTGACATGACAACAAATGAAAATGCCAGGGAAGAGTTATTGTGACAGGGTAGGAACCAAAGTGTTGACAAGTGTTTCCTAGGGGACCCTATAATCTTTGACTGCATTGAACATTTTCTCTTAGCTACTTCCTGTAGTTAACATATTCTTGCTTCGCGTTTTCCTCTTGATTTATAAGATACTGTTGCACAAAAAAACATGCAGCTGTAGGTCTACACCATCACTGGTATTATCAGGCTGTATAGCTAGTTATGTTTGCTCTGACTCAGTACATTTATTAGCTAGCGATTAGCGGCTAACAAGATTTAGGCTCAACTTTCTAAGAAAATACAAACTATCTGTTTGGAGATTTAAGAAACACAAACTAATAGTGTAATTATAGAACGCTAGTGGATTTATATTAAGAAGGAAAGTGAAAACAGCATTGTTGTCATCAACATTGTTTCATGTGCTGCATTGACCATGATACGTGTTACCATTTCCTTTTTTGCTAATTGTTCTTACTTTTTAACTCGGCATTTCACGCTAAAATCTACACCTTGTATTTGGCCCATGTGACAAATACAATTTGAGGGATTTGATTTTAATTTGAGCTGGGAGTCAAGATGGGCACCTGGCTATGAACTCAGAGTTAATCAGTCACCAACTTCACCAGACGATTAGCATCCTCCTATAGGTTACATATTGATTCATTAACGTCATTCATAAACAAAGACTTGCCGCGGGGCAGGAGTCTGGGAGAACAACCTCTCACAAAAGACTTCACTCAACACACAGCCGGGAGGCAGGAAACGCAGCGAAGAGGAGGACAGGAAAGATAAACCAAGTCTTCCCCCTCATCCCCGGTTTGTGTCGCTCTTTGTTCGACCCCGCCAGGCTGCAGCCTTTCTCAGCAGAGAGACTACTTAAGGGCCATGGAGAATAATGATTGTAGGAAGTGTCGCCCCCACGCCAGAGGAAGCAGCCCCCCCTGGCCTCTGGACGCCTGTGCTGACAAGGCCACTGTCCTGCCTGCCTCTCAGGGACAACTTCCTGTGACAGGATGCAAGTCGAGAACATAGGCTACACACAACAAACCCCTTGTATGATTAGCCTATAGGGCCCTGAGTTTTTCTAGGTCAGGGCCCATTGGTCAGAAATCCTGGACCCACCTATAGCCTAAATGTGATTGATGGCAGGCGTTATTCCTCACCACGTGACCTGAGCAGGATAAACTCCTGGACCCTGTGTAGAAAATATTCCATAGATGGTGTGTCCTATCATTTACAAGTTTCATGCTTCAACAAGGCTTCTTCAATTTGCTATTTTCATAAACAACCCAAGTCACTGAATGAAGGCTATCAAGTATTTTTTTTAAATTGGTAGTATCCAAGCCCATACTGAAATTGACTACAGCCAGTGACAATCTATTCCCAGTGCTTCATTCATAAAATGTAATGGACAATAAATCAATGTGAATTAGGCTTATGTTCCCTATTTAAATAATTTGATATGGTCTTGATTCATATGATCTGATTAACACATACAGACCATTACAATAGCTACTGTAAAACATGGACTCACAAAACCCAATTACTGGAATTGAAAGGCGGCACAACTCTGGCTGATTAGAGGTAAAGCAATACATCTACATGATACGTCAGCCTCTCGCACATGTGGACACACACACACACCATTAAAATGATATCACTCATGCCATAGCAATCATAATGACATAGTAGCGGCCTACATAGAGTAAACCACCAGACCAATCATACGAAATACTTAAGGGTTTAATCACGTGGGCCATCCATCTCTCCCCGGTGTTTTCATCCTGCAGGGACATTGATAAATGGAACACTGAACTTGCCTAAGGCCAGTGGCGGTGCTATCAGTCTTCCTCAGTCAGTCACACACGCACACACACTTTTGAGATTCAGAATTCTAGGAAGCCATCTAAATACTTGTATCTTTGATGGCACTGACTGAGGAAGTAGGAAAGCAACACTCTCCAGGAGAGAAACTCTGAAGAAAGATTCAGGCATGACAAAGATCCAGGCATGGGTACAGTATGGTACAAATCAGTAAGAGCTTAACATTAATGTCTGGCATGAATAGCAAAAACGCAGCCCTGAGCACTCGCCCCCCTGCAGCTCCCAAACTGGCGTGTGCTCAGTGCCTGATAATAACACAGCCTACCGGCTAGACAGAATAATCCCATTGGTGGCAGGCAGCACTACAGAGGAAGAGAGGGCTCCCAACAATAGAGAGACAACACACAGGCTCAGGCAAGGTAACCCCACCAAAAAGGGATGCGGCTGGGCCCACATAATCTACCATGCTGGGGAGCCATCCGGACCTGGGGGCACAGAGGAATAGAGGGGAGAGAGGGCATAACAGACACAAGCCCCTGACTACAATCCCTTTGTTGAGAGAGCCTTCAGTAAACACATGTTCGTACACACATTTACATTACATTTACGTCATTTAGCAGACGCTCTTATCCAGAGCGACTTACAAATTGGACACACTCTAGTTGTAGCGCAGCCTTCATGCCTTGATCCCTTTTAGTGAGCAGACAGACACCTTGAATTCCTTGCTCAGTTTCTGGCACCACACTTCATAGTTGCATAAGCCCAAAATGTTATGTTTTCTGTAAAGCTAAACATCACAGAATGTGCAGTGATATGGGTGTACTGTGGACCACCTCTGATATGTGTAGCTCAGTTGGTAGAGCATGGCGTTTGCAACGCCAGGGTTGTGGGTTCGTTTCCCACGGGGGACCAGTATGAAAAAAAATATGTATGCACTCACTAACTGTAAATCTCTCTGGATAAGAGTGTCTGCTAAATTACTCAAATGTAAATATCTATGATGAGTGGCCTCATATTGGCGTGAACCAAGCAGTTGGGCTGAAATAATTTATTGCAATGTCTTATCCTTTCCCCATTGGGAACTTTGAATTTGATAATGTCAACTTTCCTCTTTAGGAAAAATATTATGTTTGAGGGACGTCAAACACGTGCATTTCCCTTTAAAATGTGTTTCTTATTTCTAACGCTAGATGGCTCTCGCCATGTGCACATCTTTGTTCAGAAGGGGCATTTCAATTCCGGTCCTCGACTTGACCACCTAACAATACACTCCTTTTTGGTCAATTTCTCACTGATGAGACAAACATTGTCCAACAGCAAAATGTTGTCACTAGAATTCAGGCTACTTCCTGTACTGGCAAAGAGTAGACAGCAAAACTCATTCTCTCGCCTATTGCCCCCCCAAACCCACGAAAGTCCCCAAAACCCGAAAGACACCCTTCTCTGAAAAAGGTTAATCAAGATAATCTGACATGCTCGCGCCATGAATGACAAAACATTTAACTACAGCTGATGAAGGTTCGGGATGGCTGGCTGGCTGGCAGGCAAACTCGACAGGCACTAGTTACTGACACAAAAGAGCCGAGACAACTAAGTTATGCTTGATTGAAAGTTTCTGACAAAGCTTCATCTACTGCTAATAAAGTACAGTTGGCTGACAAACCAACTGTCCCAACTCTTAACCAAAGACTATGAAATAGCTAGCAATCTCATTACTCCGTTGTCAACTACCGAATCGTAATTCGTAGGCCTACAAGAAACTGGCTAGGTAAACGTTAAAGAAATGAGTAGCGAAGTGGGACCTCCACCGAGATCCGTTCGCTCACGCTGGGTGCTCGCGCTGCGCTGTCTAATTGAACCTCGAATCACAGACTGACATCGCAATACGACTTGACGCACTACTGTCATTTTCGTACATGTCATTAAGGAATATGTCGGCTCCTTACCTGCCATGAAACCAGTCCTTACAAATGTCGCATTCAATCATAAAACGGCTAACGTCATAAGACTGCCGGCAGACACAGTACAGAGGTGCTGCCGCCATCTTCATAGTGCCCCCAAACAACGCAGGCAGAAAGTTGGGCGGGGACTCTGGTAAACACACACGGAAAAAGCCGAATGCGAAACGATAAATTACGGAAACGTTTCAGTAGACCAAAAATACAAAAACACACCACCGCTCAGTCTAGAATGGCATTTTTTTATGACAACCAATCATCTCCCATTATTAAACCCAAATTACGAATGCAACACCTTAATTTAGGCTGTATAAACTTTCATGCACTTTCTATGTTGTCCTAAACTTTAAGAAATTACTTTGTTTCATAGCGTAACATGCCAGAGCTGTTGGCCCCAGGTGCTCCAAATTGTTAATTAAAGGTAGACTCAGCGTTATGACGTAGATGCAGGAAGTAAACAGCATAGTGGGTCAATTTCGGCAACAACTAAGAGCGTTGAACTATTCCGCTGTTTTTGTCCCCTGGCTACCACGCTTTAACAGCATGAAGCGAACCCATGCACATGTGCAAATACTGTGTGAGGGTGAAGTCTTGTAACATTTTAGTCATTTGGCAGACGCTCTTATCCAGAGCGACTTACAGTTAGTGAATACATATATATATATTTTTTTATACTGGCCCCCCGTGGAAATCAAACCCACATCCCTGCCGTTGCAAACGCCATGCTCTATCAACTGAGCTACATCCCTGCCGGCCATTCCCTCCCCTACCCTGGACGAATTGTGCGCTGCCCATGAGTCTCCCGGTCGCAGCCGGCTGCGACAGAGCCTGGATTCGAACCAGGATCTCTAGTGGCACAGTTAGCACTGCAATGCAGTGCCTTGACCACTGCGCCACTCAGGAGAGATTGTAACTCGCTCATCTCAATGGGCATGTTCCTCTGCCCAGGCGTTGCTGACGCCTTCCAGATCTTACAAAGCCTGGATAGGTATTTTACCTATCAGCTAACTACATCATATGCTATAGCAATCTGTCAGTCGATTACACAGTTGATGATGTGGCACGCAACCATTGGTTGATGCATGCAACATCTGAGCAGGGGAACACAACCAATATCTGTGGCGCTGCTTGTGGCAACGTCATTTTGCTGAGTATGCCTTTAATGGCATGGTAGACCGCGATTCAGATCTATTCAGTCAGGGGATCACGTTTGCCACGGGATACACTATATATACAAAAGTATGTGGACACCCCTTCAAATTAGTGGATTCGGCTATTTCAGCCACACCCGTTGCTGACAGGTGTATAAAATCGAGCACACAGCCATTCAATCGCCATAGACAAACATTGGCAGTAGAATGGCCTTACTGAAGAGCTCAGTGACTTTCAACGTGGCACCGTCATAGGATCCCACCTTTCCAACAAGTCAGTTCGTAAAATTTCTGCCCTGCTAGAGCTGTCCCAGTCAACTGTAAGTGCTGTTATTGTGACGTGGAAAAGTCTAGGAGCAACAACAGTTCAGCCACGAAATTATAGGCCACACAAGCTCACAGAACGGGACCGCCGAGTGCTGAAGCGCGTAGCACGTAAAAATCATCTGTCCTCAGTTGCAACACTCACTACCGAGTTCCAAACTGCCTCTGGAGGCAACGTCAAAGGGGAACCAACTCCATATTAATGCCCATTATTTTGGAATGAGATGTTCGACAAGCAGGTTTCCACATAATTTTGGTGTATGTGATGTAATATCAATTTTCTGGAACCTTTTGGCTCGGGAGCACTACTTTCTGAACTACTGGCTAAAAAGTTTACAAAAGTACAGGAGAATCTCTTTAATAAAATGTTCTGCCAAATGGCAGCCCCACCACTTGGTTTGCTGAGGATGGGGCTAGATAAATGTAATGGAGCTTTGGGTGCAATGATTGACCATCCATGGCTTTTCACTTTGCAGTTACAATATACATTGTTTTTACAAACACATTTACAAACAATGTAAAACAATTTTATTCTGGGTTATGATGACGGTAAAATAGGACAGCTCATGGGGCATTTATATTCTTAATATTTTTCATTGAAATAACCATTGAGCAACAGCGAATATACAGTTGAAGTCGGAAGTTTACATACACTTAGGTTGGAGTCATTAAAACTAATTTTTCAACCACTCCACAAATTTCTTGTTAACAAACTATAGTTTTGGCAAGTCAGTTAGGACATCTACTTTGTGCATGACACAAGTCATTTTTCCAACAATTGTTTACAGACAGATTATTTCACTTATAATTCACTGTTTCACAATTCCAGTGGGTCAGAAGTTTACATACACTAAGTTGACTGTGCCTTTAAACAGCTTGGAAAATTCCAGAAAATGATGTAGACCTCCACAAGTCTGGTTCATCCTTGGGAGCAATTTCCAAATGCCTGAAGGTACCACAATAGTACGCAACTATAAACACCATGGGACCATGCAGCCGCCATACCGCTCAGGAAGGAGACGCGTTCTGTCTCCTAGAGATGAACGTACTTTGGTGCGAAAAGTGCAATTTTTTTATTTTTAATTTTTATTTCACCTTTATTTAACCAGGTAAGCCAGTTGAGAACAGGTTCTCATTTACAACTGCGACCTGGCCAAGATAAAGCAAAGTAGTGCAATAAAAACAACAGAGTTACATATGGGGTAAAACAAACATAAAGTCAGAAATACAACAGAAAATATATATACAGTGTGTGCAAATGTAGCAAGTTATGGAGGTAAGGCAATAAATAGGCTATAGTGCAGAATAATTACAATAGTATTAACACTGGAATGCTAGATGTGCAAGAGATTATGTGCAAATAGAGATACTGGGGTGCAAAAGAGCAAAATAAATAACAATATAGGGATGAGGTAGTTGGGTGGGCTAATTTCGGATGGGCTGTGTACAGGTGCAGTGATCGGTAAGGTGCTCTGACAACTGATGCTTAAAGTTATTGAGGGAGATAAGAGTCTCCAGCTTCAGAGATTTTTGCAATCAAATCAATCCCAGAACAACAGCAAAGGACCTTGTGAAGATGCTGGAGGAAACAGGTACAAAAGTATCTATATCCACAGTAAAACAAGTCCTATATTGACATAACCTGAAAGGCCACTCAGCAAGGAAGAAGCCACTGCTCCAAAACTGCCATAAAAAAAGCCAGAATACGGTTTGCAACTGCACATGGGGACAAAGATCGTACTTTTTGGAGAAATGTCCTCTGTCTGATTAAACAAAAATAGAACTGTTTGACCATAATGACCATCGTTATGTTTGGAGGAAAAAGGGGGTGCTTGTAAGCCGAAGAACACCATCCCAACCGTGAAGCACGGGGGTGGCAGCATCATGCTGTGGGGGTGCTTTGCTGCAGGAGGGACAGGTGCACTTCACAAAATAGATGGCATCATGAGGAAGGAAAATGTGGTGGATATATTGAAGCAACATCTCAAGACATCAGTCAGGAAGTTAAAGCTTGGTCGCAAATGGGTCTTCCAAATGGACAATGACCCCAAGCATACTTCCAAAGTTGTGGCAAAATGGCTTAAGCACAACAAAGTCAAGGTATTGGAGTGGCCATCACAAAGCCCTGACCTCAACCCTATAGAACATTTGTGGGCAGAACTGAAAAAGCGTGTGCGAGCAAGGAGGCCTACAAACCTGACTCAGTTACACCAGCTCTGTCAGGAGGAATGGGCCAAAATTCACCCAACTTATTGTGGGAAGCTTGTGGAAGGCTACCCGAAACATTTGACCCAAGTTAAACAATTTTAATTCCTAACTGACCTAAAACAGGGAATTTTTACTAGGATTAAATGTCAGGAATTGTGAAAAACTGAGTTTAAATGTATTTGGCTAAGGTGTATGTAAACTTGCAATATTGGGATGCACAACCATTTGTAAGTGCATTTAGGCTATATTTATAAACAATTAACGGAAGCCCACTCTGTACTGTTCTTAAATTTTGGGTAAAGACCACCACCTAGTGTAATTTTAATAAAACAGTTTAGGCTATAGTAGTTCTCCGACAGTGACGTATTTGGGGCGTCGCCTTTATATTACTGGGACCAATCGGAGATCTGGCAGAAACTTTGTAAACAAGTCTTGCACGCTGTGTGAAAAACCTTTTATTTTATCATTACAAAGAGATGTATCGTTGGTAAAACCGCAGGACTTGAAGACTTCACTAAGGTAAGCCTAAGGGAAAACTAGGGTATATTTTGTAACAAAAAATTTTTTTTCGTGCACATCTTTCTACATACATTGTAGGCTGATAGTAGTAGGCTGTTAATGGATGGAGTTCGAGCGCAAGTACAATTTTTGGCAGACATCCGGTGAGAGATAAACAAATTCCGTGAACAGCCTAAATGTCACAAATAATTTCCCCTTTTCCACTATTGTAACACAAAAAACATGTTTGCAGTAGCTTTGGGACACAACATCGGGAGCACACAGATTCCCGATGTTGTGTGCCAAAGCTACGTTTTCAGCTGTGATAATCGCGCAAATCTGTACAGTTCTCACACTCCTGGAGCGAAGAGGCTACGCAAGTATCTGCATCTCGCTACTTTGTAACGACTGTCAAATGGGTGGCTGTTGGCGTCAACTACAGCTGTGGCTCACACAAGTCCATTGCTGCACATCAGCCACGGCGCTTTTTGTAACAACATAATAGTAACTTTACCATTAATCCTATCAGCCTTAAATGCTTTTCGAAATTGAGAGAGGTTGGGGGTTTGTTTCAGATGTGTTTCGATTGTGTGAACGAGCCTGCGTAGGCTAAATGATGCGCGTGACAATAGAGCCGGTGTAATGCTTCTATTAGAAGAATAAGGATATTCTTGTAATAGCTTGGCATAACACACATAGCTGTTGGTCAGATATGGATTTGAACATCTGAGCCTCACTCATGCTTGAATGGAGACCGACTGGACTAATGACGTAGGCTACTTGGATTTAGCCTACTAAGACATCTCTTGGCCTAATATATTTCTTGATGGAATTAATAGTTAACAAATGATAAGGGAAGGAAAAATAGTGAGCTATAGGCTATTAGTGGTCCTCTGTAGCTCAATTGGTAGAGCATGGCGCTTGTAACGCCAGGGTAGTGGGTTCGATCCCCGGGACCACCCATACGTAAAAATGTATGCACACATGACTGTAAGTCGCTTTGGATAAAAGCGTCTGCTAAATGGGATTATTATATTATAGTAGTGCTGAGCGATTCATGCTTTTTGAGGTCAGTTCGATTAAATGCACTATGCATTATGTGGGTTGAATGCTGTAATGACACAGAATAAAACAATTTAATAAAAGACCCATGATGGTAGTGACTGCCTATGACTGCTTATCACTTATTAACCATCAGTTATTCACATTACTTTACGTTAATAAAATAAATATTTCAGTTGTTGTGTATATTACATGGAATGAAATAAATATTTCAGTTGTTGTGTATATTACATTTGTTTTATTTGATTACTTTATTATTTCATTCCATGTCATCATGCACTCTATACTCCTCTGAAAACTGGTCATCTCTGTATACCCATCACAAGACCCACTGGTTGATGCTTATTTACAAAACCCTCTTTGGCCTCACTCCCCCCTATCTGAGATACCTACTGCAGTCCTCATCCTCCACATACAACACCCATTCTGCCAGTCACATTCTGTTAAAGGTCCCCAAAGCACACACATCCCTGGGTCGCTCCTCTTTCCAGTTCGCTGCAACTAGTGATTGGAACGAGCTGCAAAAAACACTATAACTGGACAGTTTTATCTCCATCTCTTCATTCAAAGACTCAATCATCGTCACTCTTACTGACAGTTGTGGCTGCTTCACGTGATGTATTGTTGTCTCTACCTTCTTGCCCTTTGTGCTGTTGTCTGTGCCCAATAATGTTTGTACCATGTCTTGTGCTGCTACCATGTTGTACTGCTGCCATGTTGTGTTGCTACCATGTTGTATTCATGTTGGGTTGCTACCTTGCTGTGTTGTCGTGTGTTGCTGCCGTGCTATGTTGTTGTCTTAGGTCTCTCTTTATTTAGTGTTGTGTTGTCTCTCTTGTTGTGATGTGTGTTTGGTCCTATATTTATATATATTTATTTTTTAAATCCCAGCTCCCATCCCCGCAGGAGGCCTTTTGCCTTTTGGTAGGCCGTTAGAATTAGAATTAGAATTTGTTCTTAACTGACTTGCCTAGTTAAATAAAAAAATAAAAAAATCTAATCTCTATAGAGCTGATGCCTATGCTGACAAAATCACTATTTTAGTAGTTCTTCAAAGTAAATAAGGCATACTTTTATGACTGCTGAATACCAACTATCAATCACTTAGATAATGTATTTTCAGGTAGAGATACCTTTCGAAGAAACTGCTCTCTATGTATCCCCTCTTGATCAAGTATTCTTCTGTCACTTACATAATAATATGCCATTTAGCAGACGCTTTTATCCAAAGCGACTTACAGTCATGCGTGCATACATTTTTTTGTGTATGGGTGGTCCCGGGGATCGAACCCCCTACCTTGGCGTTACAAGCGCCGTGCTCTACCAGCTGAGCTACAGAGGACCAGCAGGCATAAAAGAAAAACCGACCGGACAAGTAGCCGCACAATGGATTATGGTCATTGTAGTTAATTACCAAGTTTTCTGCACTAAACTATGTAGAACATTGGCCGGTTGGAAACTACAACTCCCTACTACATCGCACAGTTCGGACACAAACCGTCATTTTGCGCAGCACTAGCTATTAACCTACATAGGCCTGTGGTTTTCAAACCTCTCTTCGGGGACACCCTGAACTAGCTCACCTTATTCATTTACCTCTTCAAGGGCTTGATGGTTAGTTGACAAGTTGAATCAGGCGTGCTAGCTGTGGAATAGTCAAAACATATCAGCAGGGGGTCCCAGAGGAGAGGTTTGTACAACAATTCCACAGTTCAAAGATGTAAAGCAGCTTCAAGTTATTAGTTCAGAACAGAAAAGCTCCAGCAGGTAATTTTTCTCTCTGTCGTTTCTCTGCTGCAGACCCCAGTGGGGAGGTGGGAAGATGTAGAAGCCATCTTAGGTGTGGGGCTAGAACAACGGATGTGGGCACAGCCTTCATTGTACACACTGTACATATTCTGCACGCCAAGTGAAGGAGGGGCGTTGGGGGGGGGGGGGGGGGGGCTAAAGCTTCCTGTCAGAAGGGCTCAGGATAGTAACACTTTTCTTCTGGCTCCTGACAGGGAGGGAGTGGCCTGTGTGTAGGCCTAGTTATTTATAGTTATATAGTAGTGTCTACCTTGCAGGAGACTTAAGAAGAGACAGAGTTGTGCAATCTTCAGGGTGATGGTTATCCCGTTCCCAGCCATAGGAAAGCTTTGTAGTGTTCCAGTATGTAGATTAGAAATCAGTCTGAAGAAGAGACAGGATTTAACCAAACAGTGTCTCCAGTAGCATACCGTGAGAGGAGTGTCTGAGATTCTAGTGGTTGACCTTGAGCTTGCGAGAATGGCAGTGTGCTTTTCGGAACCCATTATTATTTCGCTCAGGAAGTGGCAAATGGAGGCTGAGTATATACAGTAGATGGTGTCAAGTCAAATAAAATAAAATTTTGCAGATGTATTCGCGGGTGCAGCGAAATGCTTATGTTTCTAGCAGTGCAGTATACTGAGGACCAGCGGGGGCTGGGGACATGACGTGTCCCTGCCTGGTCCCAGTCGCAGCCGTTCCTGACAACGATGATGGGGCCGAAGAGGCAGAATACTGACACCCTAAAGTCACAGTTGTAGCCGGTAACGTTGCCGGGGCTGGAGAGGCAGCATCCTGCTGCTGAACTCCATACGACTGACCCATGTCGTCCACTGCAACCTGACGGAGAGGGCTCCACTGACCGGATGAAGCCCGGGATCTGGTCTGCTGTTGCAAGATGCGAAGAAGACTCTGTATATTCTGCTCCAAACGTGCTTCCTGTACTCCACCGGAAAAGTGAAACCCATACAACGGATGCAACGATGTGACTCCCTGGTAGTCCACACATTGGGGTGTTACTGTAGCCCCACCTGGTGCTGAGTAGTATCCCAGAGGTGGAGGAGAGGGGCCATAGGGTCCATGCTGCACCGTTGGCAGGCGTAGGGCTCCCATAGGCTCCAGAGACGGGGTATAATCCACATGGTAGTAGTCCGCTTGATACCCCGGAGCCATACTCCACTGGACCGCAGGTGGGCAGTGTGGAAAGTACCCTATGTGGTCTGTGCGCCACCATACTGTAGTGGTGTCAGCAAAGTCAGAAATCCGTCTCGAAGGACCATGAAAGAGAGCGACCCGGCTCTACATATTTGACTGGTTTGTGACCCACTGACACCGCCCCCTGTTAGAGGGGAATAAGGCAACCCAAGAGTTAAAACACAGGAACTTTATTTAAACACACTGAGGAAGATGAACATGGGGATGTACATGGGGATGGTTGTGGAATGGTAGTGGTTCTGTAGAAGGAAATTAAAGGCAATATCACAAGCGCAGTAATAACAGTAATAAAGGACTGTATAAATGGCATATAATCCCTGAACATATTTACAGGTTACAAGCTATACAGAGGCAGTATACATATTGCAACAACAACAACAACAACTAACTGTTAAGAGCAATATATACATGTCACACAACTCACTTTGGGCACGCACACCATCCCATCAGTCCAGAGATATGAGTGAGTCCAAATGTTGATAGGCAGAGACAGAGATGTTGCTCTTTGCCACTGCTTGAGGGAGACTGATAGTATTGTGGGACCTGTATAGTCAAGAGGATGGGCAGATGTCCGGCCCCCTAGCAACCTATCAGGGCAAACCTATCAGGGCACAGGTCACACAGGTCAGGGAGAATTTAAAAGGCAGGTTTATGGTACCCCCTAGACTCTCAGGCTCCGGTCGTTGGGGATGGAGAGTGTACAGCTCAGGGTTGTGAGGTGCTGAAAATAGTCACCGGCAGAGGATTTGTAACACTAACAATACAAAACAATACAAACAAATCCCCAAAATAATAAATAAATATCAGAACAAGCAATGTCAGAGTCTGGAATATATTTTCGAAAGAAAAGCAAAACATTTTGTCCATTAAAATAACATCAAATTGATCAGAAATACAGTGTAGACATTGTTAATGTTGTAAATGGCTATTGTAGCTGGAAACGGCTGATTCTTTAATGGAATATCTACATAGGCATACAGAGGCCCATTATCCGCAACCATCAGTCCTGTGTTCCAATGGCACGTTGTGTTTGCTAATCCAAGTTTATCATTTTAAAAGGCAAATTGATCATTAGAAAACCCTTTTGCAATTATGTTAGCACAGCTGAAAACTGTTGTGCTGATTAAAGAAGCAATAAAACTGGCCTTCTTGAGACTAGTTGAGTATCTGGAGCATCAGCAATTGTGGGTTCGATTACAGGCTCAAAATGGCCAGAAACAAATAACTTTCTTCTGAAAGTTGATTGTTTGGTCGCTAGACTGTTGGTCGACCGAGATTTCTTTAGTCGAGCAGTGACATATATATATATATATATATACACAGTGGGGAGAACAAGTATTTGATACACTGCCGATTTTGCAGGTTTTCCTACTTACAAAGCATGTAGATGTCTGTAATTTTTATCATAGGTACACTTCAACTGTGAGAGACGGAATCTAAAACAAAAATCCAGAAAATCACATTGTATGATTTTTAAGTAATTAATTTGCATTTTATTGCATGACATAAGTATTTGATACATCAGAAAAGCAGAACTTAATATTTGGTACAGAAACCTTTGTTTGCAATTACAGAGATCATACGTTTCCTGTAGGTCTTGACCAGGTTTGCACACACTGCAGCAGGGATTTTGGCCCACTCCTCCATACAGACCTTCTCCAGATCCTTCAGGTTTCGGGGCTGTCGCTGGGCAATACGGACTTTCAGCTCCCTCCAAAGATTTTCTATTGGGTTCAGGTCTGGAGACTGGCTAGGCCACTCCAGGACCTTGAGATGCTTCTTACGGAGCCACTCCTTAGTTGCCCTGGCTGTGTGTTTCGGGTCGTTGTCATGCTGGAAGACCCAGCAACGACCCATCTTCAATGCTCTTACTGAGGGAAGGAGGTTGTTGGCCAAGATCTCGCGATACATGGCCCCATCCATCCTCCCCTCAATACGGTGCAGTTGTCCTGTCCCCTTTGCAGAAAAGCATCCCCAAAGAATGATGTTTCCACCTCCATGCTTCACGGTTGGGATGGTGTTCTTGGGGTTGTACTCATCCTTCTTCTTCCTCCAAACACGGCGAGTGGAGTTTAGACCAAAAAGCTCTATTTTTGTCTCATCAGACCACATGACCTTCTCCCATTCCTCCTCTGGATCATCCAGATGGTCATTGGCAAACTTCAGACGGGCCTGGACATGCGCTGGCTTGAGCAGGGGGACCTTGCATGCGCTGCAGGATTTTAATCCATGACGGTGTAGTGTGTTACTAATGGTTTTCTTTGAGACTGTAGTCCCAGCTCTTTTCAGGTCATTGACCAGGTCCTGCCATGTAGTTCTGGGCTGATCCCTCACCTTCCTCATGATCATTGATGCCCCACGAGGTGAGATCTTGCATGGAGCCCCAGACCGAGGGTGATTGACCGTCATCTTGAACTTCTTCCATTTTCTAATAATTGCACCAACAGTTGTTGCCTTCTCACCAAGCTGCTTGCCTATTGTCCTGTAGCCCATCCCAGCCTTGTGCAGGTCTACAATTTTATCCCTGATGTCCTTACACAGCTCTCTGGTCTTGGCCATTGTGGAGAGGTTGGAGTCTGTTTGATTGAGTGTGTGGACAGGTGTCTTTAATACAGGTAACAAGTTCAAACAGGTGCAGTTAATACAGGTAATGAGTGGAGAACAGGAGGGCTTCTTAAAGAAAAACTAACAGGTCTGTGAGAGCCGGAATTCTTACTGGTTGGTAGGTGATCAAATACTTATGTCATGCAATAAAATGCAAAATAATTACTTAAAAATCATACAATGTGATTTTCTGGATTTTTGTTTTAGATTCCATCTCTCACAGTTGAAGTGTACCTATGATACAAATTACAGACCTCTACATGCTTTGTGTGTAGGAAAACTTGCAAAATTGGCAGTGTATCAACTACTTGTTCTCCCCACTGTATATACAGTGGGGGAAAAAAAGTATTTAGTCAGCCACCAATTGTGCTAGTTCTCCCACTTAAAAAGATGAGAGAGGCCTGTAATTTTCATCATAGGTACACGTCAACTATGACAGACAAAATGAGAAAAAAAATCCAGAAAATCACATTGTACGATTTTTTATGAATTTATTTGCAAATTATGGTGGAAAATAAGTATTTGGTCGATAACAAAAGTTTCTCAATATTTTGTTATATACCCTTTGTTGGCAATGACACAGGTCAAACGTTTTCTGTAAGTCTTCACAAGGTTTTCACACACTGTTGCTGGTATTTTGGCCCATTCCTCCATGCAGATCTCCTCTAGAGCAGTGATGTTTTGGGGCTGTCGCTGGGCAACACGGACCTTCAACTCCCTCCAAAGATTTTCTATGGGGTTGAGATCTGGAGACTGGCTAGGCCACTCCAGGACCTTGAAATGCTTCTTACGAAGCCACTTCTTCGTTGCCCGGGCGGTGTGTTTGGGATCATTGTCATGCTGAAAGACCCAGCCACGTTTCATCTTCAATGCCCTTGCTGATGGAAGGAGGTTTTCACTCAAAATCTCACGATACATGACCCCATTCATTCTTTCCTTTACACGGATCAGTCGTCCTGGTCCCTTTGCAGAAAAACAGCCCCAAAGCATGATGTTTCCACCCCCATGCTTCATAGTAGGTATGGTGTTCTTTGGATGCAACTCAGCATTCTTTGTCCTCCAAACACGACGAGTTGAGTTTTTACCAAAAAGTTCTATTTTGGTTTCATCTGACCATATGACATTCTCCCAATCCTCTTCTGGATCATCCAAATGCACTCTAGCAAACTTCAGACGGGCCTGGACATGTACTGGCTTAAGCAGGGGGACACGTCTGGCACTGCAGAATTTAAGTCCCTGGCGGCGTAGTGTGTTACTGATGGTAGGCTTTGTTACTTTGGTCCCAGCTCTCTGCAGGTCATTCACTAGGTCCCCCTGTGTGGTTCTGCGATTTTTGCTCACCGTTCTTGTGATCATTTGGACCCCACAGGGTGAGATCTTGCGTGGAGCCCCAGATCGAGGGAGATTATCAGTGGTCTTGAATGACTTCCATTTCCTAATAATTGCTCCCACAGTTGATTTCTTCAAACCAAGCTGCTTACCTATTGCAGATTCAGTCTTCCCAGCCTGGTGCAGGTCTACAATTTTGTTTCTGGTGTCCTTTGACAGCTCTTTGGTCTTGGCCATAGTGGAGTTTGGAGTGTGACTGTTTGAGGTTGTGGACAGGTGTCTTTTATACTGATAACAAGTTCAAACAGGTGCCATTAATACAGGTAACGAGTGGAGGACAGAGGAGCCTCTTAAAGAAGAAGTTACAGGTCTGTGAGAGCCAGAAATCTTGCTTGTTTGTAGGTGACCAAATACTTATTTTCCACCATAATTTGCAAATAAATTCATTAAAAATCCTACAATGTGCTTTTCTGGATTTCTTTTTCTCATTTTGTCTGTCATAGTTGACGTGTACCTATGATGAAAATTACAGGCCTCTCTCATCTTTTTAAGTGGGAGAACTTGCACAATTGGTGGCTGACTAAATACTTTTTTCCCCCACTGTATATAAAATGTATGGCACATGAGACACCTGTCTGGTTCACACCTTTCTGAGTGGACTAATCCATTGCGGAGGCCGCGAGGATGGCACACCAGTATCACCAGTAGTACATATAGCCTACCATTAAGTCCCATAATCTACAATGTTTGTTTGGTTATGGTCATTTCTGTTAATGCATTCAATATATTATTATTACAGTCTTATCATTGTCATTATAGCAGTGGACACGTAGTTTGCAGAGTGCACAACCTAGGCTACACTTGTGAGAAGAAAGTTTACTTGAACTTGAATTATTTATTTGGGCTGCAATTTCTGAGGCTGGTAACTCTAATGAACTTATCCTCTGCAGCAGAGGTAACTCTGGGTCTTCCATTCCTGTAATGATGGACTGTCCTTTCTCTTTGCTTATTTGAGCTGTTCTTGCCAAAATATGGACTTGGTCTTTTACCTAATAGGGCTATCTTCTGTATACCCCCCTACCTTGTCACAACACAACTGATTGGCTCAAACGCATTAAGAAGGAAAGAAATTCCACAAATTAACTCTTAAGAAGGAATACCTGTTAATTGAAATGCATTCCAGGTGACTACCTCATGAAGCTGGTTGAGAGAATGCCAAGAGTGTGCAAAGCTGTCATCAAGGCAAAGGGTGGCTATTTGAAGAATCTCAAATATAACATATATTTTGATTTGTTTAAAACTTTTTTGTTACTACATGATTCCATATGTGTTATTTCATAGTTTTGATGTCTTTACTATTATTCTACAATGTAGAAAATAATAAAAATAAAGAAAAACCCTTGAATGAATAGGTGTTCTAAAACTTTTGACCGGTAGTGTATGTCTACCTGATTACTTTTTATCCCTTGCGCAGGGGGACCAGAATATTTTATACAATGTTGCAAGTAAGTTAATAGTTGAGACAATGTTTCACATTCCTTGCAGACAGGCCATGCGTAGCCAATGTGATTGATAGGATATTTATTTTTATAAGGATATTTTCTACCTGCGGGCTGCAATGTTTTTATTTGTTGGCTTTATGTAGACTACTTTTACATATTGGCAATGGCAATAGAAGTTACTTTTAGATTTGTATCATTTTCATTTAGATAGAATTTTGGTTAACCACATGACATTGATTTTGAGATATGAAGACTTTATTATAAATTAAATTAAACTGTTCCACGAAAATGTGCATATGAAAATCATAACTGGCATGCAGATCAGTAGAAATGGTACGGTAACTTGGCACTCCAAATAGAAAAGGCTGCCGACCGCTGGTGTAGCCTATACAGGCAACTTCAGGAGTGTAATGGCAGAATCTGCGAAGGCCAGCAGCAGCAGGCAGCGAGGGAGGAAGAGGGTCAGGAACAGGTTTCTTTCTTCTGGTTAGGCTATATTGATCTCTGGCTCCCTCTTTAGTAATTTGTGTGTCTTCATTTTTAATCGCAGTGCTTAAAGCATCAGACAAGCTCAGTAGTCTACATATAGTTTATTTTATTCAAACATAGGGTGTGTCTATATATGGAAAAATACACGTTAAAACATTTAAACCAATCGATTGGGCGAAGAACAGACGATTCTCGTTGACCAAGATTTTCTGTTAGTCGGGGACATCCCTAATATATACAGTATATACAGTGTATTCAGACCCCTTCCCTTTTTCCACATTTTGTTACGTTACAGCCTTATTCTAAAATGGATGAAATTACAGTTTTCCTCATCAATCTACACACAATACCCCATAATGACAATGCGAAAACAGGCTTTCAGAATTTTTTGCAAATGTATTAAAAATAAAGAACAGAAACCTTGTTTACATAAGTATTCAGACCCTTAGCTATGAGACTCGAAATTGAGCTTTGGTCCATCCTGTTTCATTTGATCATCCTTGAGATGTTTCTACAACTTGATTGGAGTCCACCTGTGGTAAATTCAATTGATTAGACATGATTTGGAAAGGCACACTCCTGTCTATATAAGGTCCCACAATTGACAGTGCATGTCAGAGCAAAAACAAAGTCATGAGGTCGAAGGAATTGTCCGTAGAGCCCCCGAGACAGGATTGTGTCGAGGCACAGATCTGGGGAAGGGTACCAAAACATTTCTGCAGCATTGAAGGTCCCCAAGAACACAGTGGCCTCCATCATTCTTAAATGGAAGAAATTTGGAATCACCAAGACTCTTCCTAGAGCTGGCCGCCTGGCCAAACTGAGCAATCGGGGGAGAAGGGCCTTGGTCAGGGAGGTGACCAAGAACCTGATGGTCACTCTGACAGAGCTCCAGAGTTCCTCTGTGGAGATGGGAGAACCTTTCGGAAGGACAACCATCTCTGCAGCACTCCACCAATCAGGCCTTTATGGTAGAGTGGCCAGACGGAAGCCTCTCCTCAGTAAAAGGCACATGACAGCCCACTTGGAGTTTCCCAAAAGGCACCTAAAGGACTCTCAGACCATGAGAAACAAGATTCTCTGGTCTGATGAAACCAAGATTGAACTCTTTGGCCTGAATGCCAAGCGTCATATATATTATTTACTGTTAGGACATAGGCGGCCCGCCCAATACTTTTCTATGCAGAAAAAACCCTGACCTGTACTGTCTCCGCCTTCTAGATGGTAGTGTGGTGAACGGGGTAACTGAGGTCATGGAGAATATATTTTTCTATATTACAATCAATCACCAACATAATTTCCCTTAGAATGCCTTTGTTTTACATTTACGTCATTTAGCAGACGCTCTTATCCAGAGCGACTTAGTTAGTGAGTGCATACATATTCTTTCATACTGGTAACCCGTGGGAAACGAACCCACAACCCTGGCGTTGCAAACGCCATGCTCTACCAACTGAGCTACACGGGACTATACTTGTTCAAGAGCACACTCTCTAATAAAATAACTTTTTTTCTCATGCACAGGAATTGTTTTTCTTTGGAATTGTTTTTCTTTGTGAGAAATCACACCTTGCAGTGTGATGCAGTGACTTGAAAACAGAAATGGCATTATCTGGAATATTTAGTGAATCTTCAAGAAGGAAATGACACATTTTCTCGCTTTCAAAAGTCAATGTTGGGCAATTCCATTGTACCAGAATGAATCAGATTTTCCATTTAAAATGTATGTCAAACAAAAACCAATGATTGCAAAACCAATGACTGCTTTTAACAGTTGAAAACTTTTCAAAAACACATTTACTGGAAGAACAGTGCAGATGCAAAGTTTGGTAACAGAATGACGGTTTGTGCTGTCATTCTGTTATTAAACTTTGCACCTGCACTGTTCTTCAAGTAAATGTGTATACATTTTGAAGTGAAAAATCTTAGCATCATTCTATTTCCGTGGAATTGCCCTGTTCTTCAGATATCAAACAGCTTTAGTAGAAACAGATTGACGTCACCATTTCCTGTCGCATCTCAAATGCAAACAAAGAGATATCACCGCAGTGACACGGAAATAAGTAAACAAACATTACAGGTTCTTTATTTTTTGACAACTTGAAGTTAGCTTTATGTTATAAATTATATGGTAAAATACTAATCTTTTCATTTGTTGACAGCCATAAGCCAGAAAGCTTTTTGACAGGGTACAGTAGGTTGTGAAGTGATCAGTAAATGTTTTTGTGTGTGTGTGGCAGTCATCACAGCTGTTTTAGGGAGTGGCTCATTGTTTTTTTTCTCTGTCTTCTGGTAAATGCTACTGATGCGTATGTGGTAGTCCTGAGAATTCTGCTATATACAGTGAGGGAAAAAAGTATTTGATCCCCTGCTGATTTTGTACGTTTGCCCACTGACAAAGAAATGATCAGTCAATAATTTTAATGGTAGGTTTATTTGAACAGTGAGAGACAGAATAACAACAACAAAAATCCAGAAAAATGCATGTAAAAAATGTTATAAATTGATTTGCATTTTAATGAGGGAAATAAGTATTTGACCCTCTGCAAAACATGACTTAGTACTTGGTGGCAAAACCCTTGTTGGCAATCACAGAGGTCAGACGTTTCTTGTAGTTGGCCACCAGGTTTGCACACATCTCAGGAGGGATTTTGTCCCACTCCTCTTTGCAGATCTTCTTCAAGTCATTAAGGTTTCGAGGCTGACGTTTGGCAACTCGAACCTTCAGCTCCCTCCATAGATGTTCTATGGGATTAAGGTCTGGAGACTGGCTAGGCTACTCCAGGACCTTTAATGTGCTTCTTCTTGAGCCACTCCTTTGTTGCCTTGGCCGTGTGTTTTGGGTCATTGTCATGCTGGAATACCCATTCTGGATTTTTTTGTTGTTATTCTGTCTCTCACTGTTCAAATAAACCTACCATTAAAATTATAGACTGATCATGACTTTGTCAGTGGGCAAACATACAAAATCAGCAGGGGATCAAATACTTTTTTCCCTCACTGTATGTGGTGTAAGCCCAGCCAATTCCCCTAACCTCTATTGTCATGTCATTTTTCAGTTGGTTGTGCTTTACTCAGAGATACTCGCAGAGAATGGAAAGAATGGCGCTGGAGGAGATGGCTGCCGTTTTACGGGCTCCTAACCAATTGTGCTATTTTTTGTCCATCTTCATTCACTTTCATGGCATTTCCTCAAGATTCTAAAAGGCCCCATTGTGATATCATCACTTCCAACATTCCATTCACTGTAAAGGCAACAATGCAACTTTTGACACAAATCAGCTGCTTTGACCACTTTGTCAACAGCGTAGACAAAAAGTTAAAGCGTATGAAATCTCTGTCTACTTCTCTGCTATTCAAATCTTGCTTTGAACAAAAATATTGTATTCTGATAAGAAGTTACAGCTGTTTTAGTAACTGCATCAACAACATTTTCTGTAACTTTTTATAAACAATGGACATTTTTACCACTTCCCCAGCAAGTTAGACAAAACGTTAGTGTATGAAACCTTCCTCTACTTCTCTGCTTTTCAAATAAAAATTGGATAGATATGTTCTACCAATAAATGTTTACAGCTGTTTCTCAGAGTTTAGAGTTTAGAGTGACAAAAAGTTAGCTAATATTAGCTAACAGCTCTCTGTCTCATCATTGAGCTGCCCAAATGGAGCCGTTGCTATGGATACTCACAGATGCAGAGGAGCACATGTGGCAGTGTAGGCAAAAAGTATGATGAGGGTTAAAAGAGTGACAACAATTACTGACCACAACCACAAAACTACTGACCAAAACTACTGACCACAACCACAAAACTACTGACCACAACTACTGACCACTACTGACCACAACTACTGAACACTACTACTGACCACAACTGATGATCACAACTACTGACCACAACTACTGAACCACATATCTACTTACTGAAACTTCTGACCACTACTGACCACAACTACTCACCACAACTACAGACCACAACTACTGAACCACACAACTAATGACCACAACCACACAACTACTGACCCCAACTAATGACCCCAACCACAAAACTACTGACCACACCTACTAACCACAACCACTGATCACAACTACTGAACCACACACCTACTTACCAAACCTTCTGACCATTACTGACCACAACTACTGACCACAACTACTGACCACAACCACACAACTACTGACCACAACTAATGATCACAACCACAAAACTACTTGCCACAGCTACTGACCACTACTAACCACAACCACACAACTACTGATCACAACTACTGAACCACACACCTACTTACCAAACCTACTGACCATTACTGACCACAACTACTGACCACAACTACTGACCATACAACTACTGAATAGGGTGTTGGGCCACCACGAGCCAGAACAGCTTCAATGCACCTTGGCATAGATTCTACAAATGTCTGGAACTAAATAATTGTTTGTTTTGTTGATGGAGGTGGAAAACGCTGTCTCAAGCACTGCTCCAGAATCTCCCAGAAGTGTTCAATTGGGTTGAGATCTGGTGACTGAGATGGCCATGGCATTTGGTTTACATCGTTTTCATGCTCATCAAACCATTCAGTGACCACTCGTGCCCTGTGGATAGGGTCATTGTCATCCTATGAGGGCATAGCCATTGTAGCCAAAATAATGCCCTGCCCAGCATTTTTATACATGAACCTAAGCATGATGGGATGTTAATTGCTTAATTAACTTATGAACCACACCTGTGTGGAAGCACCTGCTTTCAATACACTTTGTACCTCATTTACTCAACTTATTTTGGCAGTTACCTGTATATCTTTATGTAAGGTAATTAATGGTGTTTTTAATGTTCATGTGAAATTATAACAGTATATTATTATTATTATTATTATTATATTGGTAATGTTGGTAATGCATGTAACACAGCAGACAGGGTCATTGGATGTTTGCACTTATTTTGCCTCAGCTGTTTGTTAGCCTTCTTACCTTGAAAGGATAGAACATAATTTAAACTGTATTCAGTTGTCTCTTACAAACATGCATACTCATAACCACTCGGTGGCAGCAAAGTTCTACAAATACACAACATAATGCGGTCTAAATAAGTTGATGGCTGTGAAAAGATATGAACATCAAGCATGTTTACTTAACACTGAGTAAAGTATAATCTCTTTATCTATTGCTAACCACACTTTGTAATTTCACCCCTTTGCAACTTTATCAGTGATTATTGGGGACTTTGATAGGCACTGATACAGCAATGTATGTGACTTTAAGATAAATTCTACCCTCTTTCTACATTGTGTTTTCAAATTCCAAAAAAGTGTGGTGAGCACCATTTAACCCTTAATGAGTTATGATTGTGAGTCAGTCGTTTGCCACTGCTTCATTATTTTCTCCCATGCGACATATTGAAATCATTTGGACAATGTGCCTCAAGGACCATGTGGCGTGTGTTGTGATGTGGTGGGATGTGTCAGTATAGTCGACAAGCGAGAAGATAATAAGCCACAATTTAAGGACTCAGTTGTTCTACGCCTGTGACCTCCTTTGAAGTTGAACCTATACGTGGCCTACTAAAGTCCCCTTGACCTGACGGCTGAACCCCTTCTGGAAGTTTACACCGGAAGGAAAACCAATATAGTGTTTGTTCTTTGGAGAGGGTGGATGTGGATTACCTGGGAATGTGGGAGGACTGATCCTGTGGTGGCTGGGTGGGTGGGTAACACTGATAAAGGGGAGAGATTGTCAGCACTCAGCACATAGCTCCATTCACCTCTTGACGTTTCATGCGAAGGATATGATGTAAAGTATGGCTACTGCTTTTGACTTTCAGCTTCAGTGCCGAAAACCATACTGTGAGAAGAACTGTGCTATATTGTTGTTGAGTTATTCTTCATTATTTGCCCTTAATCCCCCTGTGCGACTCGAGGGATGCGAGGGAGGGAGTCAGGGGTTAGTTCTCTGCCCGCTTGGCTTCCTGGCCGAAACAACCCCAGAGTGTGGAGCTCAGGTCTGTAGCGCGGCGATGTACACATTCCCTGTGAAAAAAAGCCCAACAAAATACTGCATGGCTCAGGGCTTGAAATTAGTCCACAATGTCTACATAAACAGACGCTGGAGCCGGCGGGAGCTCGTCTGAGCTGAACCAGCTCATTGAAAGGGCTCCTCCGCCAGCCTGGAAAAAGAGAGCAAGGAACTCAGATTGTTTCTCCCCCATAATCCCACACACTGGCCCTCTGTGTGCGTGTGTCTCTCTCTCTGTGTGTGTGCGTGCGTGGTCTCCATGTTAACCCTCTCTGACAGACCCCTCACCTTCCTGCATTAAGGGGACCAGTACCCTTCCTGTGGGTAATTGGCCTTGCCTTTTTATCTTGACACAGGAAGATGAATAGCTTAATTAGGGAAGGAATTTGGGCCCAACCTAGGTTAATTAGAACAAATAAATCGACTCGATTGGGGAAAGGTCACGGCACAGGACAGCTGTCACATGGAGCCTTCAAAAACTCACACAACATATGACTGCTGCTAGAGGGGAAATAAGCTCCTCTCTCTCGTTTTCTCTTCACCCCTTCTCTCAACACTGTGTAGTGCATTAGGAGAGGCTGCAACTCTTCTTAACGCCAATGTTTCCATTCTGCAGTTTGTGTGTGTGTGTGTGTGTGTGTATGTGTGTGTGTGTGTGTGTGTGTGTGTGTGTGCGCGTGCGCGTGCGTGTGTGTGCGTGTTTATGTTCAGAGAGTGCCTGCTCAGTGTGAGATGCCAGGTAGCGGGGGGAGGAGGAGGGGTGTGGGAACCACAGGGCAGACTGGGAACCTGTGGACAGTGATGGATTCCTGACCCAGGAGATCTCTATCTCTCACTGCTGCCCGGCCTGCCTGCAGCCTGGCTGCCTGGCCACCTTGCGCCTCAACACTCCTCATTTCACTTCTACTGTTCCTCTCCCAAACAAGCAGTAAATCCTGACACCACTGTTGCTTTTCTGCATTGAAAAATAATATTAAATGCCCTTGATGTCGACTTTGCAATAAAAGGTGACCATTGTATAGCTAGGGTTTTTTGAGGTAGCTTAGTCTAGTTTATTCCCCCCCTAATCCATGATATATGGCCGAGAGAGGGTCAAAAGTATGCCCTCGAAGAAGAAGAATTCTATTACTAACTTTCTTGAAATGTTGCAGTGGGACTCAGTTTTAGGTGTGTAAGGCTAATAGATCTATCACCACCAAGTGTACACTGCTTACATCAGCATGCTAATACACTTGCAAGTATGGGCTGAGCTGGTTAATAATGGGCATTGTCATTCGTGATCCGGACTGGAATTAATACATCGATAATCTGAGTTATGCTCTAAGGGGAAACAATAATGCGGTTGCAGATGTGTATGAATTGGCCATAGAAACACGCATAGAGCAGCTGATGCTGACTTACCCATGCAGCCTATTCTGTACCTACAGCATGTTTTCTGCAGACCTGTACTCTTTAATGACCTAATCCTTAAATGAGCTGAGTTAATGGTGCAATTCATCTGCCGGATTCTCCACACGGCCATTGCCTGCTGCACAACATACCAACCTTCTGTGTACACATGAACAAACCTGCTGGACCCTGCAGGGTGACGTCAGCCCATCCCCCCCCCATACATAGCTGGACCAGGTATTTCACAGAATCACTTTACTAAGTCACAGGTCTGACCATGCTTCTGGCGAGGTAGGATGGGTCAGCCCCCCCCACCCCCCCCTGGATCTGAGTGAGAGGTGTGGGGTGTGGGGATGCAGAGTCGCCTGTGATGCAAGACCCAGGGTTACCCCCCTCTAGTCCCAGAAATCCCCCCCTCAGCAGCACCCAGTGCAGGGGAACAACTATGGCCTTTGTTGGCTGCCCAGTGGATCTCACACACAGTTAACATAGACTTTTCCCACTGCCTCTGCCAAGAGTCTGAAGTCATTTAATGAAGTGGCGCTGAGTTTGGAAGAAGCCAGTGTGCTCGCTCTGACAGAATGGAAAATGTCTGCGCTATGCAGCGAGAAGCAGGAGGAGTGTGTCCTGATACCCAGTCACCTCCACACTGCCGAGCACAAGAAACACATTCAGACCAAGGAGCCTCTGCTCCCCAGCCACCTACAGCACATGTACAGCCTGGATGGAGCTGCAGCGATTTGCACACACACACACACATATATATATACAGTGGGGAGAACAAGTATTTGATACACTGCCGATTTTGCAGGTTTTCCTACTTACAAAGCATGTAGAGGTCTGTAATTTTTATCATAGGTACACTTCAACTGTGAGAGACGGAATCTAAAACAAAAATCCAGAAAATCACATTGTATGATTTTTAAGTAATTAATTTGCATTTTATTGCATGACATAAGTATTTGATCACCTACCAACCAGTAAGAATTCCAGCTCTCACAGACCTGTTAGTTTTTCTTTAAGAAGCCCTCCTGTTCTCCACTCATTACCTGTATTAACTGCACCTGTTTGAACTCGTTACCTGTATAAAAGACACCTGTCCACACACTCAATCAAACAGACTCCAACCTCTCCACAATGGCCAAGACCAGAGAGCTGTGTAAGGACATCAGGGATAAAATTGTAGACCTGCACAAGGCTGGGATGGGCTACAGGACAATAGGCAAGCAGCTTGGTGAGAAGGCAATAACTGTTGGCGCAATTATTAGAAAATTGAAGAAGTTCAAGATGACGGTCAATCACCCTCGGTCTGGGGCTCCATGCAAGATCTCACCTCGTGGGGCATCAATGATCATGTGGAATGTGAGGGATCAGCCCAGAACTACACCGCAGGACCTGGTCAATGACCTGACGAGAGCTGGGACCACAGTCTCAAAGAACCATTAGTAACACACTACGCCGTCATGGATTAAAATCCTGCAGCGCACGCAAAGTCCCCCTGCTCAAGCCAGCGCATGTCCAGGCCCCGTCTGAAGTTTGCCAATGACCATCTGGATGATCCAGAGGAGGAATGGGAGAAGGTCATGTGGTCTGATGAGACAAAAATTGAGCTTTTTGGTCTAAACTCCACTCGCCGTGTTTGGAGGAAGAAGAAGGATGAGTACAACCCCAAGAACACCATCCCAACCGTGAAGCATGGAGGTGGAAACATCATTCTTTGGGGATGCTTTTCTGCAAAGGGGACAGGACGACTGCACCGTATTGAGGGGAGGATGGATGGGGCCATGTATCGCGAGATCTTGGCCAACAACCTCCTTCCCTCAGTAAGAGCATTGAAGATGGGTCGTGGCTGGGTCTTCCAGCATGACAACGACCCGAAACACACAGCCAGGGCAACTAAGGAGTGGCTCCGTAAGAAGCATCTCAAGGTCCTGGAGTGGCCTAGCCAGTCTCCAGACCTGAACCCAATAGAAAATCTTTGGAGGGAGCTGAAAGTACGTATTGCCCAGCGACAGCCCCGAAACCTGAAGGATCTGGAGAAGGTCTGTATGGAGGAGTGGGCCAAAATCCCTGCTGCAGTGTGTGCAAACCTGGTCAAGACCTACAGGAAACGTATGATCTCTGTAATTGCAAACAAAGGTTTCTGTACCAAATATTAAGTTCTGCTTTTCTGATGTATTAAATACTTATGTCATGCAATAAAATGCAAATTAATTACTTAAAAATCATACAATGTGATTTTCTGGATTTTTGTTTTAGATTCCGTCTCTCACAGTTGAAGTGTACCTATGATAAAAATTACAGACATCTACATGCTTTGTAAGTAGGAAAACCTGCAAAATCGGCAGTGTATCAAATACTTGTTCTCCCCACTGTATATATATATATATATATATATACAGTGGGGAGAACAAGTATTTGATACACTGCCGATTTTGCAGTGTATAAAAAATAAAAAAACTGAAATAACAAATTTACAAGTACCTTTACTCAGTACTTTGTTGAAGCACCTTTGGCAGCGATTACAGCCTTGAGTCTTCTTGGGTATGACGCTACAAGCTTGGCACTCCTGTATTTGGGGAGTTTCTCCCATTCTTCTCTGCAGATCCTCTCAAGCTCTGTCAGATTTGGATGGAGAGCATTACTGCACAGCTATTTTCAGGTCTCTCCAGAGATGTTAGATCGGGTTCAAGTCCCGGCTCTGGCTGGGCCACTCTAGGACATTTAGAGACTTGTCCCGAAGCCACTCCTGCGTTGTCTTGGCTGTGTGCTTAGGGTCGTTGTCCTGTTGGAAGGTGAACCTTCGCCCCAGTCTGAGGTCCTGAGCGCTCTGGAGCAGGTTTTCATCAAGGATCCCTCTATACTTATCTTTCCCTCGATACTGCCACCACCATGCTTCACCGTAGGGATGGTGCCAGGTTTCCTCCAGAAGTGACGCTTGGCATTCAGGCCAAAGAGTTCAATCTTGGTTTCATCAGACCAGAGAATATTGTTTCTCATGGTCTGAGAGTCCTTTAGGTTCCTTTTGGCAAACTCCAAGCAGGATGTCATGTGCTTTTTACTGAGGAGTTGCTTCCGTCTGGCCACTCTACCATAAAGGCCTGATTGGTGGAGTGCTGCAGAGATGGTTGTCCTTCTTGAAGGTTCTCCCATCTCCACAGAGGAACTCTGGAGCTCTGTCAGAGTGACCATCGGGTTCTTGGTCACCTCCCTGACCAAGGCCCTTCTCCCCCGATTGCTCAGTTTGGCTGGTCTGCCAGCTTTAAGAAGAAGGTGATTTCAAAGTTATTCCATTTAAGAATGATTGAGGCCACTGTGTTCTTGGGGACCTTCAATGCTGTAGACATTTTTTGGTAACCTTCTTCAGATCTGTGCCTCGACAGGATGCACCTGAGCTCAATTTCAAGAGTCATAGCAAAGGGTCTGAATACTTATGTAAATAAGGGACATTTGCAGAAATGTCTAAAAACCTGTTTTCGTTTTGTCATTATGGGGTATTGTGCGTAGATTGATGAGGATTTTTATTTATTTAATCAATTTTAGAATAAGGCTGTAACGTAACAAAATGTGGAAAAAGGGAAGGGGTCTGAATACTTTCCGAATGCACTGTATGTACACACACACACACACACACACACACACACACACACACACACACACACACACACACACACACACACACACACACACACACACACACGTAGACCTGAGGCTGGGTGGTTATTCGTTACTGTACTGTGGAATGCTCCCAGGGACACAGTGACTGTCACAGTAAGCCCTACATCAGTGGCTGAAGATTGGCTCAGCAGCTGCTGGAGCATCATGCTCCAAACCTGAGCGCACAACCTGAACACTGAAGAATAACACAATGTTACTCAACTCAACAGCTATAACATTCCCTTTATGGTGAAGTTTCAAAGAATGCCTTGTGTTGATTTTGTTTGGCATTGTTGGCAGTTGTCAAGTTATGTTTATTTTCAATCATAGTAGGCCTACTTATATAGGCAAATATATGGCTTCAGTGATTCGTTCTTATCGCTTTGTTAGGTTGTTTATCAGTGCACACACAGCTTTACCTTTTCATATCCATTTTCATGGCTGTCTATTTACATATTTTTTTACTGACTGTATCTGTGTGTATGTATTTAGTCCTTTTCAAGCGTCTATTAATTCAGCTGTCCGTGTGCAGATTGTAGTCATTTTTGCTGTCCTATTGTGCAGCTGTCCGTTATTTCAAACACTCAAGTGTCATTTGCCTCTGATTTCATCCCTTTCTTTCATCTCCTCTTTCTATTGGGGTGCTGTCGTACAGTGCTCTTCTTGATCTCATTGAGGGTGTATCAGCAGGTGGATTCATTATTCTCTTCTCCAACAGCATGTTTTTTTCTTCCATAGCAGCTGTAAGCCCCTTTTTTAAATCCACGCACAATGTGTTTTTGTCCATCGTCCTCCTTTTCAGTGGAGAGTGCGGGAGCCGGGGACTCTCTCTCTCTCTCTCTCTCTCTCTCTCTCTCTGTATCTGCGGGTGTGAGGCGAGGTGGCCCCTGACCCCTGGTAATAGAATGAAATGTAATAATTAATGGCGGCCTCAGCGAGGTGCACGTGGCCAGCAGTTCGCCTAGCGCCCAGCAGCTCCAGATAGCCTCCTGCTGCTCAGCCTCCACAACAATGCACTGTCCCGGTCCACTCACCCAGCTCCACTCCAACACACTTGTTGTTGTCCCATCTTGTCCCATTCTCCCGCCCGGTGGCTAGTCGCCAATGCTCCCTGTATCATCTGAAAGGGATACAAGGCAAACAGCACTTACTGATTGTCTGCTTGGCATTCCTTCATACCTCCTGTTTGAATATCTTTCAGCTTCTTTAAGGGGAATTATATTTACAGTCCAAAGTTTGGCTGTTCTGAATGATTAATTCTGTGCATTCCATGCCTGTTTCATCGTGGTCATTAAATGATTGGTATGGTCATGCCTAATAAATAAATCAGGGGAGAGTGGAGAGTGACCAGTCACTCTGCAGCTTCTCCATACCCTTCACTTTTACTGAGATCCTGAGAAAACACCAGCACAGGGCATGAATTAGTGCTACTGTACGTGTCCACTCCAGCCTGGGAGTCGGATACATTAACTTTATAAGTTAATGCCCTCTCTGTGCCCACTGACTCCCTGAGAGGGAGAGAAGTATGCTTGGTTGGTTGGTGATGCATGGTTCTTTGAAGAGCTCTGGTCTGAATTCTGTTCTTGTATGACATTATGTGGTGTGAATGCTGGTAGTTTAGGATGGCAGGCAGCTGGGATGGGGTGAGCGAACAGAGCCTTGATTGATCCCACAGACCTCAGAGCTTCCATGTAAGGGTTAGTGTGTGTCTTGTGGTTTGTGCATGCAGGAGACACTGGTCGGCATGGGACAATGCGTAATGGAAAAGACCAACTTCATCACTCTTCTTCCTCCCCAGAGTCTTTCCACCTCTCAGATGTCCCCTTTGATGGTGGCTGCATGGCGCCCCGGACGATTAGACAAAATAATTATGCTAATGAATATGTACGTGTTCTGGAACGCGTCACCGTGGAGACCAGGGGTCTGTTGGGCGAGCCCCCATGTCTGCCGTCTGTCTGAATGTTTGTCTGGGATGATGGATGGTGCAGGGAGACGGACGTGTCCTGCAGGGGCACACATGTGTCTGACTGGGGCAAACATGAAAAAGGTGATGAATCCATTCAGAGGGGGGAACCTATAGGGCCTCACATGTCATGGATGTGAAAAGAAGCTGATTGTCAATGGCCCGAGAATGAGAGATGGATTATTTTAATGAGCAACAGGTTGTCCATGGATGCATTATCTCCCTGGTCCAAGTTCATTCCCACAGTCGCCTTATCCTCTTCTCTCAGGTGGCCTCAGACTGGGACTGGGCCTGGGACTGGGACTGGGACTACATTTTAGTTCACAGACCTAATGGCTCATCAGGAGATATGCTAGCTAGCTACATGATGAGCACTCCTGATTGGTTGACACACACTGCGTACTTCTGATGTGAGCTGGCTCACCTCTTTTCCACCCAGCTTTAAGAGTTAACAGCAGTGGGTGACTCTGGAAAGCATAGAGAGCTGTGTGTGTAGTGCTTTAGTGTGTGTGGAGTTTCGTCTCCTCTGAGGCTGTCCAGTCTGTCTGATACACACTTTATAAGGGGCTTGGAAGAGGGGGGAGGGAGGGAGAAAAAAATCTAAGTGTGCTTAGAGTGTGCCAGTTCACCAGTTTGGTGGTCTTCTTCTGAAGGTTGTTAATTAGTGCAGAATGCAGACTACAGTTCTACTGCCAGCTCTGATGAAAAGAGAGAAGGGAGAGATGGAGAAAGAGAGAGAGCGGGGGAAAACTGAATGGCTGCCAAGACTGAGGAATTTGTGATAGGTTCAGAGTGGTTCCAAATGCCGGAGTGGAGCGTGGAGACTCCCAGCGCTTAATGCCTCCTGACCCGTGTGTTTGCAGCAGGCCCGCTAGCCACACAGAGCAGAGCAGGCACAGCACAGCTCAGCACAGTGGCTTTGTTTACATCAAGGGAGGGGAGACAGGGAGGCCCACACGGACTCCTGCATTGACCACACATCAATCTCCATCTGTCGGTCTCGGGGCCATAGACTCACACTGAAAGCATCAGCCTCGGATTTGTTTAGGGCTTTTGTTTCCTTCCACATGGAAATGCATGTTTATTCATCTTTCAAATGTGTGAGCAGAACATGATGAGTTTTACTGTACTCCTAAAGTCCTCTGACTGAGAAACATCAAAAGTAAGTAGCAGAATGTTTAAGACCTGCAGGAATTATGAACCGGTTAGGAGCAAGGAGAGCCTCACTTTATTTAGTCTGCAGGTGCTTTGTGTGTGATACAGCTCCCATAGCGTATCGTATGCACATACAGATAGACCACTTCAAACTGACTAGACCTTCTGTTTTGGTCCCTGCTGAACATGGCACCTCTTTACATACTACAACATCTATTAGATGAGGATAGCGCTGCTGGCTGCAGGATTGTTTTAGCAGAAATGTGTTTGGAATACTCCAGGGCTTGCAGCTGTAATCTAATTTCTGTAATCCCTGATATATTAATAACTTCTAGCAGGCTTAAAGGCCATATACTTAAAGCCATATAAGCGTTTTATCAAAGGCCTTCACACAAAACCTGCCTGGCGACTTCTCTCAGAGGGACAACAACACAAAATGAAAAATGTCACAATACAAAGTGGGCCCATTGCTTTCTAGCCTAGCTGACGTGACTCACAGGGAGAGAGAGCAGTATTTGCACAGAAATGTGCTCCTGAATGTACTGAGCTTTGATTGGTTCTCTCAAATGTAATTTTTTTTCTTTCCTGGGGGGTTGAGTCCTCACGTTGTTTGGATTTGAAAATCCAACAGTTGTATTTGAAGGGGCGGCGCTCATGGGCTGTGTGTGGTTGTCCATGTGGTTGTTTGAGCGAGAAAGACACAGAGGAGAACCAATCAGTAAAAAAGCACATCACCTTAATTATCGACGCATCGTGCCGACAACATCAAAATAGCCTTTCCAGACTCTGAAGTCAGGAGGACTTCGAGTTAGGTGTCAGCCAGACTAGTTTCTCTCTGCCAGACCCCTTATAAAAGCAACACCACCACCGTGCAGGGCCCCACCCCACCACACTCAGTCAGGCGGGCAGGCCGGGCCCAGCGGCTAGAATGGAAAAGGGCATTATGTCATTAAGTTGCACTCTTTCCGATCAGCCACACTGGGTTGCTTTGTCCGCAGAGAAGAAGAGGATGCAGGAGAAGTTACTGTAGCAGGCAGGCTCAGGCTGCCTGATGTGTTCCTGCATCATGTTGTTTGTTTATTGATCAGCATTGTCTTTCTCTTTCGCCACTCCCTGACAGTCCCAGACACCTGCTTGTCCTCTTGCGTAATATCATCACATCATCTAGACTCGTTCGTCATTCTTCTTCTCATTGAACATTTATTTAGTTGAGTACAATGGGAACTTTGGCTATCCTATCAGAAAAAAGCACACACGCGCTCTCTCTCACCGAAACACATCCACACTCCTGTATAGACGGTACAAAAGCTCTCTGTCCCTGGCCTCTTTCATTTGCAGGGTTTTGTGTGAAAGACGGCAGACAGTGCTGGAGGGGCTCCGAGGGGGGTCTTGTGAGTGCAGCAGCAGGCCCCCTGCCCTGCATATGGCTAGCGCTGGTTTCCCGGGACACAAGTGCTGCGTGTGGCTGGAGGGTGGAGGGGCGGGCGGCGATGGAGGGGTGGCGATGGAGGGGCGGCGATGGAGGGGCGGCCGAGGGGCATCGAGGCGGGGCGGCCGGGCAGTGGGCCTCGTGTCCCCATCACCACCTCCAGCCGTGGACAGCATCTGCGCCCTGCTTTGCATGCTAAACACACCCCGCAGAGAGGGTGTCTACAGTACACTATGGGGCAACGGGCTGAAGAAAAGCATTCCTGAAGCTGTTCCGTGTTGGGAGGTGGAACTCTTCAAGAGCCTCTCAGTCTCTCTCTCTCCCTGTGATGAATGCGCCACTGCAGACAAGACTGGCTGTAGTAATGTCCTCCCTCACTCATGTGGGTAAAACATTTCATTTCTATATTTGTTTATGTGACGTTCCTAAACCTATCCCTCAGGTGAAGCAGCTCAGGAAGTTGTAGAGGCCGTTCCATTGTGTAGAGAGGAAAAACTGAGAGAGAACACACACGCCTAATGTTATGGTATTGTTTTTCCATGGCTTTCTTTTTTGTCCCTTTTCCTTCCATTATGGTAACTGTTAGGTCACCGCTGCTCAGTAACAATGTGGCAAACACCAAGCAGATGTCACGTCACGTGAGTCATCTGACCAGGAATGGCTGTCGTGTGCCACAGGTTACAGTCAGGCTGGCAGACACTAGCCAAAGGAAGTACACACACACAAATGCTCACAGGCATGGAGTATTTAGTTAATTGTTATCTATACATAGAATGTCCATGCATTCAGCTTGTGTTTATTTGTCCTGTGATGAACAACTGTCTGCTGGGAAGATTCAGTAATTTTATGGATAATGTTTAACAGACGTTGTAGTTAGTCTTGGATTGTCATGTTATTCCTGTTTTCTCTGGAGAAGATTTTGGGGTTACCAAATGTCTCTGTTATGTGTTATGCCAGTCACTAGTTAAATGTAGGCCTATATGACTCTTGGATGAAACTGTAGATATATTGAAAGCAGTTTGCCTGTTTGCCATCATTCGGTGCGTTCTCTGAGACCTCACTCTTCTACTCAGAATAGTTTCTGTAATCTGGGGGGGGGGGGGGTCATTGTAGTGCTCTCACCTTCATTATCATCATCATGTGTAATTGCTTACAATCACATTAATCATTAAGGCCTCTTACTTCAATCCATATGAAGACGTGGTTCTTAGTTTCCTGCCTGGCACATTTGGATCCCATAACCCCCAATAGGATCACGGCAGAATGACTCTTCTTTCCCTGTCTCACTCCTGTTTCATGCCCATAGCTCCTTCGGTCTCTCCAAACTGGAAACCTCAACTGTGTGGAGTCTTTTCATCCTGACTTTTCAACTAGAAACCTAATGAAAAGTGACAGCTGTTATTACAGAGATGGCTTCCATTAGCAACCACTGCACTACTCCTGGGATTCTCTAAATGTCCTTTTCCATTCTGAGGGCCCTTTTTTTTTCTCCCACAGAACTAAATTGTGGAAGATTGCTCTCTTTTTGTAACTTTGTGGGTAATAATAAATGTAGGAAATTAATACATTTGCCTCACTTAATGTTCACATTATACATATCAGGAGGAAGTACATTACTTGAGTCTTGAGTTTCAAAGGGACCATCTCGAATGTGTCCGCAGGAGAGATGATTGAGGTATTTCCATACCATTATGCCAATCACGACAACAGTCGAACCCCACAAAATAAATGTCCATTCATTCCCCTAATGAAAATGTTCTTTGTAACTTGCTGCTTGACTTTGAATACATACAGGGATAGACTTATTCGCATTTTAAGAAAAATACTAGCAGCCTAATGTACACATGAGGTGTTAACAAAGAATGTCCTCCACCTCTTATCCAGCACATACTTCACATGCTTCTATCTATGTGGAAGCCCAAAATCCAAATTCCTGCTGCTGCATCTCCTTTGTGATGATCTGGCTCGGGCTCTGCAGGGCATAGAGCAGGGTTTCCCAACCCTCTCCTCGGGCCCCCCCAGACATTTCACATTTTAGTTTGAACCCTAAACTGACACACCTGATTTAAATTAGTCTAAGGATTGATGATTAGTTGACTAATTGAATCAGGTGTGCCAATTTAGGGTGGGGGGTTTGAGAGAGGGTTTGGAAACCTTGTCATAGAGTACAGCCATGTGAATAGTGACACCATAGTCATCCTTTACCCCAGGTGGCAAATGTGAAGGATATGATTACAATACAGACTGCTACACTTTCCTCTTCAACAGATCTATGTTGTATGTCATGTTTAACCGCGGCTTTGATGAGCAGATGCCTAGTATAAGAGAAGAGGGCCATTCAGCCTTTGTGTAATTACAACTCAACACAATTACGATCCCATTTTAAGACCCCCTGTAATCTTAGTCGGACGCCTTTTTAGACCGGCCAAAGAATGAGCTTTATGATGTTCTAAAAGCACACAGACTGGGTGGGTGCTCCAGACGGCAGTCGTTGGAAACTCCTGTAAAACAGTCTCTCCTTAAAGGGGATGCTTTTCTTTGACTTTGACTTTGCTGTTTGGGAGTTGACTTGGTGTTTGCACACTCCAATCCCCTAAACGCTCACACCCCCAGCAGGAATGCTGCCTATGTGTGTCTGCAAAGGGTGCTGCAGTTCATATGTGTCGATTAATGTTGATGACAACACCCTGAAAGTGTGGAAAAAAACAAACACCAATAAAAGGGTAACAATACAATTTACATTGAGATTCTCGAGCAGTGCCATGTCTAAATGAACAACAGAACCCTCCATGGGACCCTCTGCGTCATTTGGTTACATTTACTGTATGGTGGTTTACATTGAATGTGAGCCTTGATTTTGCTCTTTGAATTCCATTAGATTTCCATTGCAGCTAGTAATTTGGGTTCTTCTATATCCATATGTAGCTGTTTAATTTCCCTTCCTAAATGGTGCCAGGGTACTGCATGGCATTGGAAAGGAGAACCAAGCACTCATTTCCATCAGCGTATTGTGTGTGTGTGTGGCTCTTCTAATGAATAGATTCACAGACAAGGGAATATTACTCATATCTATAAAATGTTTTCTTATATTTACTCCTGTTTCTTCCTAGATGCCTGTTGATTGTTGTTGTGAAAACTGAGTGTAATCTTTGTGTACATGATGAGGAAACAGTTAGATCCAATAGATACATTTGGGATTCACACAGGCATCATTCATTGTTACGTCAATATTTTCTCTTATCTTTTTCAGGGCTGTTGACAGTTTTCAAAAATAGTTTTGTTCCTGTCTTTCCCTTCCTTTGAAGTTACGGTTCTTTGAAACCAAAGTCTGGATAGAAGCCATTTTTTTTGCTCTGTAATTTTCCACGTCTCCAAGGGCACAACTCAAGCAGATGGAGATATGACTGTTCTGTTACATAATCCATAGCATTATGAATTTTGACTTCACTTCCTATTTCCTGTATGGGCTTGGGCCCTGCTCCCTTCCCTGTTGGAGATGTTGTGCAACGCTGAGCCATCATCCAAGAAACCAGAAGCTTTGAGACTATGTCGTCAAGGCAAATTGGATCCGTTGCTTCCCAGAGCTGAGAACTTCCAGCCATTTCCCTGCAGCCAGACATAGCTGTCTTGTCCCTACTAGCTCTTCAGAGCAAGGGAACAGGAGGCCCCATCACCAGGCCAGCTGTTCCAGAGTCCCTCGCAGCCCCTGGGCCTCACATTCCCTCTTTCAAGGGAACTTTGTAGTTCAGACATCTTGGAACAGTTGAAACCTCTAATGCTCCTGTAATGGTGAAAAAATAGACAAGCTTGTCGTGCTGTGCTCAGTATCTATCCCCTCTTGAATCCTGTTACTGTACACACGATGTCCCAGTGTCTCACAGCAGCCTGTGTGGAGAGGTGGCTGTTTGCTGGCAGTGGTGTCCCAGGCATGCTCCATTAACTTGTGCGGAAGGCTGTTTTACATACTGTGCATTGTGAACTGTAAAGCTGTCAGCTGTTGGAACATTGGGATGTACTGTACTGCACCTCTCCCTCCCCAACTACACTCTCATGCTGCCAATTTCAACTGGAAGAAATGCCTGTGGATCGCACAGCAAACTCTCTCTCAGAATGCATCATGGTTTGCACAGAAAATATGCACCTATGATACAAAGGGGTAGGGATATGAAATTATCTTTGCTCAATATTCTTTGATTGATCAGGGATGAAGTATTTCAGAATATGGTAAAATAAATAGAGGCTTAAAAAGGGGATAAACGAGATGCAATAGGCCTAAAGTCACTAAGCCAGGCCTATGTAATGTCTATGAGAGTACAGATTGAAGATGCAGCCTCAAATGACAATGATTTAGAGTTGAACCAAGACATGAGGGTCACTCTCTTTCCACCCAAGCACTTTCCCATTGAACAAAAGGCGAAGAGGACGTCTGGCCTACAGGTATATGTCCGCAGGGAAGGATCATGATGGCAAGTAAAGCTGTTAACGACACTGTAAAGCACTTTACCTCAAGAGTGTGAAGTGAACTAGCAGAAGATGAAGTATTTCCCCTGCCTAACTCTGCAAACAGACATTCGACAACTCTTAGACAGTGAGTTCCACTGTCTGTTGTTCCACATATCAATCACTGCATGTTCAGTGTTCTTGTAATGGATACAGAGTGACAGTAGGTGGTTGGGTGTTTTATACCAACATCACTCAGTATTAAAGCAGCTAACACCAAGGGCTAGTTTATAAAGCAGACTCAGACTTCAAATATGGAAACTTGACATTACCGATAACACTACAGGTAATTGTGCAGTTATTGTAGTGCATGTGACATTCATTGATATTGTTTGACGGAAAATAAGTTCCCTGGAAGAAGTGAGGTCTAAAAAAAGTATTCAGGTGAAGAACCAGATTGTCTGGTTCAGAAACAAAAAGGAAAGTTGAACCAAGCGCAATGTACCAGGATGTGTTTCTCTAGGTCATGGGTAGGCAACTACAATAGATTTAGCCGCTGGCCGATTTTTGTCTGAACGGATGGTTGGGGGGGGGGGCGAAACATATTTACACTGAACAAAAATGTAAACGCAACATGCAACAATTTCAAAGATTTTATTGAGTTACAGTTCGATGAGGAAATCAGTCGATTGAAGTACATTTATTAGGCTCTAATCTATGGATTTCACATGACTGGGAATACAGATATGCATCTATTGGTCACAGATACCTTAAAAAAGAGTAGGGGCGTGGATCAGAGAACCAGTCAGTATCTGGTGTGACCACCATTTGCCTCATGCAGCGCAACACATCTCCTTCGCATAAAGTTGATCAGGCTGTTGATTGTGGCCTGTGGAATGTTGTCCCACTCTTCTTCAATGGCTGTGTGAAGTTGCTGGATATTGGCGGGAACTGGAACATGCTGTCGTACACGTCGATCCAGAGCATCCCAAACATGCTCAATGGGTGACATGTCCAGTGAGTATGCAGGCCATGGAAGAACTGGGACATATTCAGCTTCCAGGAATTGTGTACAGATCCTTGCGACATGGGGCGGTACATGATCAAAACAGGTGATGGCTGTGGATGAATGGCACGACAATGGGTCTCAGGATCTCGTCACGGTATCTCTGTGCATTCAAATTGCCATCGATAAAATGCTATTGTGTTCGTTGTCTGTAGCTTATGCCTGCCCATACCATAACCCCACCGCCATCATGGGACACACTGTTTACAACATTGACATCAGCAAACCGCTCTCCCACACGATGCTATACACACTGTCTGCCATCTGCCTGGTACAGTTGAAACCGGGATTCATCCATGAAAAGCACACTTCTCCAGCGTGCCAGTGGCCATCGAAGGTGAGCATTTGCCCACTGAAGTCAGTTATGACGCCGAACTGCAGTCAGGTCAAGACCCTTGTTAGGACGACAAGCACGCAGATGAGCTTCCCTGAGACGGTTTCTGACAGTTTGTGCAAAGATTCTTCGGTTGTGCAAACCCACAGTTTCATCAGCTGTCCAGGTGGCTGGTTTCAGACAATCCCGCAGGTGAAGAAACCGGATGTGGAGGTCCTGGGCTGGCATGGTTACCCATGGTCTGCGGTTGTGAGGTCGGTTGGACGTACTGCCAAATTCTCTAAAACGATGTTGGAGGCGGCTTATGGTAGAGAAATGAACATTCAATTCTCTGGCAACAGCTCTGGTGGACATTCCTGCAGTCAGCATGCCAATTGCACACTCTCAAAACTTGAGACATATGTGGCATTGTGTTGTGTGACAAAACCGCACATTTTAAAGTGGCCTTTTATTGTCCCCAGCACAAGGTGCTCCTGTGTAATGATCATGCTGTTTAATCAGCTTCTTGATATGCCACACCTGTCAGGTGGATGGATTATCTGGGCAAAGGAGAAATGCTCACTAACAGGGATGTAAACAAATTTGTGCACAACATTTGAGAGAAATAAGCTTTGTGTGCATACGTAACATTTCTGAGATCTTTTATTTCAGCTGGGACCAACACTTTACATGTTGCGTTTACACATGTAAAATCGGTTTGCACTCGGTTTGCAAATTAAAGCTGGCACTCTGTTCAGGGGTACTAAAGTACTCTCGGCCGGCAGGCGCTCGACAATCCTACCGGTCTGTCTGTGCCATAAGGGCCCTTTATAAATGACTCACTCCTGAAATCTTTAGGGTACACCTCCCAACAGTTTGTAGCCGTTGTGTATCCTTCATGCTGATACGCATACAATTTATTATGCCATTTCCCAGTGATTTCTCTGAAGGAGACGTGGGTGATTGTCATAGTTTTCCATGGAGCTGGGGTTTGACTTGCTGAACTCCAGGACACCTTCCAGTTCTCTGCTGCCAATGACTGGAACAAATTGCAAAAATCTCTGAAGCTGGAGACACTTATCTCCCTCACTAACTTTAAGCATCAGTTGTCAGAGCACCTTACCGATCACTGCACCTGTACACAGCCCATCTGAAATTAGCCCGCCCAACTACCTCATCCCTATATTGTTATTTATTTTGCTCATTTGTACCCCAGTATCTCTATTTGCACATCATCTCTTGCACATATATCATTCCAGTGTTAATACTAATTGTAATTATTTTGCACTATAGCCTATTTATTGCCTTACCTCCATAACTTGCTACATTTGCACACACTGTATATATATGTATTTCTGTTGTATTTTTGACTTTGTTTTGTTTTACCCCATATGTAACTCTGTGTTGTTGTTTTTATCGCACTGCTTTGCTTTATCTTGGCCAGGTCGCAGTTGTAAATGAGAACTTGTTCTCAACTGGTTTACCTGGTTAAATAAAGGTGAAATAAAAAAAATATAAAAAAACATGCCAGCCTTGCACTTTACCCTGCCCCATTTCTGTAGAATGGCATGCCATTCAGGAAAGACCCGTTTTCAGCTCTTATCAACATGCTTTATCTGGGGTTATGGTATTGCAGACCTCCAGTCTGTTGTAATGGCTCTCATTCCTTTGTTACAGTAAAACAGCTATTTGCTTAGGCTACTTATCACCCCACAATCAGTTCAAGTCACTTTATCTCACAATTAGCTTCATGGGAAAATCAGTCTGAATCAGTCTGATCAGGTGCCAGGCACTTTGAACATCCACCCCAACTGATGCAGCATGTGTGTGCATGTGAAAGATGTGTCTGCCAGCGACAGACAAAGCTGGTTCTCAAACCAAAAATTATATTCACAACAAACAAACTGGATTCGTAGCACGGAGGACCTCTGGTCAATGACATGCAGCCTTTTAAAATTCCTCTGAGAACAAGTCTCTGAATGGCCTCAGTCATTGATGGGGATTTTCTACGTATAACGACATACTTCTCTATCATTCCACTGAGAATACAGCACAACATTTAATGAATATCCTCTTGTTGGAAAATGTTAAGCAACAAAGGAGTATGTCCACACAATGACGAAGAGAGAAGCCTGTGCAAAATGTGTGTTGGGTATGCAGTACTCTGCATGACCTTCAGATGGAACTGATGCATTCGTTATACAGCTCTTTCTGTAGATGGGGGACTGAGCTCTAGGAGGACTCTCCCTCTGGTTGCGGCATCTCTATGTGGTCGTATACACACAGCGTGGTGGGCACACACTGTCTTCTAGAATTAGAGCGGAGAAGCCATACTAATAGTACAAAATAGAATAAGAAATTCCTGTCACCTCAAGGCACTAACACTAATGAGACATGCATGATCTGGTGTTACATTAGTAACATGGTCTAATGGTTATCATTTGTACCATGCTACAATGACAGCATAGTTCCGTTAGGGTTGAATGGCGGGAACCCAGTTACCGAGATTTACTGGGATTTACCGCCCAAAACCACTCCCTTTTCCTGGGATAAATAACTGAGAGAAACCGGTAAATTATAATAAATTATACTGAACAAAATTATAAACGCAACATGCAACAATTTCAAAGATTTAAAGAGTTAAAGTTCATATAAGGAAATCAGTCAATTTAAGTAAATTCATTAGGCCCTAATCTATAGATTTCACATGACTGGGCAGGGGTGCAGCCATGGGTGGGCCTTGGAGGGAATAGGCCCACCCAATGGGGAGCCAGGCCCAGCCAATCAGAGTGAGTTTTTCCCAACAAAAGGGCTTCATTACAGATAGAAATACTCCTCAGCAACGCCCCCCTCCCCCAGATGATCCCGCAGGCGAAGAAGCCGCATGTGGAGGTCCTGGGCTGGAGTGGTTACACTTATATTGTCCCCAGCACAAGGTGCACCTGTGTAATGATCATGCTGTTTAATCAACTTCTTGATATGCCACACCTGTCAGGTAGATGGATTATCTTGGCAAAGGAGAAATGCTCAACAGGGATGTAAACAAATTTGTGCACAACATTTTAGAGAAATTCACTTTTTGTGTGTATGGAACGTTTCTGGGATTTTATTTTTCAGCACTTTACATGTTGCGTTTATATTTTTGTTCAGTGTATTTATAAGAACAGCATGGCGTGAAATGGAACTGTTAAATTATATGCAATGTCTAAATCTGTCTTCTCTATGGCCTCTGCATGATGAATCATCAACGCTCAGGGTGGGGACAGACAACCCATCTCAGTATGGAGTGCAGTTCACAATGCATGTAGACTTATCATCTCATCATGGTAGCTTTTTTTCTTGTGACAGGTAGGCCTGCATTTGCTGCAGCATAGTCTATGCTACAGTAATATAAAGACCAAATGCGCATCTAATCTACCCATCTGTATCTGGCTTTCTGGGGTCACCTTGTTTTTTTATTGTAAAGATACATTTATTTATTGCAGCTGCAGAGTTTTAAAACAGCCTATCACGCGAATGTCGCTGCTTTAAATCAGTGCACACGCGAGCACTCTCTCGCAGTCTTTCTCTCTCTCCATCAACTCCATTCAAATTGCATCCAAAATAGATCATCCTGTTCTAGATTGATATATAGCCCTTCATATAGATGTCTTAGCCTAACTCTTTCAGGTAACAAGTGCAATGCAGTGTTAGCCTTATATTTAGCTAATTAATGGTGGGTTATGCATAATAAGCTTCTAACTTATAGCCTCTGTCTCTTGCCCAATAAGCACACACCTGTGCTCCGCTGGCCTCTCTCCTTAAAAAATGCCCCTTAGCTCTTGGAGTCCCAGGAAAAGCTAGACTAGAATAGCTTGCTGGACATTATTATTTTTTGCATTTCTTATATCAATAGACTATTCGAAGAGGGACGCAAGCTCTTGTTTGCTTAATGTTAAATACAGCAGCCAATAGAGCTCATGGGTAGTTTGAAAGAAGAGCGAATGCACGATGTTGGTAGGCAATAGTAGTTATTTATTCAGACCCATAATCATTCAATATTCGTGAAGAGAAGTGAAAACCTTCTGCATCTAATTCTAGTCCTATATTATTCAAGGATCTTATTAGAATGATGAAGATGAGGACAATTAAACTTATTTCATTTAACTGTTGAAAGCGAGGAAGGAATGAAATAACAATAGAGAGAGAAAGAGGAGGTAGGCTAATAACATTAGGGGAAATATTATGAAAGGTATACAGTTGAAGTCGGAGGTTTACATACACTTAGGTTGGAGTCATTAAAACTCATTTTTCAACCACTCCACAAATTTCTTTTTAACAAACTATAGTTTTGGCAAGTCGGTTAGGACATCTACTTTGTGCATGACACAAGTAATTTTTCCAACAATTGTTTACAGACAGATTATTTCACTTATAATTCACTGTATCACAATTCCAGTGGGTCAGAAGTTTAAATACACTATGTTGACTGTGCCTTTAAACAGCTTGGAAAATTCCAGAAAATGATGTCATGGCTTTAGAAGCTTCTGATAGGCTAATTGACATCATTTGAGTCAATTGTAGGTGTATCTGTGGACGTATTTCAAGGCCTACCTTCAAACACAGTGCCTCTTTGCTTGACATCATGGGAAAATCAAAATAAATCAGCCAAGACCTCAGAACAATAATTGTAGACCTCCAGAAGTCTGGTTCATCCTTGGGAGCAATTTCCAAACGCCTGAAGGTACCACATTCATCTGTACAAACAATAGTACGCAAGTATAAACACCATGGGACCACGCAGCCGTCATACCGCTCAGGAAGGAGACGTGTTCTGAGATGAACGTACTTTGGTGTGAAAATTGCAAATCAATCCCAGAACAACAGCAAAGGAAATTATGAAGATGCTGGAGGAAACAGGTACAAAAGTATCTATATCCACAGTAAAACCAGTCCTATATCGACATAACCTGAAAGGCCGCTCAGCAAGGAAGAAGCTACTGCTCCAAAACCGCCATAAAAAAGCCAGACTACGGTTTGCAACTGCACATGGGACAAAGATCATACTTTTTGGAGAAATGTCCTCTGGTCTGATGACACAAAAATAGAACTGTTTGGAGGAAAAGGGGGGGCTTGCAAGCCGAAGAACACCATCCCAACCGTGAAGCACGTGAGTGGCAGCATCATGCTGTGGGGGTGCTTTGCTGCAGGAGGGACTGGTGCACTTCACAAAATAGATGGCATCATGAGGAAGGGAAATTATGTGGATATATTGAAGCAACATCTCAAGACATCAGTCAGGAAGTTAAAGCTTGGTCGCAAATGGGTCTTCCAAATGGACAATGGCCCCAAGCATACTTCCAAAGTTGTGGCAAAATGGCTTAAGGACAACAAAGTCAAGGTATTGGAGTGGCCATCACAAAGCCCTGACCTCAATCCTATAGAACATTTGTGGGCAGAACTGAAAAAGTGTGTGCGAGCAAGGAGGCCTACAAACCTGACTCAGTTACACCAGCTCTGTCAGGAGGAATGGACCAAAATTCACCCAACTTATTGTGGGAAGCTTGTGGAAGGCTACCCGAAACGTTTGTCCCAAGTTAAACAATTTAAAGGCAATGCTACCAAATACTAATTGAGTGTATGTAAACTTCTGACCCACTGGGAATGTGATGAAAGAAATAAAAGCTGAAAGAAATCATTCTCTCTACTGTTATTCTGGCATTTCACATTCTTAAAATAAAGTGGTGATCCTAACTGACCTAAGACAGGGAATTTTTACTAGGATTAAATGTCAGGAATTGTGAAAAACTGAGTTTAAATGTATTTGGCTACGGTGTATGTAAACTTCTGACATCAACTGTATATGCATCAGCCTACTAATTATACAAATAGGCCCTATTATATTTCAAAATTAAAATCAAATATTTGCTAGCCTATAATTGTAACTTTGTAGGCTGCATGTGCTGCACCAAAATCGCATGTTCTCTCTCTGCTTTATCATGGTTTGAACGATGTGTGTAATTCCAGTCCAATACAGTATAATACAATGCAGTACAGTAATACAGTTCACACTCAAAAAGATTAGCCTACTGGAGCTAGTTTCATTTATTTACCCAAGAGAGCATATACAGTGGGGAAAAAAAGTATTTAGTCAGCCACCAATTCTGCAAGTTCTCCCACTTAAAAAGATGAGAGAGGCCTGTAATTTTCATCATAGGTACACGTCAACTATGACAGACAAATTGAGATTTTTTTTCTCCAGAAAATCACATTGTAGGATTTTTTATGAATTTATTTGCAAATGATGGTGGAAAATAAGTATTTGGTCACCTACAAACAAGCAAGATTTCTGGCTCTCACAGACCTGTAACTTCTTCTTTAAGAGGCTCCTCTGTCCTCCACTCGTTACCTGTATTAATGGCACCTGTTTGAACTTGTTATCAGTATAAAAGACACCTGTCCACAACCTCAAACAGTCACACTCCAAACTCCACTATGGCCAAGACCAAAGAGCTGTCAAAGGACACCAGAAACAAAATTGTAGACCTGCACCAGGCTGGGAAGACTGAATCTGCAATAGGTAAGCAGCTTGGTTTGAAGAAATCAACTGTGGGAGCAATTATTAGGAAATGGAAGACATACAAGACCACTGATAATCTCCCTCGATCTGGGGCTCCACGCAAGATCTCACCCCGTGGGGTCAAAATGATCACAAGAACGGTGAGCAAAAATCCCAGAACCACACAGGGGGACCTAGTGAATGACCTGCAGAGAGCTGGGACCAAAGTAACAAAGCCTACCATCAGTAACACACTACGCCGCCAGGGACTCAAATCCTGCAGTGCCAGACGTGTCCCCCTGCTTAAGCCAGTACATGTCCAGGCCCGTCTGAAGTTTGCTAGAGTGCATTTGGATGATCCAGAAGAGGATTGGGAGAATGTCATATGGTCAGATGAAACCAAAATAGAACTTTTTGGTAAAAACTCAACTCGTCGTGTTTGGAGGACAAAGAATGCTGAGTTGCATCCAAAAGAACACCATACCTACTGTGAAGCATGGGGGTGGAAACATCATGCTTTGGGGCTGTTTTTCTGCAAAGGGACCAGGACGACTGATCCGTGTAAAGGAAATAATTAATGGGGCCATGTATCGTGAGATTTTGAGTGAAAACCTCCTTCCATCAGCAAGGGCATTGAAGATGAAACGTGGCTGGGTCTTTCAGCATGACAATGATCCCAAACACACCGCCCGGGCAACGAAGGAGTGGCTTCGTAAGAGGCATTTCAAGGTCCTGCAGGGGCCTAGCCAGTCTCCAGATCTCAACCCCATAGAAAATCTTTGGAGGGAGTTGAAAGTCCGTGTTGCCCAGCGACAGCCCCAAAACATCACTGCTGTAGAGGAGATCTGCATGGAGGAATGGGCCAAAATACCAGCAACAGTGTGTGAAAACCTTGTGAAGACTTACAGAAAACGTTTGACCTGTGTCATTGCCAACAAAGGGTATATAACAAAGTATTGAGAAACTTTTGTTATTGACCAAATACTTATTTTCCACCATAATTAAAAATCCTACAATGTGATTTTCTGGATTTGTTATCCTCATTTTGTCTGTCATAGTTGACGTGTACCTATGATGAAAATTACAGGCCTCTCTCATCTTTTTAAGTGGGAGAACTTGCACAATTGGTGGCTGACTAAATACTTTTTTCCCCCACTGTACATCTATGGGCTTTTATGTTTTTCTGTTTTGCATAATGTGCAGTAGCCTATATCATATATGTATTGGATAACAGCACAATCATTTGGCCTTTTTTGGGCTTGGGCTCATTAAATGTCTTTAATGTAGGGCTCATAAAATGTATTTAATGTATGGCTCATCAGATTCTGGTAGCATCAGGCTTGAATTTTTGATCAAAGCTCTAATCAAATCCAGACATGCCTATTTATATACTTTATAATTATTTTGAATAACACGTCCGGTTTGGGCAGGAAATATATGGTTACCCGGGAGAAAAGTGATTTATTCTCAGGATGGAACATTTGTAAAATACCGGGAAAATATTTAACCCTAAATTCCACGATGACAATCTCCAGGGCTGGCTGGCAGACTGTCACATGCCACAAAATCTGAGTCCTCTGGACTCGGCAGATAGACAATAGATGGCTATCACTAGAACACTACGACACTTTACTGTACACTCATGCCTCATGAGTAAAGCACTGAATGACTGCTCTTGCTGCTTGGAGATAATTGCTTTAAATGTCTTTCTCTTTCCGTTTTTCTTCCATTCAATAAGTGGTTGAAAATACTGGGAAGTTATTAGTATTCATTTGGCCTGTTCCAGTGAGACCAATTAGCCTCACACACAATGGCAGGTGTGAACACACAATCATGTTGTCCTAGCATAGTGAGGTTATGAAAAGACGTGACATTTTAATTTGAAAGCATAATTGATATTAATTAATTGGAATGTTTTCTTTGATCGGCCAAAGCAAAACATGGCAGACATTTTGAAATCCCCATATGTCTCGTCAACTGGAACACCTGCGTTATTGCCTCATTTTTTTGATAAACTTGTTGAAATTAATCCCAATTATAATAGCTACAAAAAAACTTGCACTACATTTTTATAGTAGGCCTAACTAATAATAAAGAACACATTGAAGTTGGTAGTGGCACATCTGTCTGTCTGAGAGGAAGCTGTCTGAGCAGTTGGAGGCATTGTTAGAGGGGACGCCATTCAGGGAGAGAGGCAAGGAGATGTGGGTGCTTGTGGAGGCCTGGAGGGTTGTCTGTCTGAGCTGAGCCCTGCAGGTGTGATGCCATCTGGGGTCCCAACCGTTGAACCAACTTCCCAGATAAAAGGCACCACCCTGCTCCCACACTGTCAGCAAACCAATCACACACTTTGATCTGGTGGCATCCCTCTCTATCTCTTCCTCTCTCTTTCGCTTTGTTTGAAAGTGGAGACAGTTGGCTGTGTCTGTGAGACTTAGTTAGCGTTGCTGTACCACAGGTATGGTGATGCGGGTAAAGAATAATGTGTGTGCCTGTGTGTGTGTGTGTGCGCACGCATGTGCTCATGTGTTTGTTTACAGAGGCGTCATGCCCATAGGAGTCTTGGTTTTAACTTAACAGCCCTTCACTGACATGGAGGTAGGCTATTTAAAGAGTGCATGGTGGGTGGAGGAATTGGCCGACAAATCTATGGATATAGCAGCCTATTTGCCTAATTTCGTCTGTCAACAGGTAGACCTACCTCTTATTTCTTAAATAGGAAGAAATAGGCTCCAACACAAAGCCGTCTTGTTGTTAGTAAAGTCTAATTAAAAGGAAGATGGTTGAAATGAATTATGCCTACTCGAATTTGCCTACTTTCAGAACCATGAGCTGTCCCATTTCTCTCTGATAAATACATAATGGGCAAGAAACATATTGTTTTTAATATAATCAATTATAGTGGTCGCAAGCCATCAAAGTTGACCTCCGTTCCTCCTCCTCATCTTCGCGCTCTCCTTCTCAAACTGAGCAGAACATAGGCTATAGGCTAGGCCACGCGCAATAGTGCATTTTTTGGATTAGGCCTAATAAAAAATAAAACAAATCTGAAGAAACCTTTGACTCTCCTCCTGAACTGCCACCGTAGCCCTACACAGCACAGCCATTGGTTAAGCAGCACGCAAAAACGTTTTTGATCAGCAAGAGCAGAGCAGGCTGGGGCTCAGGGTTGGAATATCCATTGCAGTGTGTAATGCAGCCTAGTTTTATTTACACCATCCCAGCAGCTATCTTGGAAATATAACTTTGTTCTGTGTTTCTCCGAGCATGCACTTGTAGCTTGTAGCTTGGATCATTTGATTGAGATCACACTAAATAGCCTATTGGCGCAATTGATATTGCACGCCCAGCGGAGAATCAGAGATGAGGGGCAGCATTGGGCACACATCGATATATATAGCCTAATAAGCAACTAATTCTAAACAATATTGACATTTCACCAATTACAAATTACATGAGACTCCCCTGGACTAGATTTTTTTAAATGCTAAACCCTCCCCTTGACTGAAATTGAAAAGCATGACCACCTCCATTCTGTGAATTTCGATCTGTCCCTAAGTGGTTCCTTTCAAGGTGCACCACGGAGCAAAGATATGCTAGGCAGGATGCTAAATACTCTGGTGTGTGCAGACAGGATTGTCAGTGGAGGAGGAGAGAGAGTGTCGAGTGACACACACAGCGTTTGATTTGATTTTAGCTGTCGGTGATTGGCAGGACAAGCAGGAGGTATGTTTGTAAATGAATTTGATCAAGCTATGTAGCCTATTGATTCCTTCTTGATGAATAAATACAATTACAATGTTTTGTTGTTTCTCTGTAAAGCCACCTAGCAATTTTATGAAGTTGGCTTTAGCTAGCCAGCTAGATAGGTTTTCAATCTCCCAACCTCATAACTACCTACCAAGAAGCCATTTCAGGCTATCAATCAAGTTAGAGTAGCTTGTCTACCCTAGCTGGCATGCCTGCAAGGTTGCTACACTTTAGAAAATACTTTATGATACTATATACCAGCAGTGTTGTCACGATACCAAATTTAGTATCACAATACTCGAAACCATCACGATACTCGATACCAAATCGATACCACGGCAAAAAAAGAAGCCATTTTAGCCAAAGTAACGGAATGGCACTTGATCCAGACAGATAAACACAGTTACTGCTCTGTTCAATCGTTGGGCATCTTTTGAGTTCAATATCATTACATTTGAATTGTTTTTATGTTAAACATTTTTCAAAGTCAGCCATGAATGCATTAATGAATCAATTATACAATCATACAATCAATCGACTTAGATTGGTAAAAACAAACTACATAACATAATGCTAAATCTCTATTGATAAACTAGGTAAATCAAGATTTAGCCTAGACCTATCCACAATACAGGTGAATGCATATTCAATAGGAGTGTGTGCATGCATTGATTTATTGAGCTTGTTTTGGCTGATTTCATTGGGCTACAGATCACAAACAATATGTCTCCCTTCCATTTATGACTTATTCTACTGATCAACAACATTTGGATAGAAATAGATTATTTTGTAAAAATGTGCGCCCGCTCTTTAACAGGTATGACTTCATTCACAAGGCAAGAGGGGGGTGGCCTGTCGGAGCACAGTCCGTTCGCTGAGGCAATAGATAATCTTTGGGAGAAAGGTGAGAGAGACTGAATAAGTGAATAAAGTTTTTGGTGGCAATCAGCTTTGAAATCAGCATATTTTGCATTATGGTTTGCCTTTCACAAAGTACTAGGGTAGTGAATTGATGTTAGCTTCAGCTGTAAGCTAGCAAGGAAAGTTAGCCTACAAAGCTGGAAGCTACCGGTATCTTCATGTATTGTAAAGTGTTCTAGCCTGTATGGACATTGTTTTGCGAACAGTAGTTAACAGTTTCAAAACTTCTACATGCCGAGTTGCATTATTCAAGTGTGTTAACATCACTGCATCATGAGTGGGGAGCTAACATGATGCAGCCCAGACTCCCAGTGCAACTCCTGCTATTAAACACTGACTTTTTCTAAACTGCATATGTTTGGATGTGCAATAATCCATACTGCAGGGCGAGGTGCAGAGCAAGCTAGTTTCCTTTTTATAAACCACACATTTCATTAGAACACACAGTGTCAAGTGCAAACCTCATTTGTGCCACGGCTACAGATCCTTTGAAGGCTGGAGAGTAACACTAGTGATGATTGTACTGTATGTCTCCACCAACCAGCTAATGAGATACATTTACATTTTAGTCATTTAGCAGACGCTCTTATCCAGAGCGACTTACAGTTAGTGAATACATATCTTTTTATACTGCCCCCCCCGTGGGAATCGAACCCACAACCCTTGCGTTGCAAATGCCATGCTCTATCAACTGAGCTACATCCCTGCCGGCCATTCCCTCCCCTACCCTGGACGACGCTGGGCCAATTGTGCGCCGCCCATGAGTCTCCCGGTCGCGGCCGGCTGCGACAGAGCCTGGATTCGAACCAGGATCTCTAGTGGCACAGTTAGCACTGCGATGCAGTGCCTTAGACCACTGTGGGGTGGCACAGTGATTGAACCAAATGTTGCATGCGCGTCCGGTTCTTGGTATTTCTTGAGAAGATTTCTAGGAATGGGAGGCAATCAATGTTTAGATAGTTCTCTTTTTTTTAAAGTTCCTGCTTAACAGTCTCTTTTTTTGTTGTCTTTATTTGGTGACCCAAAAACAACCAAGTGCCACCATACTACACACTGTCATTGTCACACTTTGTCCTGCACAGAGCGTGTCACAATAAACCTGTTATGCAACAGTGTGTCCCTAACTGGCTTTTGTTAATGACAAATTATGCAGGCCAGGAGTTAGCTAGCCCACTACTTCAGGCAGAGAGCGGATGTTAAACCTGAGTAGCAGAGCAGGTGTGGGATCCTATGTTTATCTCTATTGAAGGATGAGATCTTTATCCCTGATCTAGAAGGATGAAATTATTTTGAATTTCATGACTCAGATTTCAGGCTGTTTGTATTGGCACTGTCAGTCACCAAAACAGGTCAATATTAACATGCTAATCTAGTAGCCGGACGTAATTGAATGGAAAACAGCGAATGAATGTCTTGACTGTTGGAGGTAATTGTTTGACAGGATAGCATTTGCTTTTATTATAGTCTGAAATATTCAAAACAGAGGACACAAATAGGTTACACAGGAAATTGTTTGGAAACAGAATGATTTCAATTATAGTTCCTGTTCATGATAAAGTTGTTGACAAATGTGATAACGTCTTGTGTTACTTTCTGATCACTTTGTTAGTCCTTTATATCTTAAAGGACATTCCTTATAATTACATATAAATTAGCCTGTTTGTGATTTTCCTACATTTATATTCTTTCTTACTTAATTGTTTAATTGTTTAATTCTTGTTAATCAACCTCAATCCCAAAGTAATCCAACTAGGGAAAACCTGTCCTAGTGTCCTTATCCTTCAACTTCTTCTGTCCATTTTACACTAATCGTCCTTGAATCAGATAGGAAGCTGTGATACAAGCACATAGATAACAAGTTATTTTGGGCATCAGACCAAGTCTATTTTGTTATAAATCTTTGTCTTAAATAGCTCAAAGATATTGAGGGTTTATGCAGTCCAATCAAGACTATGGTGCTCAGTATGTGATGAAAGGGTTTGGCTGATGTATACAGTACTTATGATTACATAAGTGTGTGTGTGCGTGCGTGTGTATGTGTTCATGTCTGCCTCTGCACTTTGACTGTTAGACCGTCTACAGTACTGTCTCTCCATTCCTTTCCTTTTACATTGATAAGAGCCTTCGTCCAAAAATGCAGTGAAACGACTCCAGTATAAACAAGCTTATTACAGTTTTGTGATTTAATATTAGTGTTTATTTCTATTAATTTGTAGATTTGTTTTTGAAATTCAGTTTAGTTTGAGTTCGTTTTCAGACTTGATTTATTAGTTTTTATTTATTTTCAGTTTGATAAAAATCTTTCAATTGAATTTTTATATTATTTAGTATCAGTTTTAGTTTTAGTGTTAGGGACAGAAAGTAGCCTATGCGTGGGTGGCTAAGAGCCATTTATGTGTTGTCAAAATGGCGAAAGTCCTCAATAGCGCTGCCCATGCAAACATAGGCTTTTGGCCACTAGAGGACTCCATATAACTCCATGGCCAGGACATAGGTTTGGTTAGGTTTAAATTATTAATCAGTCCTAATGTGACTTGGATTTAAACGATAAGCACCTAGACTGGTGCAAGAAACATGGTGGAAGGAAACTCTCTTGCCCATTTTTACACCAATCCAATGTTTTTTTAAACTTTGGTATTAGTTGTAAGAAGAATCAAGTACCTTTATTTGACAGAAAGAGAGAGGAAAAAACAACAAATTAAGTCACGGCACATTTGACACGTTATGTTTATGTAATATTAAACATGTATCATTGACTAACCCCTTCAAATAGAGTTAATAAAAACAGCTGCAACAACAGCAAAAACATAAGCAATACAACAGTTCTTCACAAATCTATCAGTTCACAGCCAGCCAGCTTGTGTGTGTGTGTGTTTCTGTTCAACCAAACAAAATTGTCTGGTTTATCTTCAAGAAGACTCTGCATTCCAGAGAGGTGTTAGTTCGGTTTCTCACACCTGATGACAGTTGTCCACAGACAGAGAATATTCTCCCCACGAATGCTTGGGATGCAGGGCAGAAACCAGATCCAGTACCACAGGGCACAGCTTTGGATAAACAGCCATCCTTGCCTGCCAGAACTGGAGAGGTGACTCTGTCAACATGCCCCCCTTTACCTCTTCCAGGTATTTCAGCAGCGCACACACAGCACTTAAAGGGGAAGTTCACCCAAAAACACTTCTGGGCCCTTTATAACACTTATCTGGCTGTTTGTCAGTACCCCAGACAGTTTTTAGGTCCATTGTTTGTGTATTTTTGTATCAAAATGCATAATTTCCGAAATGACCTAAAATGCACTAAATGTACCCCAGACAGTTTTTAGGTCCATTGTTTGTGATTTTTTTTATCAAAATGCAGAATTTCCGAAATGACCTAAAATGCATTAAAAACGGTGTATTTATTGTTACATAAACAACGCTTGGTGTCTCTGCATTGAATTGCCAAATAAATTGTTTAATGTAAAAAAAAAACAGACCTACTTCGTGCTAGCGCAAAGGTCTTCCATATAGTCTGTAATCTAGTAGATACCCTTCTTCGTGGTTCTAAAATTGATAATTACAGGAGGCGGGACGAAGGAGCGTCTTACTATTGGTCTGGATAAGAGCGTCTGCTAAATGACTAAAATGTAAATGTCTTCAAGAAAGGAAATCAGAATGAAAGGAAGTAAACAAACATATGGTAGCTAGCTAGGCTAGCGGATAGTAATCTCTGAAGTAAAGTAAGGCTAGGCGAATAACATTAGTAGTCGAGTAACTGTTAGCTGAGTGACGTTGGCCAAAATGAAGTGCATTGTACCCTGGTGCAATGATGTTCTGGTCATATACAATTACAGTACACATTTCCACTCTTTTCCTGACCGCAATGGAACTTTGTGTCAGGCATGGCTGCAGGCCATCCGACATCCGGCTTATGGTGTCGACCGTATCCAGTGATCACTTTGTGACCACAGACTACAATTGGGACCGGTTGTAACCGGATTCTGTTCCCACCGTCTTTCCGCCATGGACAGGAAAGCTCCAACTATTCAAGGTACGTTGCTAGCTAGCTAAGTTGCTAACACCTGTAGCTAGTCACTACAAAGTAATTTATAATGTTATTTGTTTGCCATTCCCTGAACTAGTCTGTGGTGTTTTTAGCTTAGCTACTACAGTAATGGTAATGTTATCCTGTCCTGCTGACTGTTTTGTTAATTTTGCTTTGTGATGCAATTCCCTTTTTCATTATAACGTTACTGATAAGAAATAGTATATTATTTTCTACTAGGCATCACAGTTTTCTGTAGTGTTATTGATTGCATACAATGACTTGCCCTAGTTTAGGTCCATGAGTAGGACACAGCCCTAGCCAGAGCCATATAGATAAATATATGGCTCTGGCCCTAGCTGGTGCATGAGTTGTAATGACAACAAACTAGCCCAACCTTTACATTATTTCAATTAAAACATTTAGAAATCAGCTCATGCCCTGAATTAACATGTAATGACTGACGTTCTGTTTTATACCAGCCAACATCACCAATCACTCTTTCTGTTTATACCTGCCTACCTGCCTTCCTGGGAGGGAATGGAAGAAGGAGAGGGGTGGTGGAACAGACATGAGGATAGGACAATGCACCATAATGTCTCGGATTTGATCTTTGTTCAATTTCTCACATCTTCTATCTTTGTATCCTTTTCACACCCTTTTCAAAGAGGGGACCCAATGTTCCTCCACTCATGCCTCCTCCAATATTTTTTCAGGAGGATGAAAGGAAATACTAATTTTTTGTTTTGTTTTTCTGTTACACATCTTTCAGGATATCCGAGAAGCCGTGTGGAGTATTCCGAACAGGCCAAGGACTGGGTAGAGAAGAGTGTCTGAACAGAAGACATCCAACTTTAGAACCCGATTGGTCCAGCAGGCTGTCAAGCGACGGGAAGATCAACAGATCATATACAAAGACCCAGACTTCAAAGTTAACCCACCAGACCTACCTCCCAACATCGCCCCGGTTGAAAAACCAACCAAGGAGGAGCTTGTGGCAAAACTTTTCAGCCTAACTTTGCAACTCACTTTAGCTAGCCTAATGATGGCAATTTGACTGGTCAACTCAATTTGCCTGCCTGGTGTTGTCATGATTTGTTACATGCTTTGTAAACAACAGGTGGAGACTAACAGTGAAATGCTTACTAACGGGCCCCCAACAATACAGAGAGAGAGAAAATAGAGAAATAATAGAAAAGTAATAACATTTAATAATAAAAGTAATAATAAATACAGAATAAGTAACGATAACTTGGCTATATACAAGGGGTACCAGTACCGAGTCGATGTGCAGGGGTAAGAGGTAATTGAGGTAGATATGTAAATATAACTAGGAATAAAGTGACAGATAATAAACAGTAACAGCAGCGTATGTGATGAGTAAAAAAAGTTGATACTGTGGTGTCAAGACAACGATGCTGATATGCTGTGTTGATAAGAAATCCGCTGACACTGTCCTTGATTATAATGGTTTATTACATAAAAGATTACAGTATCAATTTACAGACTCCTGCAGAAATCTGGAGAACAACTGACCCAATCTCTAATATGTTATTCTCTCTGTCCTTTGTTCAAAACATGGTATTTATATCCTATGTAACATAAGATGGGTGGTTTTTGATAGACCAATCCCTGGCCTCCCCATATCTCCAAATGTCCTCTATTCCAAGAAGCCTATGTAGTAATGCTTTCCAGATGTTTCAGCAAAGCAGAGTAAAGTTAATCTATTACACCATTTGCAAACGTCAGCAAAATCATAGACTTTCAGATACTACAATGCAAAAAGGGTCAATGTAGATAGTCCGGGTAGCTATTTTGTTAACTATTTAGCAGTCTTATGGCTTGGGGGTAGAAGCTGTTCAGGGTCCTGTTGGTTCCAGACTTGGTGCATTGGTACCGCTTGCCGTGCGTGATGCAATGATTTCCATGGTAATGTAGAATGTTCATTCAAATTATGCTAACTGATGTGGCTCATGCAATGAAATGTATTTTTTGTAATGTCAGTTGAGTTGATTCAACAAATCACAGCACAGATTGATGGGTACACTTCCTGCTTTTACTTTGTGCTTTTACTTACTGCTTTGCTCCTATGGGTACACTCGCAGCTCCTATGGGTACACTCGCAATGGCCGGCCATCCACCCATTATGCCACCATTGTCTTGAATGGGAACACCCATTCTATTCAATGAGGGGATTAGATTTTTCTGGCCTGGGAGCCCGGGGTAGGCGTGTTATGCACCGGGTGAAGTTTTGGAACCGGCCGTGAGTCAGCACATGGAGTAATGAGTAGGATTCTGTGGGAAGATCTCAAATGCATACTCCTCGCGTCCTCTCTCCTCGTCTCCTTCTCAAAACCCATTGGATGAGAAAACCTGAGGAGGAGGAGAGAGGACGCAAAGAGTATGCAATTGGGATCTTCCCTGTGTTTTACATAACCCCACAGTTCTCAAACCTTGTACCTAAAGAGCTACCATCCTATAGGTCTTCAATCCAGCCCAACCATAATCAAGCTCACCTGTGTTTGCTTGAAAACCTACAAGACAGTTGCTCTCCAGGAACATGTTTGTAAATCCCTGGTCTAACTAATGCTGAGTGACCGTGTGAATGGCATAGTAACTGTGTAATTGTTGCTTTATATGTTTTATAACATTAAATTGTTTATTTATAAAAATTTAACTACGATGTTATTTATTGAAATTGTTATTCGTATAAGACCCTATTACATTTTAGTCATTTAGCAGACGCTCTTATCCAGAGCGACTTACAGTTAGTGAGTGCATACATTTTTTACATTCTTTTTTTATACTATTAGCCTCCTCAACTTCCTGGAATCCAATGTAGCTGCTGTTGGGGTCAGGGTAGTTAGATGTAATTGCTGCCACCACAGAGGCTGGGAGTGCCCGTCGTTGGCCTCGACCTAGATGTTCTCCCCTCAGCATCCACTCCAGGGTGAGCCGATAAGAGACCAGTCCGTATTGTCTAGAGAGACAGAAAATAAATACATGAGAATGTTATATACAACAATCAAGAAAATAAATAGGCCAGTGGCGGTCAGTGCCGTTTAAGACGAGGGAGGACGATTATTATTTTTCATGAGCATGGCCTTATTTCTATTACAGCATATTGGATGACTGCATCTAGCTGATATAGGGTGTAATCATTAGTACAACAGTTGCAAACGAGAGTTTCAATTGGACAAATTCAGGTATGCCTATCCCCATTTTGTTCCGTTTGCTTCCGTTTAAGATACGTTTTCTCAACAGAATCGGCGGAATGAATACACCCCTGATCACGCGCAAATAGTTCACTTTCATAGCAGCCACATTGTATTCCTTCTCACATGTATGCGCTCTCCTCCTTTCACCTTGTCCCTTCGCTTGTGGACTTCAATGCACAACACATCAGCTGTATGTAACCTGGCAAAAAAAACTTTCCAAACCATATCATAACCGCTACACACAGCCTACATCGTTGTCACCATATTAGCTAACATAACGTCATAGTCAACATTGCTAAAATAACTAATGCGTTAGTAAACACGCTACAATCATGCAGTAACGTTACAGTGTACAGTCATTAAGCAGTTTAGCACTTAACACCGGCGGGCCCCGGTGGCAATAAATTAGTAAAACTAAACCTTGACTTAGAAGAGTTCCAGTGTTGTATTCGATATAATTAATTTGTTAAAAACTGTTCAACTATTGTCTTTCTCTCTCTCTGAGTGAACTACTCACCACATTTTATGCACTGCAGTGCTAGCTAGCTGTAGCTTATGCTTTCAGTACTAGATTCATTCTCTGATCCTTTGATTGGGTGGACAACATGTAAGTTTATGCTGCAAGAGCTCTGATAGGTTGGAGGACGTCCTCTGGAAATTACTGTATAAGTCAATGGAAGGGGGTGAGAACCATGAGCCTCCTAGGTTTTGTATTGAAGTCAATGTACCCAGAGAAGGACGGAAGCTAACTGTCCTCCGGCTACACGATAGTGCTTGGGATGAGGTGATGTGGAAGGAGTCAGGCGCAGGAGGGTAAATCACAGAATAACAGGCTTTATTCCGCAATTACAGAGTTACGCAGAAATGCGCCAAAACACTCTAGTTCGCAAAACAGGCGCACTGGAAAATATACGGCACAGGGGGAAATATCCCGCCGATACAAAATACACGGAGCTCCACCGAGCTTCACTATCCTCCACAATAAACAATCACACACAAAGACAAGGGGGCAGAGGGAACACTTCTACAGGTACTGATGAGGGGATATGAACCAGATGTGTGTAATAAACAAGACAAAACAAATAGAATGATGAGATGCGGAGCGACAGTGGCTAGAAGGCTGGTGACGACGAACGCCGAAGCTTCCCGAACAAGGAGAGGTGGCAGCTTCGGAGGAAGTCTTGACAGTACCCCCCTCCCCTTGACGCGCAGCTCCAGCAGCGCGCCGACACCGGCCTCGGGGACAGCCAGGAGGACGTGGAGCAGGGCGAGCCGTATGGCGACGGTGGAAATCCCACAACAGGAAGGGATCGAGGATATCCCTAACCGGGACCCAGCACCGCTCCTCCAGACCGTACCCCTCCCACTCCACGAGGTACTGAAGGACCCCCACCCGACGCATCGAATCCAGGATGGAACGGACGGAGTAAGCCGGGGCCCCCTCGATATCCGCACCTCAGACTCCTGGAGCGGACCAGCCACCACCGGCCTGAGGAGAGACACATGGAACGAGGGGTTAATGCGGTAATCAGGAGGGAGTAGTAACCTCGTTTATTCTCCTCAGGACCTTGAACGGCCCCACAAACCGCAGGCTCAGCTTCTGGCAGGGCAGGCGGAGGGGCAGATTCCGGGTTGAGAGCCAGACCCGATCACCCGGTACAAAGACCGGGGCCTCACTGCGGTGGCGGTCAGCGTTGGCCTTTTGACGACGCACGCCGCGCTGGAGGTAAAGCAGCGTTCCATGTCTCCTCCGCGCGCCAAAACCAGTGATTCACCGCAGGAGCCTCGGTCTGGCTCTGATGCCACGATGCCAGAACCGTCTGATAACCTAAAACAGATTGAACTGGCGTTAGGTTAGTGGAGGAGTGGCGGAGAGAGTTCTGGGCATATTCGTCCCATGGCAAGAACACCGACCACTCCCCTGGCCGGTCCTGGCAGTAGGACCGCAGGAACCTACCCACATAACTTTAAGCATCAGTTGTCAGAGCAGCTTACCGATCACTGCACCTGTACAGTCGTGGTCAAAAGTTTTGAGAATGACACAAATATAAATGTTCACAAAGTCTGCTGCCTCAGTTTTTATGATGGCAATTTGCATATACTCCAGAATATTGTGAAGAGTGATCAGATGAATTGCAATTAATTGCAAAGTTTTCCATGAAAATGACCTTAATCCCCAAAAAACATTTCCACTGCATTTCAGCCCTGCCACAAAAGGACCAGCTGACATCATGTCAGTGATTCTCTCGTTAACACAGGTGAGAGTGTTGACGAGGACAAGGCTGGAGATCACTCTGTCATGCTGATTGAGTTAGAATAACAGACTGGAAGCTTTAAAAGGAGGGTGGTGCTTGAAATCATTGTTCTTCCTCTGTTAACCATGGTTACCTGCAAGGAAACACGTGCCGTCATCATTGCTTTTCACAAAAAGGGCTTCACAGGCAAGGATATTGCTGCTAGTAAGATTGCACCTAAATCAACCATTTATCGTGGTCCTCTGTAGCTCAGCTGGTAGAGCACGGCGCTTGTAACGCCAAGGTAGTGGGTTCGATCCCCGGGACCACACAAAAATGTATGCACGCATGACTGTAAGTCGCTTTGGATAAAAGCGTCTGCTAAATGGCATATTATTATTTTTTTTTTTTATCATCAAGAACTTCAAGGAGAGAGGTTCAATTGTTGTGAAGAAGGCTTCAGGGCGCCCAAGAAAGTCCAGCAAGCGCCAGGACCGTCTCCTAAAGTTGATTCAGCTGCGGGATCGGGGCACCACCAGTGCAGAGCTTGCTCAGGAATGGCAGCAGGCAGGTGTGAGTGCATCTGCACGCACAGTGAGGCGAAGACTTTTGGAGGACGGCCTGGTGTCAAGAAGGGCAGCGAGGAAGCCACTTCTCTCCAGGAAAAACATCAAGGACAGACTGATATTCTGCAAAAGGTACAGGGATTGGACTGCTGAGGACTGGAGTAAAGTCATTTTCTCTGATGAATCCCCTTTCCGATTGTTTGGGGCATCCGGAAAAAAGCTTGTCCGGAGAAGACAAGGTGAGCGCTACCATCAGTCCTGTGTCATGTCAACAGTAAAGCATCCTGAGACCATTCATGTGTGGGCTTACTCACAATTTTGCCTAAGAACACAGCCATGAATAAAGAATGGTACCAACACATCCTCCGAGAGCAACTTCTCCCAACCATCCAAGAACAGTTTGGTGACGAACAATGCCTTTTCCAGCATGATGGAGCACCTTGCAAAAGTGATAACTAAGTGTCTCGGGGAACAAAACATCAACATTTTGGGTCCATGGCCAGGAAACTCCCCAGACCTTAATCCCATTTGAGAACTTGTGGTCAATCCTCAAGAGGCGGGTGGACAAACAAAAACCCACAAATTCTGACAAACTCCAAGCATTGATTATGCAAGAAAGGGCTGCCATCAGTCAGGATGTGGCCCAGAAGTTAATTGACAGCATGCCAGGGTGGATTGCAGAGGTCTTGAAAAAGAAGGATCAACACTGTAAATATTGACTCTTTGCATAAACTTAATGTAATTGTCAATAAAATCCTTTGACACTTATGGAATGCTTGTAATTATACTTCAGTATACCATAGTAACATCTGACAAAAATATCTCATAACACTGAAGCAGCAAACTTTGTGAAGACCAATACTTGTGTCGTTCTCAAAACTTTTGACCACGACTGTACACAGCCCATCTGTAATTAGCCCACCCAACTACCTCATCCCCATATTGTTATTTATTTTGCTCATTTGCACCCCAGTATCTCTATTTGCACATCATCTTCTGCACATCTATCACTCCAGTGTTAATACTAAATTGTAATGATTTTGCACTGTGGCCTATTTATTGCCTTACCTCCATAACATTTGCACACACTGTATATAGATTTTCTATTGTGTTTTTGACTGTACGTTTTGTGTATCCCATATGTAACTCTGTGTTGTTGTTGTTTTTATCGCACTGCTTTGCTTTATCTTGGCCAGGTCGCAGTTGTAAATGAGAACTTGTTCTCAACTGGCTTACCTGGTTAAATAAAGGTTAAATAAATAAATAATAATAAATAAATAAATCCTGATTCACCCGTTCCACCTGCCCATTAGACTCGTGGTGAAAACCAGAGGTCAGGCTGACCGAGATCCCCAGACGTTCCATGAACGCCTTCCAGACCCTGGATGTGAACTGGGGACCCCGGTCAGACACTATGTCCTCTGGCACCCCGTAGTGCCGGAAGACGTGTGTAAACAGGGCCTCCGCAGTCTGCAGGGCCGTGGAGAGACCGGGCAGAGGAAGGAGGCGGCAGGCTTTGGAAAAGCGGTCCACAATGACCAGGATGGTGGTGTTACCTTGAGAGAGGGGAAGATCAATAAGGAAGTGGGACCAGGGCCGTTGTGGAACTGGTAAGGGCTGTAACTTACCCGCTGGGAGGTGCCTAGGTGCCTTACTCTGGGCGCGCACCGAGCAGGAGGAGACATACACCCTCACGTCCTTAGCCAAGGTAGGCCACCAGTACTTTCCGGTCAGGTAGCGCACTGTACGACTGATACCTGGGTGACCAGAGGAGGGGGACGTTTGTGCCCAATAGGTCAGACGGTCACGGACAAGAGATGGCACGTACTGCAGCCCAGCTGGACACTGAGGTGGAGATGGCTCTGTGTGTTACGCCCACTCTATGTCCGCGTCCATCGCCCACACTACCGGCGCCACAATGCAGGAGGCCGGGAGTATGGGGTGTTGTCTATGGGCCTCTCCTCTGTGTCGTACAGCCGTGACAGTGCGTCTGCCTTCATGTTCTTCGTACCTGGGATGTAAGACAGAGTAAAATCAAACTGGGTGAAGAATAGGGCCCACCTTGCCTGGCGAGGGTTCAGCCTCCTCGCTGCCCGGATGTACTCCAGGTTACGGTGGTCCGTCCAGACGTGGAAAAGGTGTTTCGCCCCCTCGAGCCAGTGCCTCCACACGGGCAGGGCTAGGACAACAGCCAACAGCTCCCGATCACCAACGTAGTAGTTCTGCTCCAACGGGCTGAGCTTCTTGGAGAAGAAGGCACAGGGGCAGAGCTTGGGTGGCGTGCCCAAGCGTTGAGATAGGACAGCGCCTATCCCTACCTCGGATGCATCCACCTCCACTACGAACGGTAGTGATGGATCGGGATGGGCCAGTACCGGGAATGAGGTGAACAGAACCCTCAGGTTACTGATGGCCCAGTGGAGCCGGGACGGCCCACCCTTCAACAGAGATGTGATGGGAGCTGCGACCTTGCCAAAGCCCCGGATAAACCTCCGATAGTAGTTGGCAAAGCCAATAAAGCGCTGCACCTCCTTGACCGTGGTTGGAGTCGGCCAATTACGCACGGCTGAAATGCGATCTCCCTCCATCTCCACACCTGAGATGGTAATGCAGTATCTGAGGAAGGAGACGGACTGCTGGAAAAACAGACACTTTTCTGCCTTGGCATTAAGGTAATGTTATAATAGTTGGGCCAGCACTTTGCGAACCAGGGACACATGCTGGGCGCGTGTAGCGGAATCCACCAGAATGTTATCGATGTAGACCACTACACCGCGACCAAGCATGTCCCGAAACACCTCGTTCACAAAGGACTGGAAGACGGATGGAGCATTCATAAAACCGTAAGGCATCACCAGGTATTCGTAATGCCCCGTGGTTGTGCTAAATGCTTCCACTCGTCCCCCTCTCGGACACGCACCAGGTTGTACGCACTCCGGAGATCAAATTTTGTGAAGAAGCGCGCCCCATGCATTGACTCGATCACAGATGGAATGAGGGGATGAGGATAACTATAACGTATTGTCCCCTTGTTCAGTGCTCGGTAATCAATGCAAGGGCGCAGACCTCCGTCTTTCTTCTTCACATAAAAGAAACTTGAGGAGCCGGGCGAAGTGCAGGGACATATGAACCCCTGGCGCAGGGACTCAGAGACGTATGTCTCCATCGCCTCTGTTTCAGCCTGCGACAGGGGATACACATGACTCCTGGGAGGCACATCGTCTACCCGGAGGTTTATCGCGCAATCCCCCGCCCAATGAGGTGGTCATTTGGTCGCCTGCGTTTTGGAAAACACGTGCGCCAAATCGAGGTATTCGGGGGGAATGCGCACGGTGGAGGTAGTGTCTGGACTTTCCACCGTGGTTGCACCAACGGAAACACCTAGACACCTACTCTGACACTCTCGCGACCACCCCGTGAGAACCCTCTGCGGCCATGAAAAGGTGGGGTTGTGTAGTGCTAACCAGGAAAGACCTAACACAACAGGGAATTCAGGAGACTCAATAATAAAAAAGGGGACTTGCTCTCTATGGGTCTTGTGCGTAACCATAGTGACTGGTGCTGTAACTTCCCTAATGAACCCGGACCCTAATGGTCGACCTCTGATGGGAAGTGGAATGGATAGGGGAACCAATGTAATGCCTAGACTATGTGCAAATGACCTGTCCATAAAGTTCCCAGCTGCGCCTGAATCGACAAGTGCCTTACACAGGGGAACTACTGTGTAATCAGGAAAGTGGATGTGTAGGGTACAGTGCGCAGCAGGGGGCTCTGAACGCGTGTGGGTGTTCGATACCTGGGGTGACACGAGAGTGCCCTGCCTGCCGCCTCCAGACCCAAAAGAACGCCGACAACAGATTGCAGGAGAATGTCCTCTCGTGCCACGAGAGTGACACTGGCGCTGTCGTCATCCGCACTCCCGGATCACCGCTCCACCCAGCTCCATGTCCTCGGGATCTGGGTTGGGGGGGGGGGGGGGGGGGTGGAACGGGCAGGCCCCTTCCAGGACGTCCTCTAGCAGCCAGCAGGTTGTCCAACCGGTTGGCCATGTCTACCAGTTGGTTGAAGGACAACATGGTGTCCCGGCAGGCTAGCTCCCTTCGGACGTCCTCTCGTAGATGGCACCAGAAGTGGTCGATGAGGGCCCGCTCGTTCCACCCGGACCCAGCCGCTAGAGTCCAAAACTCCAGGGCGAAGTCCTGCGCGGTCCTCGTCCCCTGCCTCAGGTGGACCAGCCGCTCGCCCGCCTCTCTACCTTCGGGCGGGTGATCGAAGACGGCCCAAAAGAGGCGAGCAAACTCCCCGTAGTTGTCCAACGCGGCTCCTCCTTCACTCCAGACCGCGTTGGCCCACTCCAGGGCTTTCCCCGAGAGGCAGGAGATGAGAGCGAACACCTTCTTCCACTCCGAGCTGATGTTCGAATAGTATAACTCCAGTTGTAGGAGGAATCCCTGGCAGAGGGCAGCTGTCCCGTCGAAATCCCGTGGTCGGGATATATGGATTTCTCTGGGTGCTGGGGTGTGGGTGGCTGGATCCGGTCGCTCAGCTGGTCCCTAAAGATCGAGTCCTCTCCTCTCCAGGCGTTGGACGACCTGGAGAACCCGATCCATCGCTTCTCCCATGCTGGCTAGCATCGTCGAATGCTCCCGGACCCGTGCCACGACAACAGGCATGTGCTCCTCTCCTGCTGACTCCATGTCAGGTGTGTGATTTTTTTATTTATTTTTTTAACCTTTATTTAACCAGGTAAGCCAGTTGAGAACAAGTTCTCATTTACAACTGCGACCTGGCCAAGATAAAGCAAAGCAGTGCAATAAAAACAACAACAACACAGAGTTACACATGGATAAAACAAAACATACAGTCAATAACACAATAGAAAATCTATATACAGTGTGTGCAAATGTAGTAAGTTATGGAGGTAATAAGGCAATAAATAGGCCATAGTGCAAAATCATTACAATTTAGTATTAACACTGGAATGATAGATGTGCAGAAGATGATGTGCAAATAGAGATACTGGGGTGCAAATGAGCAAAATAAATAACAATATGGGGATGAGGTAGTTGGGTGGGCTAATTACAGATGGGCTGTGTACAGGTGCAGTGATCGGTAAGCTGCTCTGACAACTGATGCTTAAAGTTAGTGAGGGAGATAAGTCTCCAGCTTCAGAGATTTTTGCAGTTCGTTCCAGTCATTAGCAGCAGAGAACTGGAAGGAATGGCGGCCAAAGGAGGTGTTGGCTTTGGGGATGACCAGTGAGATATACCTGCTGGAGCGCATACTATGGGTGGGTGTTGCTATGGTGACCAATGAGCTAGGGATTTGCCTAGCAGTGATTTATAGATGGCTGGAGCCAGTGGGTTTGGCGACGAATATGTAGTGAGGACCAGCCAACGAGAGCGTACAGGTCACAATGGTGGGTAGTATATGGGGCTTTGGTGACAAAACGGATGGCACTGTGATACACTACATCCAATTTGCTGAGTAGAGTGTTGGAGGCTATTTTGTAAATTACATCACCAAAGTCAAGGATCGGTAGGATAGTCAGTTTTACGAGGGCATGTTTGGCAGCATGAGTGAAGGAGGCTTTATTGCAAAATAGGAAGCCAATTCTAGATTTAACTTTGGATTGCTTTCCAATCTCTGGGGATCTCAGATGAGGTGATGTCGAAGGAGTCAGGCGCAGGAGGGTAAATCACAGAATAACAGGATTTATTCCGCAATTACAGAGTTACACAGAAATGCGACAAAACACTCTAGTGCGCAAAATAGGCGCACTGGAAAATATACGGCACACAGGGAAATATCCCGGAGATACAAAATACACGGAGCTCCACCGAGCTTCACTATCCTCCACAATAAACAATCACACACAAAGACAAGGGGGCAGAGGGAACACTTATACAGGTACTGATGATAGGATATGAACCAGGTGTGTCTAATAAACAAGACAAAACAAATGGAATGATGAGATGCGGAGCGGCAGTGGCTTGAAGGCCGCTGACGACGAACACCGAAGCCTGCCCGAACAAGGAGAGGTCGCAGCTTTGGAGGAAGTTGTGACAGTGCTGTTGAGGCTACTGTAGACCTTCATTGCAAAATAGTGTTTTAATCAATTATTTGGTGACGTGATTTTATTTAGTATATCTAAAAAGGATAACTTTTTTAATGTTTTACAATTTTTATTTTTACGAAATTTACTGAGGAGGATGGTCCTCCCCTTCCTCCTCTGAGGAGCCTCCACTGGCCTATACAACATACTATATAACAGGCTCAGGGATCATTAAGAAATTAATTTATGAGCCATTTTGATGATGGCACAATACATTTACATTTAGGTAAATTTAGCAGACTTTCTTATCCAGAGCGACTAACAGGGGCAGTTAGGATTAAGTGCCTTGCTCATGGGCACATAGACAGATTTTCCACCTTGTCGGCTTGGGGATTCGAACCAGCAACCTTTCGGTTACTGGCCCAAAACTTTAACCAAAGGGCTACCTGCTGCAATACTATTGATGGCTCTCTTGGTCTTGTATACTTGAAGACTGTATAGCCAACTCATTGTTCAAAGGGTGTTAGTGGTCAAGTGTGAGGCTGTTTTTCTTCCTCTTGTGTGTGGGTTTAAAGGCTAATTAGGATATTATTGGCATAAAAGCTAGACTGGCAATTGCAAGCAACATGTTCATCTCTACTACCACTATTGACTTTATACTTCACACTGTTTGGTAATATAAATGATTGTTTATGTAGACCCAGATTGTGAAGTGTGCGTCCCATACTGTACATTCTATTTATATGGCGTGCATCCACTCGTTCTAGACACACTTTACCTAGCCAGCATGTCATCATTGTCAGACAAACTTGAAGGGGACTACAGTAGCCAGTTACATTATGGGATGTTGGCAGGATCCTCGAAAATACAGTTGGAAGGGTGTTATTAGGTAGGCTATTTATTTTAATCTTAGAGAGTAATATAAATATCCTGTGAGTAATATTAGCCAAAACACTTACGCTTCACAGAGCTTCCCATTTGGACCGTCAGGTGTGTGGCACGTCGTTTCCAGTTGATCCTGGGCATTCTGAAGAAAGTCTCCAACACACCAGGATTGATGTGAGACAATAAATTGGAGTGTTTAGTTCCACACACGTCATCTTCTGCTGCATCGTCAGTCTGATGTTCTACCTCCTCCATTATCGGAATAAGCTGGTCCCATTCTCGACAGCCGAGACATTCACTGTCTGTTGGTAGAGGTAGGCATCTCCCGCAACTGCCCCACCAGTCACTGTGCGGTCTGGGAAGAGCCTGTGTTTCCTGACATCCTGTCTCTCTCCTGTCTCTCTTTTCTCTTGGTCAGCTCGCAAATGGAACAACTCAGCCTCCGTGTACTCCGGCTCAAACCAATATGGCACAACAGTACCATTCTGAAAATAAGGCAGGTCTCCAATTTCCACTTCATTCTCGATCTGACATTCTTTACTCTAATTAAATTTGACAAGGGCAGCAAATACTGTGAAGGAGTGAGAACAGAACATTTTTGTTTACATCCTTCAATCACGCCCACCTGGTAAGTCCCAACCTAGTTTCTGACTCGCGGTGCGCATTAATTTGCCTACTGAATTAAGTTCGCTGAAAATTTTTGCAGAGAAAGTCATTACAAAGACTATTGCAGTCATGGGAGGTCAGAGAGGGAGGCACAGTATTTTTGATGGTCTTTGACGTTGCATGGGGTTTCTATGGGGAAGGCGGGGGTAGAATCAGCTTATACCTACATCTAAATACTCACGCAATGGACCTAAATACTGTCTGGGGTACTAACAAATGACCAGGCAAGTGTTGTAAAGAGCCCAGAAGTGTTTTTGGGTGAACTTCCCTTTTAATGCTAGAGAACGACCAATATGGATTTTTTATGGCCAATGCCAATTTTGGGGGGTCAAGGACACCGATGACTGATATTTTAGGATGATATTCAATATCATAACATTTTAACATTTTGATGACAAAATTTCACAGAGACAGCCATGTATGCATTAATGCATCAATTTTAAAATCAAACAATAAATGTGACTTTGTTTTTACCAATTAGTTAGATAATGCTAATAATAAGTAGTGATGAAGTCAATCTCTCCTCCACTTTGAGCCAGATTTACATGCATATTATTAATGTTAGCTCAAGGTGTACATCCAAGGGCTAGCCGTGCTGCCCTGTTCTGAGCCAATTGCAATTGTCCTAAGTCCCTCTTTGTGGCACCTGACCACACGACTGAACAGTAGTCCAGGTGCGACAAAACTAGGGCCTGTAGGACCTGCCTTGTTGATAGTGTGGTTAAGAATGCAGAGCAGCGCTTTATTATAGACAGACTTCTCCCCGTCCTAGCTACTGTTGTATCAATATGTTTTGACCATGACAGTTTACAATCCAGGGTTACACCAAGCAATTTAGTCTCCTCAACTTGCTCAATTTCCACATTATTCATTACAAGATTTAGTTGAGGTTTTAGGGTTTAGTAAATGATTTGTCCCAAATACAATGCTTTAAGTTTTTGAAATATTTAGGACTAACTTATTCCTTACCACCCATTCTGAAACTAACTGCAGCTCTTTGTTAAGTGTTGCTGTCATTTCAGTCGCTGTGGTAGCTGACGTGTATAGCGTTGAGTCATCCGCATACATAGACACACTGGCTTTACTCAAAACCAGTGGCATGTCATTAGTAAAGATTGAAGAAAGTAAGGGGCCTAGACAGCTGCCCTGGGGAATTCCTGATTCTACCTGGATTTTGTTGGAGAGGCTTCCATTAAGGAACACCCTCTGTGTTCTGTTAGACAGGTAATCTTTATCCACAATATAGCAGGGAGTGTAAAGCCATAACCCATACGTTTTTCCAGCAACAGGCTATGATCGATAATGTGAAAAGCCGCACTGAGGTCTAACAAAACAGCCCCCACAATCTTTTTATCATCAATTTCTCTCAGCCAATCATCAGTCATTTGTATCAGTGCTGGCGTGTTGAATGTCCTTCCCTATAAGCATGCTGAAAGTCTGTTGTCAATTTGTTTACTGTGAAATAGCATTTTATCTGGTCAAACACAATTTTCTCCAAAAGTTTGCAAAGAGTTGGTAACGGGCTGATTGGTCGGCAATTTGAGCCAGTTAAGGGGGCTTTACTATTCTTAGGTAGGGGAATAACTTTTGCTTCCCTCCAGGCCTGAGGGCACACACTTTCAAGTAGTCTGAAATTGAAGATATGGCAAATAGGAGTGGCAATATCGTCTGCTATTATCCTCAGTAATTTTCCATCCAAGTTGTCAGACCCCGGTGGCTTGTCATTGTTGATCAACAATAATAATTTTTTCACCTCGTCCACACTTACTTTATGGAATTCAAAATTACAATGTTTGTCTTTCATAATTTGGTCAGATATACTTGGATGTGTAGTGTCAGCTTTTGTTGCTGGCATGTCATGCCTAAGTTTGGTAATCTTGTCAATGAAAAAAATCATTAAAGTAGTTGGCAATATCAGTGGGTTTTGTGATGAATGAGCCATCTGATTCAATGAATGATGGAGCTGAGTTTTCCTTTTTGCCCACAATTTCATTTAAGGTGCTCCAAAGCTTTTTTACTATCATTCTTTATGTAATTTATCTTTGTTTCATAGTGTAGTTTCTTCTTCTTTTTATTCAGTTTAGTCACATGATTTCTCAATTTGCAGTACCTTTGCCAATCGGTTGTACAGCCAGACCGATTTGCCATCTCTTTTGCCTCATCCCTCTCAACCATAGAATTGTTCAATTCCTCATCAATCCATGGGGATTTAACAGTTTTTACAGTCATTTTCTTAATGGATGCATGCATATTAGTAACTGGGATAAGCAATTTCATAAATGTGTCAAGTGCAGCGTTTAGTTGCTCGTCATTACACACCACAGACCAACAAATATTCTTCACATCAACAACATAGGAATCACTACAAAACTTATTGTATGACCTCTTATACACAATATTAGGCCCAGCCTTTGGAACTTTGGTTTTCCTAGATATGGCTACTACATTGTGATCACTACATCCGATGGATTTGGATACTGCTTTCAAACACATTTCTGCAGCATTAGTAAATATATGATCAATACATGTTGATGATTTCATTCCTGTACTGTTTGTAACTACCCTGGTAGGTTGATTGATAACCTGAACCAGGTTGCAGGCACTAGTTACAGTTTGAAGCTTTCTCTTGAGTGGGCAGCCTGATGAAAGCCAGTCAATATTTAAAATCACCCAGAAAGTATACCTCTCTATTGATAAGGTATTATCTGAGTTTCAGAGATTGTCAGAATATGAATGTCATCTGTTACTAGCAAATTATTGATTTCACAAACCTTGTTTCTTAAGCTACATATGTTAACGTGGGCTATTTTAAAACTTTTCTGGGATGCTTGATTACTTTTCTTGCTTTACTGGGAAGCTTAGCAGAGGTAAACATACTCTGGTTATTTTTATTAGTGCAGGGTGAGCTGCACACAGTGTACTTCCTACTAGGGCACACCACCTCAGCGCTAACAGTATTACTCTGGTTCATAGGCATATGAGTACGGCATACAATAGCTGTAGGATCAGCAGAGGCATTCCAGGCAGTAAGAGAGACATAAATTAGGTTATTTACATTGTGTCTTCCAACGCCCCTAGGATAATGTACATTGCTGAATCATTATGACAACTCAGCGACACAATGGTAGGGATTAAATGAGCTGGACTTGGGCCATTGATAAGTCATTGTCTCAACGCAGCCTTATAATGCTGTGAAAGGATCCAGTAACCCAAATGATTTGGGTGGATCCCATCCTCCTTATAATATGAGCTTTGTTTCCAGAAGGTATCAAAATGTATACATTTTTCACAAATTAAGGTATCTTTCGGACCTTTCCCCGTAACAACAACGAACATGTCGCATATTATACATTTAATAGCTCGCGAGTCCCCAGCAGATTCAAATGAGATTTCACTGCTGCACGCCAACAGTCCAAGGGAACAAACATTTCCCGGCTCTGCCATGGACTTAGATGCTCCCTGCATACAATAGCTGTAGGATCAGCAGAGGCATTCCAGGCAGTAAGAGAGACATAAATTAGGTTATTTACATTGTGTCTTCCAACGCCCCTAGGATAATGTACATTGCTGAATCATTATGACAACTCAGCGACACAATGGTAGGGATTAAATGAGCTGGACTTGGGCCATTGTTAAGTCATTGTCTCAACGCAGCCTTATAATGCTGTGAAAGGATCCAGTAACCCAAATGATTTGGGTGGATCCCATCCTCCTTATAATATGAGCTTTGTTTCCAGAAGGTATCAAAATTGTCAATACATGTTACACCCACAGAGCTGCAATAGTCTCGTAGCCAGTTACGGAGGGCTGAAAGTCTGCTGAACCGTTCAATGCCACGATTTAGGGAGGGCAGAGGGCCAGATATTATGGGGCATTTATTGGTGTCAAGTAGAGACCCAATCAGTTCTTTAAAATCCATCTTCATCTGTTCTGAGCTGCCCTTCATAATGTAATTTGACCCCACATGAACCATTACAGTATCAGCCCCCGGTGACTGACTCACAGCCTCAGGAATCAACCTGGTGATATCCTGAACTTTTGCCCCAGGAAAACACAGTCTTTGCCCCTCAGATATATGCCTCACCATCGAACTCCCTATCACAATCGCCGGAATGATCCGGCCTCTGCCGTGTCTCAAAGCAGATTGTGAGGACAGAGCCACAGTATTCACCTGAGAAGAGGGCTTCTGAGACGCCGGCTGCGTGCAGGGCACAACTGCCAAAGGGACAGAGCTCTGATCCAGAAAGCACGGCCCAGCAGAGGGGGGCCGCGGTGGTCCAGGCTGTGCCCAGGCAGTTGATTGACTAGGACAGGGAGAGGTAGCTGGAGGGTCATCCACAGCCATGGAGGGAACACCCAAGTCCCCGGCAGAGAACAGCTGGTACAGGGGCTCAAAGCGATTTGAAAGTCTTAAGTCTGGCCGCGGGGGAAGAAGGTAGGCGCCCGAGAACGATTCTTCTCCTTCTTTCTGGTTCCGAGACATATCCATTTACACTCACCTTTAGTCGAACAGTGAGCAGCCATTTTCTGGTTCAAGCTAGTAGAGGGGTGCAGTGGTGGAAATGTATCATAGTCCAGGAAGGTCCCATTATGATCCTCTTGGATGTTTTGATAGGAAGCATTTAAAGATGCCGATAGTCTCATAGAACCCTTATTCAGTTCAAGGCGCTTGGTCATATTTGTTATTTCTTCATGAAGAGTAATAATCCTTTCTTTAGCTGCATCAAGTTCAATACATTTTTCACAAATTAAGGTATCTTTCGGACCTTTCCCCGTGACAACAACGAACATGTCGCATATTATACATTTAATAGCTTGCGAGTCCCCAGCAGATTCAAATGAGATTTCACTACTGCACGCCAACAGTCCAAGGGAACAAACATTTCCCGGCTCTGCCATGGACTTAGATGCTCCCTCCATGGCCGCGGACGCCCCCACCAGCCCCCCGCACAACTGTGTTGTTGTCTGTCTCTCGTCGAATGTGAGAGCGAGAGAGAAGCGCAGGGGGGACGGGTGATGTCTGGGTCTGTTATCAGTGGCAGGTCGCCGGCTGTTCCTTTCTACGCACCGGCCCGGCTGCGTGTTTGTGTTCGGTGTAGCCTCTCAAAGCTGTGTCAGGCGTGTCCCCAGTGTCTGTAGTCGTGGGGGAAACAAAACATACAATTACAGAATTTACTGGCCAACAATTGGAGTCACACTCACACGCTGGAAATTAGCACTTTCCTTTAGTAGTTTTATAGAGAGCGTTGTATGAGTTGATCTCTTGGCAGCCTGGCTCGGTAGTTGGTATCCAGGTACTAAAGCGTCCGGGGTGAAATAGTTGAATGAAAAAAGTAGAGCGAGGAAAAAACTAAGACGTTGGTAAATGTGTTAAATGCAGAGTTTAGATTAAACGGTTATTAAAAGTAAAAAACGAAAAGTTTCGCAGGTAGCCAAGTCGCAACAAACAGCACATCAGCACGATGCGAAGCGTTCACGCAGTGACTTTAGGAGGACCTGTGCTAACTGTTAGGCCTATTTGAAACATCGGCATCTACTGGCAGCATTTACCTGCCATATTCAGCTTGAAAACCCCATTAAAGAAAAGCTTAAACCCCATTTAATTTTTGCCTGAAGTTTAGAAGATAAAAACGAAAAATAAACAGTTTTGCAGTCAAAGATAATAATTTCAGTGTAGTTTTAGTTTTTTTTATTAAATTGTATTTTTTTATTTTAGTTTCAGCTTTCGTTTACTATAAAAACCTTGAGTATAAGACAACATGGTTAACAGAACAAGACTGTGTTAAGTTAATAGGAGCCAGGAGGAGGAATCAGGTTGAACAGTCTGGGGGTTTGATGTCTACAGAGCCAGGAGGGGGAATTAGGTTGAGCAGTCTGTGGGTTTGATGTCTACAGAGCCACACAGACAAGGTGGATCAGCCAGGGATTACAGGTGTAGACTAACAGTGAAATGCTTACTTACGGCCCTTCCCAACAATGCAGAGAGAAAAGTATAAAATGAGGAATAAATACACAATGAGTAACGATAACTTGGCTATATACACGGATACCAGTGCAGAGTCGATATGCAGGGGTACGAGGTAATTGATGTATGTAGATATATACATATAGGTAGGGGTAAAGTGACTAGGCAACAGGATAGATAATAAACAGTAGCAGCAGTGTATGTGATGAGTCAAAATAATTAGTGCAAAAAGGGTCAATGCAGATAGTCTGGGTAGCTGTTTGGTTAACTATTTAGTCATCTTATGGCTTGGGGGTAGAAGCTGTTCAGGGTCCTGTTGGTTACAGACTTGGTGCATCGGTACTGCTTGCCGTGCGGTAGCAGATAGAACAGTCAATGACTTGGGTGGCTGGAGTCTTTTTTTAGGGCCTTCCTCTGACACCGTCTGGTATAGAGGTCCTGGATGTCAGGGAGCTCAGCCCCAGTGATTTACTGGGCTGTACGTACTACCCTCTGTAGCGCTTTGCGGTTGAGAGCAGTGCATTTTCCATAACAAGTGGTGATGCAGCCAGTCAACATGCTCTCAATGGTGCAGCTGTATAACTTTTTGAGGATCTGAGGATCTCTGTTTCCTGTAGTCCACATTCAGTTCCTTTGTCTTGCTGACATTGAGGGAGAGGTTGTTGTCCTGACACCACACTGCCAGGTCACTGACCTCCTCTCTATAGGCGGTCTCATTGTCGTCGGTGATCAGGCATACCACCGTTGTGTCCTCAGCAAACTTAATGATGGTGTTGGCGTCATGCGCGGCAATGCAGTCATGGTTGAATAGGGAGGACAGGAGGGGACTGAGCACGCACCCCTGAGGGGCCCCCGTGTTGAGGGTCAGCGTGGCAGATGTGCTGTTGCCTATCCTCACCACCTGAGGGCGGCCCGTCAGGAAGTCCAGGACCCAGTTGCAGAGGGAGGTGTTCAGTCCCAGGGTCCTTAGCTTAGTGATGAGCTTGCAGGGCACTATGGTGTTGAATGCTGAGCTGTAGTCAATGAACAGTATTCTCACATAGGTGTTCCTCTTATCCAGGTGGGAGAGGGCAGTGTGGAATGCAATAGAGATTGCGGCATCTGTGGATCTGTTGGGGCGGTATGTGAATTGGAGTGAGTCCAGGGTGTCTGGGATGATGGTGTTGATGTGAGCCATGACCAGCCTTTCAAAGCATTTCATGGCTACAGATGTGAGTTCTACGGGGCGATAGTCATTTAGACTGGTTAGCTTGCCGTTCTTGGACACAGGGACTATGGTTGTCTGCTTGAAACATGTAGGTATTACAGACTTCAACTGTGAGAGAAGGAATCTAAAACAAAAATCCAGAAAATCACATTGTATGATTTTTAAGTAATTAATTTGCATGACATAAGTATTTGATACATCAGAAAAGCAGAACTTAATATTTGGTACAGAAACCTTTGTTTGCAATTACAGAGATCATACGTTTCCTGTAGGTCTTGACCAGGTTTGCACACACTGCAGCAGGGATTTTGGCCCACTCCTCCATACAGACCTTCTCCAGATCCTTCAGGTTTCGGGGCTGTCACTGGGCAATACAGACTTTCAGCTCCCTCCAAATATTGTCTGTTTGGTTCAGGTCTGGAGACTGGCTAGGCCACTCCAGGACCATGAGATGCTTCTTACGGAGCCACTCCTTAGTTGCCCTGGCTGTGTGTTTCGGGTCGTTGTCATGCTGGAAGACCCAGCCACGACCCATCTTCAATGCTCTTACTGAGGGAAGGAGGTTGTTGGCCAAGATCTTGCGATACATGGCCCCATCCATCCTCCCCTCAATACGGTGCAGTCGTCCTGTCCCCTTTGCAGAAAAGCATCCCCAAAGAATGATGTTTCCACCTCCATGCTTCACGGTTGGGATGGTGTTCTTGGGGTTGTACTCATCCTTCTTCTTCCTCCAAACACGGCGAGTGGAGTTTAGACCAAAAAGCTCTATTTTTGTCTCATCAGACCACATGACCTTCTCCCATTCCTCCTCTGGATCATCCAGATGGTCATTGGCAAACTTCAGACGGGCCTGGACATGCGCTGGCTTGAGCAGGGGGACCTTGCGTGCGCTGCAGGATTTTAATCCATAATGGCGTAGTGTGTTACTAATGGTTTTCTTTGAGACTGTGGTCCCAGCTCTCTTCAGGTCATTGACCAGGTCCTGCCGTGTAGTTCTGGGCTGATCCCTCACCTTCCTCATGATCATTGATGCCGCACGAGGTGAGATCTTGCATGGAGCCCCAGACCGAGGGTGATTGACTGTCATCTTGAACTTCTTCCATTTCCTAATAATTGCACCAACAGTTGTTGCCTTCTCACCAAGCTGCTTGCCTATTGTCCTGTAGCCCATCCCAGCCTTGTGCAGGTCTACAATTTTATCCCTGATGTCCTTACACAGCTCTCTGGTCTTGGCCATTGTGGAGAGGTTGGAGTCTGTTTGATTGAGTGTGTGGACAGGTGTCTTTTATACAGGTAATGAGTTCAAACAGGTGCAGTTAATACAGTTAATGAGTGGAGAACAGGAGGGCTTCTTAAAGAAAAACTAACAGGTCTGTGAGAGCCGGAATTCTTACTGGTTGGTAGGTGATCAAATACTTATGTCATGCAATAAAATGCAAATGAATTACTTAAAAATCATACAATGTGATTTTCTGGATTTTTGTTTTAGATTTCGTCTCTCACAGTTGAAGTGTACCTATGATAAAAAATTACAGACCTCTACATGCTTTGTAAGTAGGAAAACCTGCAAAATCGGCAGTGTATCAAATACTTGTTCTCCCCACTGTATGTACGGTCACTGTGGGGACGATGTCGGTTATGCACTTATTAATGAAACCGGTGACTGATGTGGTAAACTTCTCAATGTTATCGGATGAATCACAGAACATATTCCAGTCTGTGCTAGCGAAACTGTCCTGTAGCTTAGCATCCGCTTCATCGGACCACTTCCGTATTGGTACTTCCTGTTTGAGTTTTTGCTTGTAAGCAGGAATCATGAGGATAGTGTTATGATCAGATTTGCCAAAGGGAGGGCGCGGGGGAGAGCCTTGTATGCGTTTCTGTGTGTGGAGTAAAGGTGATCTAGAGTTTTGTTGCTTCTAGTTGCACAGGTGACATGCTGATAAAAATGTGGTAAAACGGATTTCAGTTACCCTGCATTAAAATCACAGGTCACGAGAATCTGGATGTGCATTTTCTTGTTTGCTTATGGCCCCCATACAGCTCGTTGAGTGCGGTCTTAGTGCCAGCATCGATTTGTGGTGGTAAATAGACAGCGATGAAAAATATAGATGAAAACTCTCTCGGTAGATAGTATGGTCTGCAGCTTATAATGAGGTATTCTAACTCAAGCGAGCAAAAACTTAAGACTTCCTTAACATTAGAGATCGCGCACCAGCTGTTGTTAAGAGACACACACCACCCCTTCTCATCTTACCCGAGGCTGCCATCCGTTCTTGACGATGCATGGAAAAGCCAGAGAGCTGTATATTATCCATGGCCTTGTTCAGCCACGACTCTGAGAAACAGGTTCTTCAGGTCCCGTTGATAGGATAGTCTCGAACGGAGCTCGTCCAGTTTGTTCTCTAGTGATTGTACGTTCGCCAACAAAACAGAGGGCAATGGCGGTCTAGATGCTCACCGACGTAGTCTAATCATGACGCCGCCTCGCTTGTCTCTCTTTCGCCGCCGCTTCCTCTTTCGAGTCCCGGGGATCAGGGCCTGGTCTGGGGTAAGCTTACTGTCCAGAGCTGCCGACTCGTTGAAGTAGAAATCTTCATTCAAATCGAGGTTAGTGATCGCTGTTCTGATGTCCAGAAGCTTTTTTTGGTCATAGGAAATTATGGCGGAAAACATTATGTACAGAAAAAGTTAAGATCAGAGGACAAAAATACGGTCAGGAGCCCATAAGACGGAAGCTAATCACTGCAGCGCCATCAGTCACCGGCTTCATTAATAAGTGCATAATCGACGTCGTCCCCACAGTGACCGTATGTTAGATTAGAGGGGAAAGGTGGTTTTCCTCTCTCACAACATTATTGCTCCATGCTTAAGACAGTCTCAGGCTGGGACCCATTCCCATCCCAGCCTAGAATTCGAACAGGCGATGTCAGAGCACCCTGTAATCCTTACATGTCACTCAGGGAACCTAACAAAAAACATTAATTAGAAGTCGTTTACTCTCAATTGTGAAGGCTCTCAGTAAAAACTGTAATTGCTTACAGAAACCACACACCTGATCTACAGAAGAGAAATGATGTAGTCATTTGTAATAAAGAAAGATTCAAACATATTGAGGGATTTAAGAAAATAACACTCAACAGCTCTTTTTCTTGGAGGCTATGTTTCAGTCCTACTGTATTTAGGCTAGCTATTGATGTTTGGAAAACATAAATCACTTAAAATGTTATTTACAATTCAGATTATTTAAATGTGAATTCTGAAGTGTTCATTAAATCTTTTGTAATCTGAAAATATAATTTGCTTTGTTACTTCACTAGTGCAGCACCTGTAGATGTCTCACAAGTCGTGGTACTGTTCATTGTGGTTTTAGGTTTGAGAGAGAAACATATGCAGTTTCATCTCTGACATGGGAATGAAATCCACTGATCTTTACTGCAGTGTATTCTGAAATCTAATTTATAATATATCTATATATTAGAATTAAACACTATTTATCCCCGTGCTGTATGGGGCTTTTCTACCAAATAGAAAAAACAAAAGGCAACTATCTACAAAGCTTCTGGTTCCATTTTTATGAACAATGTGTGTCACCAAGAAAAAAAGTTAACAAGCCCCCCAAAACCAATAGGAGATAAAAAGCGAGGCAAAGCTACTGTTAAAAAGTCCTACTCAGCTGTAAGGAAACATATGGCTCAATGTCTCTGTTAACTACGTTTTGTTCTCTTCTCTCTTTCTTTTTAATTTTGACATTTATGAGTTTTGGGATTTAGTAGAAAGATAAACTGGGTAAATTTGGGCCTCAGCGGTGTGTGGTCCCACTGTGACAGTTTCCCAGTTACTTATGTATCCGTCTGCTTCAAACGGCCGAGACATTGGTCTTCAGAGATTGGCCTGCTTTTCCATCAGCCGTCGAGTCAGATTTGATGGCCATCTGGTCGCCCATTGCAGAGGCAGCGCGGCTTTACCTTGTGAATCTGTGTGATTGGCGGCCTGGCGACATTTGACCTGTGCGTTCCAGGTCATGACCTTCACCTAATTTCCTTGCGAGCAGCCATTCTGACAGCAGGGTTACGTTTATCTGATACCCCCGGATAAGTGCTACTTGAAAGTGCCAAGTTTCGGGAAGCAGCCCTCTCCTTTGATACTCTGGTTTCTGTTATGACCCTGCTCTGTCCTCACCAAACCAGGGTCCATCTGGACAGGCCCCACACCAGGCTGCAGTAACCCCCCCGCCCTACCACACCAACTTTGTCCCAGTTTTCTCTCTCTCTCCCTTGTGTCCTTTACTTTAAGCTACCTTTCTCTTTGTTTGCTCCTACTTTTTACTTCTGTAATTAAAAACTTTGCCAGTTTAAAGATGCATCTGTTGGTTTTACATTCACATTGTTTTTAGCTTCACTAGAATCTGAAGTATCTTCATTGATATTGATCTTCAGACCTCTAGTTTTTTGGCCCTGTGTGGTAGTCCATAAAATAACCCTCCTTTGAGAGCTGGTCTGGAATTCCAGAATCTTTGAACTCTCCGGACAGCTGGCTGCTTTCAGAGTCCTAAGGAATCTTTCGGTGGCTCTTGGCGCCAGGGGAAGCCGACACCGAGCTTGATCCTTTCCCCCATTGGCTGCTGCTGCTTCTTCTATGAAAGAGCACGCAAGGAAGACATCCTTGACTGAATCAAGCGTGAGATGGCAGCGGGTGAAAACGGACTTATGTGCCACTCGACAATATTCCTTTGGCAGAGCGGGGGAAGTGGTGTGTTAGGAAGCAGCTATGTATGTGTTGCAAAGTGCTTGGACAGAGGAGGTTGAAATCCATGCTCCACTTTGGCATGCCTGACCATTATTAACCTTGTTAGCTTGGCCCTGTGAGAAGACTCAGCTGGGCTCCATAGCTGAGAGCAAGGCCGGCAAGGCCGACAGCAGCACCCCCCTCACAGGTGCCTCTCTTCCCCCAGTGAAGGGCATAACAGCACCAGCTCCCCAGCCCAGCCCACCCCAATCCTGCTCTGGCTGGCCTTACAGCAGTGGTAGAGGACCAGCTATCTCCTCTCTCACAATGAAATATGTCAATAATGTCTGGACTTTTGCCTCTTGTCTGAAATTATTTGTTCTATTGGATGATAATTTTTTAATAACATGTAGACTGTAATTCAAAATATGAGCAGGGTTGTACCATTTGTGTACCATTTGTGGACAGCATAAATGTACAAACTGATCTTCACAATACTGTACTGTATGTAAGTTATGCTTTATTCTTACTTGGTATTTAGAGTTTTCTGTCCTTATCACATAACACAAAGACCGATAGAACTGTAACAGGTGCATTTTAGGGTGCTTTAAGACTTTGTTGCAGTCACACCTTATTTTCTGAGATTTCTTCACTTTCTCATGTGTTTGCTTTTCACTCATGTGGCATGAGACAAACGGTACGCCTTGAAAAGCACCTATCGGCTTTGACTTATATAAACACAAAATGTATACACCCATGATGGTTTTGCTTTTGTTCTTATTTTGGGCTGTGGCCTTGCAAGAATTTCTTAGAATTTGACTTGACTTTCTGTAAGCGTCTTCCTCTGTATGAAAGATTTATCAGTAGCTTTGACTTAACTCTTGGTTTGACTTACCCTTGTCTCAGCTTATGTGATAATGCTCTTGCTTTATCCTGTCATAAATGTCTCATAGACATTTAATAACCTCACATGTATCGTAGGATGAGAGCTCAGCCATGTTCATTGTTTCAGGAGTTTGACAAAAGCACTTTCGAGTTTGAACACTTCCAGCACATTAGAGAAGAACAAGAAGTCCAGACTAACCTGTACCCCCTCCCAGAGGTCTGCATTAAATAGGCCTATACAGTGTCTGCTTTGAGAGTCAGTTGAAGCTGCATGCAGGGTAAGCACTCATTTGCATAAGCACTCATGGAGTGAGGAGAGGGCCCTGGTACAAGCTGCAGCAAGGCCTGTGTGCACTCCTGCTCTGGCATGCAACAAAGTATGTGCCAGTTCTCATGACTCGCTCACCATGCCACTTTTAGTTATTTCCCCCCCCCCCCCTACAAATGTCACTCACATTGAAAAGCTGCATTCATACAGGAATTCATGTAAAGCGTATTTGATGTGTCCATGTGACTTTAATGTCATAAAGCAGTAACATAGGCCTACTAACAGAATATTTTTTATTCATGTGATTTCTTCCCCATTTCCCTTTTGAATGTTTTGATGGTTTAACAACATGGCATGCTCTGTTTATAAGGTCGCCCTGTTATTTATGTATGGACTGAGTGTGACAGCCTGCACTGGGGAATGGCAGTCCCCTTGATCACAGTGTCATGACTTATCGAACAAATGCTATTTCCAAATTATAGGCTGAAGGATAAGCGGAGGCGTGAGACGCGTGAGAATAGTGTGTACTCGATTAATATTTATTCACTGGAATTGATTTTTCCTCAAAAGGTCAGGGCCCATTGACAAAACTTTGCCGTGTAAAGACAAGAGCCAGCATTTACAATGGAATTTGCCACAACATTATTTGCCATGGGTCGTTTGTGTTGACAAGTGACAAATGCATTGGTACTTTGATCAATCTTATCAAACTGCTGGCAGTTAAGCACGACAAGCTGGAGCATCACCCTGGAACAGGCGCATTAAATGTCAACCTTGTCTGACTTGGTCAGAAGTTCAGCCATTCCGCATTCCTGACTAAGGGATAAAGCTGCTCTAATCCCTTTTACCAGGTAGCCAGAGTTGGCAGCAGAGCCTGGAATTCCAGCGGCATTCCGATTTGGGGAAGTTGCTAGGGTCTAGATGGACAATTCGCACAACAAAGGAGGACTTTCATTCAAAGAAAATAGGGTTTAAGTTCTGTGAGAAAGTCAGCCGCCACCTAGATGGGTGTCATGTGGAATGTGACATATTTAGAGATCTTTTGATTCGGCGGCTACTCTAAAAAGGGCTGAGCCGATTGGACGTCCACGAGCCAGGCGGCTGACACAAAGTGGGACCAGGAGGTGGGAGGCCGGTCTTGATCTCAGGACAAGTCTGGCTGAAGGGTGACAGTCCAGAGCAGATTGTAGTAGGCTTACCTGTCAAAGCCAAGCCCATGAGCTGCAGTCCTGCAGTACAGCCCCAACAGTACTAACTTCAGAGTCACAGAGGGCACAGTCTGTCATTTTATCTGGCTGGAGAATGCAGGCTTCATAGAAGTACAGGGGCATTACTGACCTGTCTCACTGAGTACTCATAGCCCAGTGGAGTCGGTGTGAAAAACATGGCGATATACACTGCGTGTACAAAACGTTAGGAACACCTGCTCTTTCCATGACAGACTGACCAGGTGAATCCAGGTGAAAGTTACAGTATGATCCCTTATTGACGTCACCTGTTAAATACACTTCAATCAGTGCAGATGAAGGGGAGGAGACCGGTTAAATAATTATTTTAAAGCCTTGAGACAGTTAAGACATAGATTGTGTATTTGTGCCATTCAGGCACACCGGTTTGAATGTGTCAAGAACTGCAACTCTGCTGGATTTTTCACACTCAACAGTTTCCCGTGTTTATCAAGAATGGTCCACCACCGAAAGGACATCCAGCCAACTTGACACAGCTGTGGGAAGCATTGGAGTCAACATGGGCCAGCATCCCTGTGGAACGCTTTCGACACCTTGTAGTCCATGCCCCGACAAATTGAGGATGTTCTGAGGGCAAAAGGGGGTGCAACTCAATATTAGGAAGGTGCTCCTAATGTTTTGTACATGGGTCTATGGGTCTATTTCACTGGGTTCCCAATCCCTATGTTTTTCCAGGGGATATCTAATTAACATAATGTCTGCTTACTGCTGGCCAGACGTTACTTTTTCATTGAGATACTGGTCCCATGTAGCTCAGTTGGTAGAGCATGGCGCTTGCAACGCCAGGGTTGTGGGTTCGATTCCCACGGGGGGCCAGTATGAAAAATGTATGCACTCACTAACTGTAAGTCGCTCTGGATAAGAGCGTCTGCTAAATGACTAAAATGTAAAATGTAGATACAAATAAAGTTTGTGTTATAGCCTAAGTATGTCACAACCTGAGTTTTTTTTTTGTCCGAATGGTCCCTATCTCTCTCTGCTTGAAAGATTGAAAAAGTTGATATGGCCTGTATGTGTGGCCTAGTCAGTATGACTGAGGGCGTTCACACAGTAATGTATATCATGATTTCCATATCAAGTGGGTGGTCGTCATACACTCCCAAATCTACATCTCAAACCAAGATTTTAAGACTCATTAGTTTATGATTTATCACACTCTGTATATGCAAATACAGTATATTCTAACTCCCACCTATATTAAAGATTGTGAAGAATTTGTCACATTGTAGTATAATGAATCTAATATATTTTAGGCTTTTAAGTGCTCCTATCTGAAACTAAACCAAACAGAGATAAGTTGTGAGCTCACGGTTCCTTTTCAACATGGAGGAACTGTGACAGTGTAAATGTCCCATAGACATTCCTGTGAACATCAGATACTCTGTTCTGTGATCTGCATTAGACGCAGACAGGAAGGCCAGTAAAATTTATCAGGGCTATTCACCTCCTGTGTGTGTGTGTGTGTATGTGTGTGTGCTCATGTGTGTGTGTGTGTGCTTGTGTGTGTGTGTGTGTGTGTGTGTGTTTGTGTGTGCGTACGCATGTGCATAGAATAGGGTGAGATGGAGAGGGAATGTGAATTCCTGTAGTTAAACTTTCAGTCAAGTTAGAAGACAAGGGCTCTGGGCCTGGGGGGGGGGGGGGGGGGGTCTGGTTCTGGAGATGGTGAGAAGGGCATGTCAGCCTCTATCGGCTCCCTGCTGTCAGTGGTGTTGTGCTTGAATCAGTCCCAGAGGAACACAGTGTTCAAGAACAGCCACAAAGACAGACTGCGGAGTCACCAAGCAGAGCAGGATCTTCTCTGTCATTCTCCCTGAGCTCCAGACACTACAAGGCGTCCCAGTTTCTTTGTGTGGCGTCTGTGAAGAGGCGTGTTTATAAACACAGAACATAAATCAGCCATGTGTTAAGGCCAGTGTTGAAAGGTTACACATATGTGAAGGATGCTCTGTGTTGTAATGGCAGTACATTCAACACACACAAGCACGCACGCACACACACACACACACACACACACACGCACACACACACAAACACGCACACACACACACACACACACACACACACACACACACACACATACATACATACATACATAGAGACACACGGACATACAGACACACACACAAAAGAGAGCACATAAGACACCATTTTATTGTTGTGAATAGTAACTACCACATTCTCTCACTGTAAGATAGATTTTCCACACCACAAAGGGTGCTCGCTGCTTTATCTAGAATCATCCTCAGTGGATTCTGAATGTGACAGTAGGTTTTCTATATGTAAGCTGCTCTTTGACAGGAGGCTCTTCTTATGTAATGCTTTGGAGTGCCAGCCCTTGTCTTTTAGCTGTACCCATATTTAGCACACAATAGGCCTACATCTCACATTCCTGTTCGGCCTGTCACCCCCAAAAGGGAGACAGTGTCCCCTGACTGACGGCTAGAAGTGGGACAAGGGCACTTGGGAAACATGAGCTACCGTTCCCTGATGTCACTGAGGAAGAATCTATCCTCCCCTTCACAGAATCACCCAGCTGTGTCCGACTCGTCCAATGTGTCACCTATTGTACAATCCATCCCACACTGGGTCTACTCTCCCCTGGTTCCCACAGAGCCACGGTAACACTGCCCAGAGGAAAGGTGCCCATTCCCAGCGTTCCCAACCAGCTCACTGTTTCACTGCCTGGAAATCCCCCTCCGCACAAAGAGACACAAATATAATACTGCACCACTGCAGGCGGGGAGGTATTCAGGAGGTATTCACAGGATAATATTGATACGGGAGGCACTTTTGTCTGCGAATCCTTCTGGGAATGCAACAAGTTGTTGTGGCTATATGGCCCCACATTCTATCCAAGTGCAGCAGGTAGCTAGGTGTTACTTGTTATTGATTCAAGATAAGCGTAACACATACGGACACTCCGTTTTCTTTATTTTCCGTTTTCCGTAATTTTTCACATGAGATGCTGATCTGTCAGCTGATGTTAGCTGATCATGTGTTTTCAGCCTCCATATTCAAATACGACCGATTTGGACATTGTCTGCAGGCAGTGTTGTACAGTAGTCTGTGTTACCTGACTGTTTCTGTATTCAACAATGCTACAGGGCAATTTCACGGTAACAGAATTGGGCTGAGACTATTTCACTTTAAAATGTATGACAAACCAAAACAATTGACTTCAAAGTTTAACAAACCATACAACTCTATGCACAAGGACTAATTTTAACAATATAGATAGAACATTTGACAAAAACACATTTACTTGAAGAACAGTGCAGATGCAAAGTTTGGTAACAGAATGACGGTTTGTGCTGTTGGTGCCGTCAATGTGTTTTTGTAACATTTTCTGTGTAAATTGTAATACGTAGTCCTTGTGCGTAGAGTTGTATGGTTTGTTAAACTTTGAAATCAATGGATTTTGTTTGAAATACATTTTAAAGTGAAAAATCTGAGTCTCAGTGTAATTCCGTTATCGTGGAATTGTCCTATGTCATTGTCACCTTTTTCCTTGCAAGTTTCTTAAGACAATCCCTTCATACGGATGAGAGTAGACCTACTGTACATCTATTTAGTTTAGGCCTACTATAATACTAAACTGTTTTTAAACAGATGTAAAACTATGTATTTTCCTGAGCGCTCCTTCCCAGCAGACATAGAGACTAAGCACTAGTCGGACCAGACCAGGCGTGTGCTGCTGCATCCCAGTGGTCCTCCAGGGACGTGGATTCCCATTCACTGAAGTAGTAGTCAGAGAGCCACAGTCACGGCCTGTGTGTGTGTTCTGTGTGTGTGTAGCATAATGAGGCTCTCTGTAAGACGTGGTTTGAATGCACTTCAGACAACGGGAACAGGGCTGTACGTACAGCTCCATATGTACTGGCTCGCCTCTCCTCACCACATCATATTTCCAGCCCCATGAATGAGGCCCTCAAGCAGGAACTGACTAACACAGAGCCAGACAGCTGTAACATAGTCTATACCAGGGATGGGCAACTTTGATGGGGGTGGGGCCACAAAGAATCTGAACTCATCATGGGAGGCCGCAGTGGCTCACGGGTCTGCGTACCCACATCCATACCCACACATGTAGCCTTTTGGGGGCCCTAAGCAACATTTGTATTCCCCCACCTTGCGAGCAAAACATTTTAGCGGCCCCCCTCTTGACAAAGGAGAGAACAAATTTTGCCATGGGGCATAGAGAACATTTTGCAGTTTTAAAGCAAGTTTGCTGCAAAACTATACATTTTGCCATGGGGCGGAGAAAAGATTTTGCAATATTATGAATAATTTCATGCAATTCTACCCATTTTGCCATGGAATAATTAGCAGTTTTACAGCTAATTTCCTGCAAATCTACATATTTTGCCATAGGGTGGAGAGAAATGTTTGCAGTTTTTAATATTTGACCATGAGTACTACAAGTTTAGATAGCTAGCCGCTAGACTTACTTACCAATCCAATGTTTTCTGCTGACTTGGGCTAATTGAGTGACTGTCAGTGACTGACATAACAAGAGAAAAACTGCTGATGCACAACCAAATTTGGAAATTGCACCTTGTGTATTCTACTATTCTAACGCTCAACAGTAAGTTGAGACCCCAACTGAGTCCCCCCCCCAAAAAAAATATTTGAATCCTCCGGCCTATACAATAATAGACAAAATATGTTTATTTTCGTATTTCTACAGAAATATGTTGTGGAGGACAGGGCCTGGTTTTAGGTTGCAGGAGGAGAGGGGCTGTTTTTCTAAGAATCCTTCAGAGCGATGCCATACTGCTCCCCTTTATGTGGTTTTTATAGCTTTTTATATATTGTTTGCACAATTTTTGCAACAGAAATTACTCCCTTGGCTGTCTTTTACATGCCACTGTTTTATCATATGTTTTGAATGTGAATCAGGAAACAATTGTGAAGGTTTGAAACAAATGATGTCTTGTGTTCAAACCTTAGATAGTCATTCAGGATTTGCTTTGTTAGGACCATAACTGCATGATGGAAGTGGATGTGAATGATGTTGACCAATGAAAAGCTCCAATTAGTTACTACTAAATAGGGTTGAAAAGGTCAATTGTCCACTCAGAACACTTCAACTGACTGCCGCTGGGGCGACGATCAACTAATACAATGGAGTGCTTATAATAATTGCTCCATACAGAACAGTAATGGGGGGAAATTTGGGCTGTTCTATGATTGCAATTAAAGCTTTGGCTGCAAGCCAAAGGACACAAATATGACTATTGAGTAAAAACAAAACACTGTTTCTTTAAACGATAACATATCCAGACATTGCAATTACGCTGCTATAGACTAACTCGATGTTTCAATTATTATATAAATAAGTCAGATTTGATAAGTTGTTTTTAACTGTTTTATTTGCCCCATTCAACATATAGGTAATTATTTGATATTGAATTCATGAGCACATCATTTGTTTTTCTTAGGACATTTTCCTGAAATGTATGCACTCACTAACTGTAAGTCGCTCTGGATAAGAGCGTCTGCTAAATGACTAAAATGAAAAATGTAAAATGAACAGCTCCCATACCTCAATTGTTATTAAATGGGAAAAAAGAGCAATGAGGGACATGTAAACATTATCATGTTAATAATTTATAGATAGCGATGGTCTTCTGGCTAATATTTATATAACAATATCAATAGAAATATTATTATCTAAATGTCAAAGCAACAATGAGGATTTCTTTGCAAGGTAATTGTGTAATGGTCCTTACTATTTGTTGTAGTCATGTAGCATTTGTTAAAGTGCAAGCAATAGTTATTGTCCATATGCTAAGCTAAGTTTTCTAGTGTTTTATGATAATTTGAATAAATTCAGTTAATGTCTGTTTAAGTGAGCTTTCACTGTCTGCTCAACAGACTTGTAGAGCATATGCAAATGTTTTTTTTCTGTCCTTTTGAATATAGCTTGTACTTCCTTTTCACTTCAGGCCAAAATTTTAGGGGAATTCTGAATCACCAAGCCTATTTAAAGATGTTTGTGTTTGTGCGGGTGTTGGGGTGTTTGTCCATTGTTGTTTTGCTATCATGTCACATAGACGCCTGCCCATGTAGTCTTATTCTGTTCGACTCTACTAATCTTATATTGTCTGTTGGCCAGCTGTGTGAATTGACAGAGCAAGACAAAGTCAGTTTGTCCATCTGCCTGTCCCTCAGATTTCAGCTTTCACGTGCACGGACACACAGACTGGGCTGGCGAACAGAGACCTGGTGTGTCCCCTCTGTCACTCTCAGTTCCTCTCTCTCTCTCTCTCTCTCTCTCTCTCTCTCTCTCTCTCTCTCTCTCTCTCTCTCTCTCTCGCTCTCTCTCTCTCTCTCTCTCTCTCTCTCTCTCTCTCTTTCTCTCTTTCTCTTTCTCTCTCTCTCTCTCTCTCTCTCTCACACTCTCTCACTCTCTCTCTCTTTCTCTCTCTCTCTCTCACACTCACTATCTCTCTCACACTCACTCTCTTACCCTCTCACTCACTCTCTCTCTCTCTCTCTCTCTCTCTCTCTCTCTCTCTCTCTCTCTCTCTCTCTCTCTCTCTCTCTCTCTCTCTCTCTCTCTTTCTCTCTCTCTCTCTCACACACACTCACTCACTCACTACTCATACACTCACATTCTCTCACCCTCTCATTCACTCACTCTTTATCTCTCACGTTCTCTATCTCACTGTCTCTCACTTTCTCTTTCTTTCACTCTCTTACTCGCACTCACTCACTCTCACACTCTCTCTCTCTCATTCACTTGTTCTCTCTCTCTCACATTCTCTCTCTCGTTCTCTCACTCTCTTGTTCTTCTTTTCTCTCTCTCTCTCTGCTCTGAGGTCTGCAGGGTGATGCAGATACTGCTCTGGTGGCTGTGATCCGATAGCCACAGATAGTTGTCTTTGTCTCGATTAGGCCCAGAGCTCAACAGCTCCACAGCCCCACTGAGCAGTGCCTGCAGGTGCCTGAGAAAGAACCTCAACTGAGCATGCCTTGTCAACTCGGTCAAAGGCAGATGCAGAGGTTCCCCATATGGAAATATAAATCCGCTGGAATCCCCTTTTGATATCAGGCAAGAAATATAGCAACCCCAGGATACAGGCAGGAAGCCTCAGTGAAGGAAGGTACTATTTTGGGTGAACAGTCCCATTGTCTATGGAGTAGGGACGGGAGGCTGGGGGTGGGAGAGAGTGATGTTCTGGGGAGGCAGCATGGCTCCTCTCCCCTACCACCCCCTCCAGTGTTCCACATTTAGAGGGTCCCTCTGTCCCCTCTTCTGTGACTACATCACTCTGAGACATGTGCAGAGGAGAGGAGGGGGTGCTATATAACTAGTCTTCAGTGACTGCTGGAGAGAGCTGCCCCCTCTTAAAGGGGTTTGACTAGATGAGATACAGCTTTTGTCAGATTTGACTTTTCGTAGCAGGTTAGGAGAACTTACGCAGCAGGTTAGGATAATTCTCATAGCAGGTTTAGGATAATTTGTTTAAGGTTAGGAAAAGGGTTAGGGTTAGCTAAAATGCAAAAATATATATACTTTTGAGTTAATTTGACAAAAGTTGTATCCCTTCTAGCAATGACCCTCTTAAATATGCAGTGTGGTGTAGCATAACCAAACTTGAAGATCATAAGGCCAATAAAAGAGAGGAAGCGCTGATGTCAGATTTTCAGAACATGGCCATTTGTTTGTCTGCCTTGTCACAATCATGCTGTTCACAAAACAATACCTCCTGCAAAGAGAGGGAGGGTTGATAGAGAGAAGGTTAGGCCTTGTACTTTTTATGGACCCAGATGTAAATACAGTGGCTTGCGAAAGTATTCACCTCCCTTGGCATTTTTCCTATTTTGTTGCCTTACAACCTGGAATTTAAGTTGATTTTTGGGGGGTTTGTATCATTTGATTTACACAACATGCCTAAAAAAACAGAAAACTTGAGCGTGCATAACTATTCACCCCCCCAAAGTCAATACTTTGTAGAGCCACCTTTTGCAGCAATTACAGCTGCAAGTCTCTTGGGGTATGTCTCTATACGCTTGGCACATCTAGCCAGTGGGATTTTTTCCCATTCTTCAAGGCAAAACTTCTCCAGCTCCTTCAAGTTGGATGGGTTCCGCTGGTGTACAGCAATCTTTAAGTCATACCACAGATTCTCAATTGGATTGAGGTCTGGGCTTTGACTAGGCTATTCCAAGACATTTAAATGTTTCCCCTTAAACCACTCGAGTGTTGCTTTAGCAGTATGCTTAGGGTCATTGTCCTGCTGGAAGGTGAACCTCCGTCCCAGTTTCAAATCTCTGGAAGACTGAAACAGGTTTCCCTCAAGAATTTCCCTGTATTTAGCGCCATCCATCATTCCTTCAATTCTGACCAGTTTCCCAGTCCCTGCCAATGAAAAACATCCCCACAGCATTATGCTGCCACCACCATGCTTCACTGTGGGGATGGTGTTCTCGGGGTGATGAGAGGTGTTGGGTTTGCGCCAGACATAGCGTTTTCCTTGATGGCCAAAAGGCTCAATTTTAGTCTCATCTGACCAGAGTACCTTCTTCCATATGTTTGGGGAGTCTCCCACATGCCTTTTGGCGAACACCAAACGTGTTTGCTTATTTTTTTCTTTAAGCAATGTCTTTTTTCTGGCCACTCTTCCGTAAAGCCCAGCTCTGTGGAGTGTATGGCTTAAAGTGGTCCTATGGACAGATACTCCAATCTCCGCTGTGGAGCTTTGCAGCTCCTTCAGAGTTATCTTTGGTCTCTTTGTTGCCTCTCTGATTAATGCCCTCCTTGCCTGGTCCGTGAGTTTTGGTGGGCGGCCCTCTCTTGGCAGGTTTGGCAGGTTTGTTGTGGTGCCATATTCTTTCCATTTTATTTATAATGGATTTAATGGTTTAAAGTTTTAGATATTTTTATAACCCAACCCTGATCTGTACTTCTCCACAACTTTGTCCCTGACCTGTTTGGAGAGCTCCTTGGTCTTCATGGTGCCGCATGCTTGGTGGTGGCCCTTGCTTAGTGGTGTTGCAGACTCTGGGGCCTTTCAGAACAGGTGTAAATATGTGACACTTAGATTGCACACAGGTGGACTTTATTTAACTAATTATGTGACTTCTGAAGGTAATTGGTTGCACCAGATCTTATTTAGGGGCTTCATAGCAAAGGGGGTGAATACATATGCACACACCACTTTTCCGTAATAGTTTTTTTTTTAAACAAGTTATTTTTTTCATTTCACTTCACCAATTTGGACTATATTGTGTATGTCCATTACATGAAATCCAAATAAAAATCCATTTCAATTACAGGTTGTAATGCAACAAAATAGGAAAAAGGCCAAGGGGTATGACTACTTTTGATCATTTTTAGAAAATTATCTAAAAAGCCGAGCTCAGGAAATTTGTTCTCAAACATATTGGTAGCCCTTTTCTGCAGTTAAAGGACCTAGTGGCCTCATGGGTCGATATATTATTTTTCATAATTTCATAATTAATATTTTTATGCAACAAATCCGGTGTTTATATGTCCAACAGTTTTGTTATATTTCAGTATTCTGTGATGTATATAAAGTGTAGTATTGGGATGCAACCTCAAAATTAAATACATTTCAACTCTATATCTGACACGGTGCATGTGTCTTTTTTTTGTAAGCCCATAACCATGTGTGTGAGGTGTTTAAGACTGCCAAGAAACACTCTGTGTGACCCTGATTTATCCCACTGCAGTAAAAGGTTATTAATGCAGTTCTTGGAAGTGCTAACTGTAAACATTTTCAAGGTTTTGTAATATTCTACTTTCTCTTTCAATATTTATATGTAACAGTTTAGAGATGCTGCAGTCAAACGTGTGAGTTGTGACCTCACTAACACCACAAGGCCTCACACAACAACTCTGAGGGGAATTCATGTACGTTACGGGAATTGTGTGTTCTCGTTTTAGTATTACTGGGACTGCAACTGAAAAGGCCCCCCACTCCTAGGTTCTCCAAATCCTCTAGAGACGACTAGAAAAATAAGCGGAGGTCGTTTTGAGACACGGCTCTGTAAAGTATTTACTTCTTCACACGGATGATGGTTCTCCAATGGGTGTAGCATTGGCACAGGAGACATATCAGACTAAAGACAACACAACAACAAGTGTAGAGCTGTCCTCTGGCGGCGTGTCCGCCCGGAAGGCAAAGCAAACAAACAAACAAGCTGTAGGTCATAAATGCCTAACAGTGGAGGTAGTTAATGTGCTGTCTGCATGTCTGGGAGTATAAAAGGCCTCACACTCCATGGGCCTCAGCCGCAGCACTGAGCGCAGCACAGCCACCCCGGCTCACATGTACACCCACAGGTTCCTGTCTCACCGATCGCTCTAGCCCAGCCATAGAGACAGCTGGTGACATAAGCACTTCCTACTCTCCCATCTTGTGTCTACGATTGTGCTGTTCAATGTGTAGCAACTGGCTGAGGCAAAGGCATTACATTACATTCACAATGTAGAGCCAATCCCCTGTATATATTATTGTTATTTTATTGTGTTACTTATTTTATTTTGTATTTATTTAGTAAATAGTAAATATTTCTTAACTCTATTTCCTTAAAACTGCATTGTTGGGTAAGGGCTTGTAAGTAAGCATTTCACGGTAAGGTCTACACCTGGTGTATTTGGTGCATGTGACAAATACAATTTGATATCCAGCTAACAACATACAGGTAACTGCCAAAATAATGGAATCACTTGGGTAAATGAGGGATACAAAGTGTATTGAAAGCAGATGCTTCATGGCTATGCCTCCGTAGGATGACAATGCTCCCATCCACAGTACACGAGTGGTCACTGAAAGGTTAGATGAGCATTAAAACGATGCTTTTCCAACAGTCTTCAAGAAGTTCCCACATATGCTGAGCACTTGTTGGCTGCTTTTCCTTCACTCTGCGGTCCGACTCATCCCAAACCATCTCAACTGGGTTGAGGTTGGGGGATTGTTGAGGCCAGGTCATCTGATGCAGCACTCCATCACTCTCCTTCTTGGTCAAATAGCCCTTACACAACCTGGAGGTGTGTTGGGTCATTGTCCTGTTGAAAAACAAATGATAGTCCCACTAAGCCCAAACCAGATGGGATGGCGTATTGCTGCAGAATGCTGTGGTAGCCATGCTGGTTAAGTGTGCCTTGAATTCTAAATAAATCCAGTGTCACCAGCAAAGCACCCCCACACCATAACACCTCCTCCTCCATGCTTTACGGTGGGAAATACAAATGCGGAGATCATCCGTTCACCCACTCCGCGTCTCACAAAGACACGGCGGTTGGAACCAAAAATCTCCAATTTGGACTCCAGACCAAAGGACAAATTTCCACCGGTCTAATGTCCATTGCTCGTGTTTCTTGGCCCAAGCAAGTCTCTTCTTCTTATTGGTGTCCTTTAGTAGTGGTTTCTTTGCAGCAATTTGACCATGAAGGCCTGATTCACACAGTCTCCTCTGAAGAGTTGATGTTGAGATGTGTCTGTTACTTGAACTCTGTGAAGCATTTATTTGGGCTGCCATTTCTGAGGCTGGTAACTCTAATGAACTTATCCTCTGCAGCAGAGGTAACTCTGGGTCTTCCATTCCTGTGGCGATCGTCATGAGAGCCAGTTTCATCATAGCGCTTGATAGTGGTTGATTCATCATAGCGCTTGATGGCAGCATTCGCGCAACACTGAAAGCGCGAACCACCGCATTTAACCATGGCAAGGTAACTGAGAATATGGCAGAATACAAACAGTGTAGCTACTCACTCCGCAAGGCAATTAAACTGGCAAAACATCAGTATAGAGACAAAGTGGAGTCGCAATTCAGCGGCTCAGACACGAGACTTATGTGACAGGGTCTACAGACAATCACGGACTACAAAAGGAAAACCAGCCACGTCGCCGACACGACGTCTCGCTTCCAGACAAGCTAAACACCTTCTCCCGCTTTGAGGATAACACAGTGCCACCGACTTGGCCCACTACCAAGGTCTGTGGCCTCTCCTTCTCTGTGGCCGACGTGAGTAAGACATTTAAGCATGTTAACCCCCGCAAGGCTACCGGCCCAGACTGCATCCCTAGCCGCGTCCTCAGAGCATGCGCAGACCAGCTGGCTGGTGTGTTTACGGACATATTCAATCTCTCCCTTTCCCAGTCTGCTGTCCCCACATGCTTCAAGATGGCCACCATTGTTCCTGTACCCAAGAAAGCAAAGGTAACTGAACTAAATTACTATCGCCCCGTAGCACTCACCTCTGTCATCATGAAGTGCTTTGAGAGACTAGTCAAGGATCATATCACCTCTACCTTACCTGTCACCCTAGACCCACTTCAATTTGCTTACCGCCCCAATAGATCCACAGACGATGCAATCACCATCACACTGCACACTGCCCTATCCCATCTGGACAAGAGGAATACCTACAGTTGAAGTCGTTACATTTAAACTCAGTTTTTCACAATTCCTGACATTTAATCCTAGTAAAGATTCCCTGTTTTAGGTCAGTTAGGATCACCACTTTATTTTAAGAATGTGAAATGTCAGAATAATATTAGAGAGAATGATTTCTTTCAGCTTTTATTTCTTTCATCACATTCCCAGTGGGTCAGAAGTTTACATACACTCAATTAGTATTTGGTAGCATTGCCTTTAAATTGTTTAACTTGGGTCAAACGTTTCGGGGATCCTTCCACAAGCTTCCCACAATAAGTTGGGTGAATTTTGGCCCATTCCTTCTGACAGAGCTGGTGTAACTGAGTCAGGTTTGTAGGCCTCCTTGCTCACACACGCTTTTTCAGTTCTGCCTACACATTTTCTATAGGATTGCGGTCAGGGCTTTGTGATGGCCAGTCCAATACCTTGACTTTGTTGTCCTTAAGCCATTTTGCTACAACTTTGGAAGTATGTTTGGGGTCATTGTCCATTTGGAAGACCCATTTGCGACCAAGCTTTAACTTCCTGACTGATGTCTTGAGATGTTGCTTCAATTTATCCACATAATTTTCCTTCCTCATGATGCCATCTATTTTGTGAAGTGCACCAGTCCCTCCTGCAACAAAGCACCCCCACAGCATGATGCTGCCACCCCCGTGCTTCACGGTTGGGATGGTGTTCTAAGGCTTGCAACTCCCCCTTTTTCCTCCAAACATAACGATGGTCATTATGGCCAAACAGTTCTATTTTTGTTTCATCAGACCAGAGGACATTTCTCCAAAAAGTACGATCTTTGTCCCCATGTGCAGTTGCAAACCGTAGTCGTGCTTTTTATGGTGGTTTTGGAGCAGTGGCTTCTTCCTTGCTGAGCGGCCTTTCAGATTATGTCGATATAGGACTCGTTTTACTGTGGATATAGATACTTTTGTACCTGTTTCCTCCAGCATCTTCACAACGTCCTTTGCTGTTGTTCTGGGATTTATTTGCACTTTTCGCACCAAAGTACATTCATCTCTAGGAGACAGAACGCGCCTCCTTCCTGAGCTGTATGACGGCTGCGTGGTCCCATGGTGTTTATACTTGCGTACTATTGTTTGTACAGATGAACGTGGTACCTTAAGGCATTTGGAAATTGCTCACAAGGATGAACCAGACTTGTGAAGGTCTACAATTTTTTTTCTGAGGTCTTGGCTGATTTCTTTTGATTTTCCCATGATGTCAATCAAAGAGGCACTGAGTTTGAAGGTAGGCCTTGAAATACATCCACAGGTACACCTCCAATTGACTCAAATGATGTCAATTAGCCTATCAGAAGCTTCTAAAGCGATGAAATCATTTTCTGGAATTCTCATCATTAAGCTCGAGGCCCTGGGTCTGAACCCCGCCCTGTGCAACTGGGTCCTGGACTTCCTGACGGGCCGCCGCCAGGTGGTGAAGGTAGGAAGCAACATCTCCACTTCGCTGATCCTCAACATTGGGCCCCACAAGGGTGCATGCTCAGCCCCCTCCTGTGCTTCCTGTTCACCCATGACTGCGTGGCTAAGCACGCCTCCAACTCAATCATCAAGTTTGCAGACGACACAACAGTAGTAGGCTTGATTACCAACAATGACGAGACAGCCTACAGGGAGGAGGTGAGGGCTCTGGGAGTGTAGTGCCAGGAAAATAACCTCTCACTCAATGTCAACAAAACAAAGGAGATGATCGTGGACTTCAGGAAACAGCAGAGGGTGCAACCCCCTATCCACATCGACTGGACCGCAGCGGAGAAGGTGGAAAGCTTCAAGTTCCTTGGCGTACACATCACTGACAAACTGAAATAATCCACCCACGCAGACAGTGTGGTGAAGAAGGCGCAACAGAGCCTCTTCAACCTCAGGAGGCTGAAGAAATTTGTCTTAGCACCTAAAACCCTCACAAACTTTTACAGATGCACAATTGAGAGCATCCTGTCGGGCTGTATCACCGCCTGATACAGCAACTGCACTGCCCGCAACCGCAGGGCTCTCCATAGGGTGGTGCGGTCTGCCGAACGCATTACCGGGGGCAAACTACCCGCCCTCCAGGACACCTACAGCACCGATATCACAGGAAGGCCAAAAAGATAATCAACGACATCAACCACCCGAGCCACTAACTGTTCACCCCGCTATCATCCAGAAGGCGAGGTCAGTACAGGTGCATCAAAGCTGGGACCGAGAGAATGAAAAACAGCTTCTATCTCAAGGCCATCAGACTGCTAAATAGCCATCACTAGCACATTAGAGGCTGCTGATGCCTATTGAAATCACTGGCCACTTTAAGAAATGGAACACTAGTCACTTGAATAATGTTTACATATCTTGCACTACTCATCTCATATGTACAGTGGGGAGAACAAGTATTTGATACACTGCCGATTTTGCAGGTTTTCCTACTTACAAAGCATGTAGAGGTCTGTAATTTTTATCATAGGTACACTTCAACTGTGAGAGACGGAATCTAAAACAAAAATCCAGAAAATCACATTGTATGATATTTAAGTAATTAATTTGCATTTTATTGCATGACATAAGTATTTGATACATCAGAAAAGCAGAACTAAATATTTGGTACAGAAACCTTTGTTTGCAATTACAGAGATCATACGTTTCCTGTAGGTCTTGACCAGGTTTGCACACACTGCAGCAGGGATTTTGGCCCACTCCTCCATACAGACCTTCTCCAGATCCTTCAGGTTTCGGGGCTGTTGCTGGGCAATACAGACTTTCAGCTCCCTCCAAAGATTTTCTATTGGGTTCAGGTCTGGAGACTGGCTAGGCCACTCCAGGACCTTGAGATGCTTCTTACGGAGCCACTCCTTAGTTGCCCTGGCTGTGTGTTTCGGGTCGTTGTCATGCTGGAAGACCCAGCCACGACCCATCTTCAATGCTCTTACTGAGGGAAGGAGGTTGTTGGCCAAGATCTCGCGATACATGGCCCCATCCATCCTCCCCTCAATACGGTGCAGTTGTCCTGTCCCCTTTGCAGAAAAGAATCCCCAAAGAATGATGTTTCCACCTCCATGCTTCACGGTGGGGATGGTGTTCTTGGGGTTGTACTCATCCTTCTTCTTCCTCCAAACACGGCGAGTGGAGTTTAGACCAAAAAGCTCTATTTTTCTCTCATCAGACCACATGACCTTCTCCCATTCCTCCTCTGGATCATCCAGATGGTCATTGGCAAACTTCAGATGGGCCTGGACATGCGCTGGCTTGAGCAGGGGGACCTTGCGTGCGCTGCAGCATTTTAATCCATGACGGCGTAGTGTGTTACTAATGGTTTTCTTTGAGACTGTGGTCCCAGCTCTCTTCAGGTCATTGACCAGGTCCTGCCGTGTAGTCCTGGGCTGATCCCTCACCTTCCTCATGATCATTGATGCCCCACGAGGTGAGATCTTGCATGGAGCCCCAGACCGAGGGTGATTGACCGTCATCTTGAACTTCTTCCATTTTCTAATAATTGCACCAACAGTTGTTGCCTTCTCACCAAGCTGCTTGCCTATTGTCCTGTAGCCCATTCCAGCCTTGTGCAGGTCTACAATTTTATCCCTGACGTCCTTACACAGCTCTCTGGTCTTGGCCATTGTGGAGAGGTTGGAGTCTGTTTGATTGAGTGTGTGGACAGGTGTCTTTTATACAGGTAACGAGTTCAAACAGGTGCAGTTAATACAGGTAATAAGTGGATAACAGGAGGGCTTCTTAAAGAAAAACTAACAGGTCTGTGAGAGCCGGAATTCTTACTGGTTGGTAGGTGATCAAATACTTATGTCATGCAATAAAATGCAAATTAATTACTTAAAAATCATACAATGTGATTTTCTGGATTTTTGTTTTAGATTCCGTCTCTCACAGTTGAAGTGTACCTATGATAAAAATTATAGACCTCTACATGCTTTGTAAGTAGGAAAACCTGCAAAATCGGCAGTGTATCAAATACTTGTTCTCCCCACTGTATATACTGTATTCTATAATATTCTACTGTATCTTAGTCCATGCCGCTCTGTCATTGATTTTCCATATATGTATATATTCTTAAATTCCATTCCTTACTTAGATTTGTGTGTATTGGGTATATGTTGTGAAATTGTTAGATATTACTGCACTGTCGGAGCTAGAAGCACAAGCATTTCGCTACACCCGCAATAACATCTGCTAAACACGTGTATGTGACAAATAAAATTTGATTTGATTTGGTTTTTGCGACTGCACTTCATGTCTTAAAGTAATGATGGACTGTCATTTCTCTTTGCTTATTTGAGCTGTTCTTGCCATAATATGGACTTGGTCTTTTACCAAATAGGGCTATCTCTGTATTTTTTTTATTGGCAAGATTAGCAAACTTAGGCATGACTAATGTAAAGCATACTGTGTCCATAATAAGTATATAGGTTATAGGTTGAGAGCTTTTGTGAAAGAGCACAGTTAGAAAGATATGGCATATAGAAGCAAACCGGATGGACATCATGAAAATGATCAGAGAGGTTGAGGGTAGAGGAAGTTCAGGAGTAAAAACAAACAAATAGAATTATTGTAAAATTGACTGTCCATAAAATGTATATAGTATGTACAAGCTGGAAGTAGAGGCCTAAGCGTTGTTGCTCACTAGTTTACTCCAATTAGGGAAGGGGTGGTGGGGTTGGAAAGTAATAAAGGGAAATATATATTTTTAAAGGATATGTATATATATATGTATGTATATGTACACTACCGTTCAAAAGCAATTTATTTGTCCATTAAAATAACATCAAATTGATCAGAAATACAGTGTAGACATTGTTAATGTTGTAAATGGCTATTGTAGCTGGAATCGGCTGATTTTTTTATGGAATATCTACATAGGCGTACAGAGGTCCATTATCAGCAACCATCAGTCCTCTGTTCCAATGGCACGTTGTGTTTGCTAATCCAAGTTTATCATTTTAAAAGGCTAATTGATCATTAGAAAACCCTTTTGCAATTATGTTAGCACAGCTGAAAACTGTTGTGCTGATTAAAGAAGCAATAAAACTGACCTTCTTGAGACTAGTTGAGTATCTGGAGCATCAGCAATTGTGGGTTCGATTACAGGCTCAAAATGGCAAGAAACAAATAACTTTCTTCTGAAACTCGTCAGTCTATTCTTGTTCTGAGAAATAAGAAATTGCCAAGAAACTGAAGATCTCGTACAGCGCAAACTAGGTCTAACCAGAATAGAAAGAGGAGTGGGAGGCCCCGGTGCACAACGGAGTAAGAGGACAAATACATTAGAGTGTCTAGTTTGATAAACAGACGCCTCACAGGTCCTCAACTGGCAGCTTCATTAAATAGTACCCGCAAAACACCAATCTCAACGTCAACAGTGAAGAGGCGACTCCGGGATGCTGACCTTCTAGGCAGAGTTGCAAAGAAAAAGCCATATCTCAGACTGCCCATCTTAATCTTTTATTTTTATTGGCCAGTCTGAGATATGGCTTTTTATTTGCAACTCTGACTAGAAGGTCAGCATCCTGGATTCACCTCTTCACTGTTGACGTTGAGACTGGTGTTTTGCGGGTACTATTTAATGAAGCTGCCAGTTGAGGACCTGTGAGGCATCTGTTTCTCAAACTAGACACTCTAATGTATTTCTCCTCTTGTTCAGTTGTGCACCGGGGCCTCCCACTCCTCTTTCTATTCTGGTTAGAGCCAGTTTGCGCTGTTCTGTGAAGGGAGTAGTACACAGCATTGTACGAGATCTTCAGTTTCTTGGCAATTTCTCGCATGGAATAGCCTTCATTTCTCAGAACAAGTATAGACTGACGAGTTTCAGAAGAAAGTTATTTGTTTCTGGCCATTTTGAGCCTGTAATCGAACCCACAATTGCTGATGCTCCAGATACTCAACTAGTCTCAAGAAGGCCAGTTTTATTGCTTCTTTAATCAGCACAACAGTTTTCAGCTGTGGTAACATAATTGCAAAAGGGTTTTCTAATTATCAATTAGCCTTTCAAAATGATAAACTTGGATTAGCAAACACAACGTGCCATTGGAACACAGGACTGATGGTTGCTGATAATGGGCCTCTGTACGCCTATGTAGATATTCCATAAAAAATAAGCAGTTTCTGCAATATTAATGCTGATCTACCCCCCCCCCCCCCCCCAACCCCCAAAAAAACTTTGGCATGACATGCCAGCAACAATTGCAGACGCTACACATCCAAGTATATCTGACCAAATTATGAAAGACAAGCATTGTAATGTGGAAGAGGTGAAAAAATAATTGTTGTCTATTAACAATGACAAGCCACCGGGGTCTGACAACTTGAATGGAAAATTGCTGAGGATAATAGCGGACGATATAGCCACTCCTATTTGCCTTATTTTCAATTTAAGCCTACTAGAATGTGTGTGCCCCCAGGCTGGGAGGGAAGCAAAAGTCATTCCGCTACCTAAGAATAGTAAAGCCCCCTTTACTGGCTCAAATAGCCGACCAATTAGCCTGTTACCAACCCTTAGTAAACCATTGGAAAAAATTGTGTTTGACCAGATACAGTGCTATTTTACTGTACACAAATTGACAACAAACTTTCAGCAGGCTTATAGAGAAGGACATTCAACAAGCACAGCACTTACACAAATGACTGATGATTGGCTGAGAGAAATTGATGATAAGAATATTGTGGGGGCTGTTTTGTTAGACTTCAGTGTGGCTTTTGACATTATCGATAATAGTCTGCTGCTAGAAAAATGTATATGTTATGGCTTTACACCCCCTGCTATAATGTGGATAAAGATTTACTTGTCTAACAGAACACAGAGGGTGTTCTTTAATGGAAGCCTCTCAAACATAATCCAGGTAGAATCAGGAATTCTCCAGGACAGCTCTAGGCCCCTTGCTTTTTCCATCTTTACTAACGACATGCCAGTCATTGAGTAAAGCCTATGTACAGTGGGGAGAACAAGTATTTGATACACTGCCGATTTTGCAGGTTTTCCTACTTACAAAGCATGTAGAGGTCTGTAATTTTTATCATAGGTACACTTCAACTGTGAGAGACGGAATCTAAAACAAAAATCCAGAAAATCACATTGTATGATTTTTAAGTAATTCATTTGCATTTTATTGCATGACATAAGTATTTGATCACCTACCAACCAGTAAGAATTCCGGCTCTCACAGACCTGTTAGTTTTTCTTTAAGAAGCCCTCCTGTTCTCCACTCATTACCTGTATTAACTGCACCTGTTTGAACTCGTTACCTGTATAAAAGACACCTGTCCACACACTCAATCAAACAGACTCCAACCTCTCCACAATGGCCAAGACCAGAGAGCTGTGTAAGGACATCAGGGATAAAATTGTAGACCTGCACAAGGCTGGGATGGGCTACAGGACAATAGGCAATCAGCTTGGTGAGAAGGCAACAACTGTTGGCGCAATTATTTGAAAATGGAAGAAGTTCAAGATGACGGTCAATCACCCTCAGTCTGGGGCTCCATGCAAGATCTCACCTCGTGGGGCATCAATGATCATGAAGAAGGTGAGGGATCAGCCCAGAACTACACGGCAGGACCTGGTCAATGACCTGAAGAGAGCTGGGACCACAGTCTCAAAGAAAACCATTAGTAACACACTACGCCGTCATGGATTAAAATGCTGCAGCGCACGCAAGGTCCCCCTGCTCAAGCCAGCGCATGTCCAGGCCCATCTGAAGTTTGCCAATGACCATCTGGATGATCCAGAGGAGGAATGGGAGAAGGTCATGTGGTCTGATGAGAGAAAAATAGAGCTTTTTGGTCTAAACTCCACTCGCCGTGTTTGGAGGAAGAAGAAGGATGAGTACAACCCCAAGAACACCATCCCCACCGTGAAGCATGGTGGTGGAAACATCATTCTTTGGGGATTCTTTTCTGCAAAGGGGACAGGACAACTGCACCGTATTGAGGGGAGGATGGATGGGGCCATGTATCGCGAGATCTTGGCCAACAACCTCCTTCCCTCAGTAAGAGCATTGAAGATGGGTCGTGGCTGGGTCTTCCAGCATGACAACGACCCGAAACACACAGCCAGGGCAACTAAGGAGTGGCTCCGTAAGAAGCATCTCAAGGTCCTGGAGTGGCCTAGCCAGTCTCCAGACCTGAACCCAATAGAAAATCTTTGGAGGGAGCTGAAAGTCTGTATTGCCCAGCGACAGCCCCGAAACCTGAAGGATCTGGAGAAGGTCTGTATGGAGGAGTGGGCCAAAATCCCTGCTGCAGTGTGTGCAAACCTGGTCAAGACCTACAGGAAACAAAGGTTTCTGTACCAAATATTTAGTTCTGCTTTTCTGATGTATCAAATACTTATGTCATGCAATAAAATGCAAATTAATTACTTAAATATCATACAATGTGATTTTCTGGATTTTTGTTTTAGATTCCGTCTCTCACAGTTGAAGTGTACCTATGATAAAAATTACAGACCTCTACATGCTTTGTAAGTAGGAAAACCTGCAAAATCGGCAGTGTATCAAATACTTGTTCTCCCCACTGTATGCGGATGACTCAACACTATACACGTCAGCTACTACAGCAACTGAAATAACTGCAACACTTAACAAAGAGTTGCAGTTAGTTTCGGAATGGGTGGCAAGGAATAAGTTAGTCCTGAATATTTCCAAAACTAAAAGCATTGTTTTTGGGACAAATCATTCACTAAACCCTAAACCTCAACTACATGTCGTAATGAATAATGTGGAAATTGAGCAAGTTGAGGTGACTAAACTGCTTGGAGTAACCATGGATTGTAGACTGTCATGGTCAAAGCATATTGATACAACAGTAGCTAAGATGGGGAGAAGTATGTCCATAATTAAGCGCTGCTCTGCCTTCTTAACAACACTATCAACAAGGCAGGTCCTACAGGCCCTAGTTTTGTCGCACCTAGACTACTGTTCAGTAGTGTGGTCAGGTGCCACAAAGAGGGACTTGGGAAAATTGCTGTTGGCTCAGAACAGGGCAGTACATGGACAGCTAACATTAATGACATGCATGTCAGTCTCTCCTGGCTCAGAGTGGATGAGAGATTGACTTCATCACTGCTTGTTTTTGTAAGAGGTGTCGACAAGCTGAATGTACCGAGCTGTCTGTTTGGATTACTGGCACACAGCTTGGACACCCATGCATACCCCACAAGACATGCCACAAGAGGTCTCTTCACAGTCCCCAAGTCCAGAACAGACTATGGGAGGTGCACAGTACTACATAGAGCCATGACTACATGGAACTCTATTCCACATCAGGTAACTGATGCAAGCAGTAGAATCAGATTTAAAAAACAGGTAAAAATACACCTTATGGAACAACGGGGACTGTGAAGAGACACACACAAGGGTATAGACACATGCATACACACACATTGTCATATTGTTGTATGGTGGTATTAAACATTTTGTATTGTAGATAGGTAGTGGTGTAATAATGTCATATGATGTACTGTTTTATATTTTGTTTTATATGTAATGTAAATGCTTTAATATGTGTGGACCCAGAAAGAGTCCCTAATAAATACAAATACAAATACCTTGTAACAACACAACTGATTGGCTCATATGCATTTAGAAGGAAAGAAATTCAAAAAAGTAACTTTTATGAAGGCACACCTGTTAATTGAAATGCATTCCAGGTGACTACCTCATGAAGCTGGTTGAGAGAATGCCAAGAGTGTGCAAAGCTGTCATCAAGGCAAAGGGTGGCTATTTGAAGAATCTCAAATATAAAATATATTTTGATTTGTTTAACACTTTTTTGGTTACTACATGATTCCATATGTGTTATTTCATAGTTTTGATGTCTTCACTATTATTCTACAATGTAGAAAATAGTAAAAATAAAGAAAAACCCTTGAATGAATAGGTGTTCAAAAACTTTTGACCGGTATTGTGTGTGTATATATATATATATATATATATATATATATATATATATATATATATATATATATATATATATATATATATATATAACACATGATGCAGCCGCTCAATAACATGTAAAAGCTGGGCCTATGTCAATCAATGACTGGGAATAGACCAAAATACAGTAGAAACAATGCAGTGATCCTACTGAGAGAGATTGAGGTGACACAGGGCACAAGTGGCTTGTTTATACGTTTGGATAAGGACCACAAATGACTAAGTATTTCTGAGGGAAACGCAAACAGTCGTCTGACATTTCAGAGACAAAAGCAGAGTGTTGTCGGTGAGGGAGGGTTCCAGCTCAGAAGGTGCGGGACTGGGCAGAGCCGCCAGCCAAGGGGGAGAGAGGCGGCGTGTGGTTGGATGGTATCCTTGGGAAAGTTTGCAGCTCGGCTCGCAGTATCTGGATCTCAGCTTGGGACAAATACCACATGGAAACGAGAGGAAGCCCGTTGGAGTGGAGAGGGCCGCGCGCTGGAATGTTTAACTTCAAATGGAAAATGTTTGCAGCTGTTAGCCACTTTCTGTTTGCTTATTTCTTTCCATTTTTTCTGTGCTCAAGTGATTCTCTTTCATTGGCTCTACATTTGGCTGATAGACTGTGGATGAATCCCCCATGTCCTGCTTCGATTGGGGCTTTCGTCAGCCCAGAGCAGACTGCCCTACACCACTGTAGATAATCCGTAGAGTCATACAGGAAGCTTCTGTCTGCCCCACAAGAACAACAACAACAACAACATCCCAACATCAACAATCCCCATAACTCCAGACCTTCAGACCATCCACCCATCTCGTCTGAAGTCTGATTGCCCTGGTTTGGCCAGAATTCAAATGAACTTCCAGAGCATTCGTCTACAGAGATTGCAAATGACCACACTCTAATGAGCCTGTGGGTTGGAAGGGTTCTGAATCACTGAGAGAGTCCCATACTAGTGACTCTACGTCCGTTTCTAGACTGCATCGAAACCTCAGCCATCTGCAGATCACACACCCAGTCACCCAGTGCCAGTGGCAGGTTTCCCTCTGGGCCTCTGATCAGCCTGAGATACGGCTCCATTTGGAACTCCCAATTAATGGGTGGGTCCAACTATGCATGTTTTCCAAGCCCACATCTATCTCTCCAGTCTTGGGCTGGCTGAGTTCTCCCGAGGATTTCTCATAGAACGACAGCATCAACAGGTTGTAGTTATAGCTCTGAGAAATTCACTGAGCTGCTTAAACAGACCAAAATAGATAGCCCTTTACTGTGGTCTTGATCATTCTGTGCCTTCCCCCTCCCTCCAAAACATATGGTACATTGTTGTTTGTTATAATTGTTATACTTTTGTATCATGCTCATACTGTAGAACTGTCTCATTTCACAGCTGTTTTATTGAGGTTATCTGTTGTTGTTTGTCTTGTTGTTTTTGATGGTGATCATGAAGGGACGACCCAATGCTGTTTGGTTCTTACATGTGCTCTTCATTGTTTGTTGTCTATAGTGTTTGTCTAGTCATGGTCACTTATGCAATAGAACAATGTAAGGGATGAATAAACTGTTCATCACTCAAGTCTGAACCAGTAGATAAACCCCCTCCTACTGTGGTATCATGTCAGGATTGCTCTCTTTCTGTTCCTTATGTGTATGAGTGTGTGTGCTTGCGTGCGTGCCTGCACGTGCGTGTGTGCGTGTGTGCGTTTCTTGGCCCTTTAAAAAAACGTGTTGTTACTAAACTACTTCCGTGTCTTTTCGTTGCTTCTGATGACGGCATCCTCTTGGAATTCGATACTGGTACTGGTGCGCACAAATACAAAGGAGAGAGAGAACCTACCACAGCCGGGGACTTTGTAGATCACTCTGTTCTGCCGCAGCTAACCAGGAACATTTGGTGTCTTGTTTCTGCATGCTCCTTCTTTACCCCCTATTCTTTCCCTGCTTTCACTATTTTTATTCACTCTCCTTCCTGTCTGGGTTATGGCAATTTTACAATGTTTTGTTTGAAATCAGCTCTGTGGGCTGGGGGGCTGAGGTTGGCGTAACTATAGGGGAGTTGTGTGCATGTGATGTGGGGGGGCGTACAGGGTACTCTGGAGGTCTGTGAAGGGGTTCGGCCTCCCTCCACACAACTCCTGCTCTCTTAGATTGATGGGGGAGGTGTTGCCTCTGCTCGCTCATCCATCACATACTTTATTTGGGTTTTAGAGGAAAGTGGAAAAGTCACACACACAAAAAAGAATACTCATATATCAGTGGAGGAGTGCCCCCCGGTCTTCACCCTGCTCTCGCCCCCCTTTGAGCAGATGCAGGAAAATAAGTCTTACCCTTGTGACCCGTCGCCATTCACCAGTCCCAACACTGATAATAAAAGACAGATCAAGCTGACTGGGCAGATTTGGTGCAGATTTTAGAACAGGTCCCTGATTTCCACAAGTTTCACCCATCGCTGTGCTTTGTGAGCTGGGTGGACCGCCGTTTCCCTCAGACTCCTGTGTGTGGGGCAGGGCAGATGCAGGGGCTGGGAGCTGAGACAGCAGCAGAGTGTGGGTGGAGGTCTTTGTCTGTGACCAGGGGTTTCTTCTCTTCCCTGACAGCAGGGCCAGATGAGTTGCTGCTCTGGGGCTGACAGGGGGAACAATGCCTGCAATGCCAAACCTGCATGCCTCAGTGTCTGGACTGTGGGGACAGGGACCGGGCCTGTCAGAGCTCAGACGTGATGTGGACACTTGGCCTAGAATTAGCCAAGCTCACGGACCGCTCTGGAGACAGTGGATGTGTGACGCTTGGGGCTAAACCTGTTATGTTGCATGGCATGTCATCCTCCTTTAATTTCTGTTGGCACACTTTGACAAGCAGCTGCTCACTGCCACACATCGACATAAATTAGAAGCTATGTTAAATTCAATCGAACCTAGTACTGATGTGCTAAGGTCAGTTTGTGCACTTGCAGGTGTAATGTTTTCTTTGGCCTGTTGATCATTTAAAAAACTTGACCCTCATCAGTTACAGGTACCTACCTGCTTCATGGGTTATGCCGATTAGACCTGACAAATTCAATACATTTTCTCAAAACCGGCCCGCAAGTGATTTTCTTTGGGCCCTCCAAAGTAAAAAAAATAAAAGACTGTAAAATCACCAGGAATACAGCAAAACATTTGTTCAATTTAGGAAATCTGTTCCGAAGTATTCCCACAAATAAAAAAAGAGACGTGATCGTGTCTCAGTGTAATCAAGGTATGAAATGATTGTTATTTTCAAATACAATCTCTCTTTGGGCTTAGTTGTGGTCATTTTGCAGTGTACAAATTATTGTAATTATGTTCCGGCCCCCCGACCATCCGCTCTGACAAAAATCAGCCCGCTGCTGAATCTAGTTGCCTACCCCTGTTATATAGTCTTCAATGTCAATGCCTTACATAAATGCACAAATCTCTCATCTGCCCCTAGTGTGGCTGAGGACGGAGTATGGCAATGACGAGGTTAAGTCTGGGCATATTGACTAAGAGAGCTTTGCATCATGTTAACATGTTATCGGGAGGTAAAACGGTTCACATTTCGACCTGGACATCTGGTCCTGTGCATACAAGCAAATAGTCAATGGCTCTGGCTTATGCACTAGGCTTTGTCTCAAGTGCTTGTAGGAAAGTTGGAGAAGTGGAAGGGGGACTATCAAATAAATAACTGTTTCCTATTATTCTGTGTTTCATGTGTGATGCAGTGAGGCAGCATGTGTAGAACAAGCCAAAATAATATGAGCAGGAATATAAATAAATAAACAAAGGAAGGTTATCCCCAAATGTCATACTGGGTTCCCTCATTATGTGATTATAGAAAACAACACAGCTCCCTGACAAATGAACTAACGCTGTTTATGATTTAGAACAGACTCTTATTGACTGGGCTTGGAATACGCTTGCCTTGCATTTTAACTGTTTAAGAAGGAATCCATGGAGAGGAGACGGACACTAAATCATATTAATGTACGTCCTTTCCCACCACAGTTTTAACTGCAAGGGAAAATGTGCTCTAAAGAGCGTCAAAACAGAAAGATCATCCATTTGCAAAGTGAAAATGCCCTTCTTTTATGCAAATCACACAATTTTGTGATGTAAAATATGTAAAAGTTACAGGTTGGCTTATCTATCTATTTCGGAGGAAGCTTTTAGCCTGATTCAGACCACATGTTTCCTGTTTCAGCCCCATAGCCCCCTTTTGAATTACAAATGCCATCATTTCCCAATTGTTCTCAGTTTAGGTCCATTTGGGAATTTGGGACCTGTACAAATATGGTGACATATTTGTGTTGTGTCCTCCCCCAACCTGACAGTTTACTGCGCAACACTGCATTAACCCCTACTCCTTTCTTCTTCCTCTCCTTGTCCCCTTGTACTTCTAGTTTATCAAAGACAATCCAGCCTTGTCATGTGACCAAATCGTCATGACACCCATTCAAAATGGTGTTGTGGGCCAAGGAGAGAGCGAGTGAGAGGGAGTGATAGAAAGAGCGATAGAAAGAGAGAAAGAGCAATGGAAAGAGAGAGAGAGCGTAGGAAAGAAAGAGGAAAAAGGGCAATAAAAAGATGGAAAGAGGTAAAGAATGATAGAAAGACTAAATGAGCGATAGAAAGAGAGAGAGAAGAAACGATACAGAGAGAGAGTAATAGAAAGAGAGAGCAATAGAAAGAGAGAGAGTGATAAAAAGAGAGAGCAATAGAAAGAGTGCAAGTGATAGAAAGAGAGCGATAGAAAGAGTGATAAGGAGAGCGATAGAGAGTAAATAGGATTACTCTGCTTTGCCACCTGAGGGGATGTAGCTAGCAGTGGTTGAGGGTTGTTGGGACAACAGCTGAGAGCGCTGCCACCTGAGGGGATGTAGCTAGCAGTGGTTAAGGGTTGTCGGGACAACAGCTGAGAGCGCTGCCACCTGAGGGGATGTAGCTAGCAGTGGTTGAGGGTTGTCGGGACAACAGCTGAGAGCGCTGCCACCTGATGGGATGCAGCTAGCAGTAGTTGAGGGTTGTCGGGACAACAGCTGAGAGCGCTGCCACCTGAGGGGATGTAGCTAGCAGTGGTTGAGGGTTGTCGGGACAACAGCTGAGAGCGCTGCCACCTGATGGGATGCAGCTAGCAGTAGTTGAGGGTTGTCGGGACAACAGCTGAGAGCGCTGCCACCTGAGGGGATGCAGCGAGCAGTGGTTGAGTGTTGTCGGGACAACAGCTGAGAGCGCTGCCACCTGAGGAGATGTAGCGAGCAGTGGTTGAGGGTTGTCGGGACAACAGCTGAGAGCGCTGCCACCTGAGGGGATGTAGCGAGCAGTGGTTGAGGGTTGTCGGGACAACAGCTGAGAGCGCTGCCACCTGAGGGGATGTAGCTAGCAGTGGTTGAGGGTTGTCGGGACAACAGCTGAGAGCACTGCCACCTGAGGGGATGTATCGAGCAGTGGTTGAGGGTTGTCGGGACAACAGCTGAGAGCGCTGCCACCTGAGGGGATGTAGCTAGCAGTGGTTGAGGGTTGTCGGGACAACAGCTGACAGCGCTGCCACCTGAGGGGACGTAGCTAGCAGTGGTTGAGGGTTGTCGGGACAACAGCTGAGAGCGCTGCCAATGCCGAGAGGAAGAGGGCTTGTATGGGAGGTAGCTAGCCAGGCAGATAGCCTCCAGTGCTCTGGCTATGGGATGGGATTAGACATGGTCAGTGGGGCTGAGGTGCCCTACAGGTATAAGCCATGGCTGGTGCCGCTGCACCCCATGTCCACAGAGGTATGAGTCAAGGGAGAACGGCCTGTGTACTGACCGACACCCCACAGCAGGAGACCTCTTTTACAACCCACCATTAACCCCTCCAACTCATCCACAGGCTTTAGTTTTTTACGAAGAAGATGCTTTTCGTATCATCAGATGTTCTGAATTGCTTCTCTTGTCGCTTCTCTTGTTTACTGTGTGATTTAAGTTCACAAGGGCATAAATGGAAGAGAGCAATACTCCCAAATATTTCCGTATTGAACTTGAGTTATTTCATTTGGATGTTTTGCATCATGGAACCCCTTTGATCATTAATGAATGATTCCCGTTCATGGGTCTGATCCTCTTAAATGCAGACCACTGTTTTTCTACACATGTATTGGTTATTGTGTGAACATGAGACTCGAGCCATAAAGGGCAAAGAGTTTGTTTCAATGAGCAGCCTGTCTTGTTGACATCGATGTCAAAAAATTATAGGATCTGGTCCAAGCCGAGGCAAGTGGTCGCTGGGACTTTGAATGCTCCACTCTCTCAAGCTTTGATGTCTAAGCTAAGAGATTCTCGCTGGAGATTACATGGGTTATCAAATCCTCTGGCCTCTTTATGTATTGTGGGCATTTTTTTATTGACCATGCCATTGCATTGGCAAACCTTGGGCTACATTGGTCCATCCCTAAGGGTACTTTGTTGGATGAATGGATACTACTCACTGGAATGTGTTCCATGATGCCATCGAGACAGAAGTTCTTCCAGAGTTTTCCCAACTTAGACCTGAACTGACTGTGCACCATGTCAGAATGGCCACATTATCTTTGGATAGAGACTGAAGGGTCTGTTGTTGACTCCCTATCCTACGCTGTGTACTGGAGTCCCTCTACAATTCTCCAGCTGCTCCTCTCTTCCTGAGCACTTTCTCTCCATTTCTCCCAATGCACATCCCTCTGTCCTCACCCAGAATGCTCTCTTGCTGTGGATGGATGGCCGCTGAGCAGGTCTTGTCGTGGTTCCATTGGTCTGTGTCGGCTGGCCTGACCTTTGTCTGTGTGGGATGTTGTCACTTTGAACATCCTCCTATGAGTTATCGGACTGAAATGAATGGAGGTCAAGACAGAGCCACTCAGTTCTCACCAGAGAAAGAAACTGTTAACTAGACTTATTGTCAGGTCTTTCAAAGAACATTAGGCCGGTTTGAGATGTTTGGGTACAACTAGTGTTATTTGAGTACAGTACAAGCTATTTTGGTTCAGTTGTACAGCAGCAGTCAAGAGCAGAGACCAACAGCTGATGGAGTTGTTGAGGGAAACATTCATGGTTAAGGGAGAAAAACAACCCCAAGATGTTAACTTAACGGTACCATCTGTGTTACAGGCCCACATCTCTAATTATCTGCATATTGTTGCTTTCAGAAGCCATTTACAGGCACCCCTATCCACAACATCAATCTGAGATGAGTCACAAAGGAATGGTGCAGCCAGCCTGCTAGTGACGATGCCAGTGGGTGAATAACAGTCAGTGTTTAGGATGGCAGTACATGTATATGAGGAGACCACATCATGATTGTGGGAGGAGTCAGGGACACTGTCAGTGAGGAGCTTGCCCCAAACCGGGGACATAGTCATCATTTCTCTGCTCTGGAGATCTACTGATTGGAAATGTTATTTTTGACTCGTTTGATCCACATCTCCGACAGGGCTGATGATACAGTTTTGATTTTGAAGAATGTTCTTTTAGGTTTTAAAAATACAAATCAAACAAGCATCAGTTTCTATTTTAATGTTAAACTTGGCTCTTATTCTGCTGTTTCTCTGCGTCATCTGGAGGTATACAGGGATGTCCCCACACTTTCTCTGCAGTGAGCAAATTAGCCAGACATGCTGCCCATCCCGTCAGCTTGCTAGCAAGAGCACTGAGGTAAATAATAATTTTCAGCTTTGCGGTGCCAGTGACAGCAGCATGGTGGGCAGGGCCTGGTGGGTCTGGCTCAGAGAGCCTGCAACATGGTGCGAGTCAACAGTCCACAACACAGAAGGAGAGGGGCACTAAGTACACACACCCACACAGACACACACACACAGACACACACACACACACACACACACAGCAACACTGACATTTCATTAACAATGTATTTCACAATTAGTAACTTGAGACACAGTGATGGTGCAAAGAGGTTCCCATCACTGCTGATGCAATGATATGGCTCAAGTTCTGAATACAGAGACATTGAAAGAAAGAAAAAAGTATTTTGTTAGGCATGTATAGTCTTCTAATTTTCAAATAAGTACTTTCAACCTCAATCTATTCCTAAAGGAAAGTTAAATGAACATTGAACAATACTCGGCCGTGACGGTAAATACGTGTTTGAGAGACTACGTATAGCCTATGCAAGTGAAAGCCTTGCCAGGCCTAATGATTTATGCCACATTCTGCTGTGGCCATGCAGGAGGCTCACAGGAGTGCCCTTGGGTACAGGAAGGGGCAATGTTCTCCGGCTCTCATTTGAATCCTGAACAGCCTTGAAATAACATGATCATGAGCATCTCCCCCTACCTGGAGCTCAGGCCAGCTGAGGCCAGCCCATGTCTGCCTTAGAGTAATATAAATTGTCTCTACGGTACCTGGCATACTGGATCACTTAGTGTTACTTTGGATCAGTGTAGATAATGTGTTTTCCACAAGTATACAGAGTAGCCAGCGAAATAGAAAAAATAGCCAGCTGGGCTGGGGGAGTTTCCCCCCTTGGGTTCGAAATGTTTTGTCGTAGGAGCTCTATTTTGGTGGCCTCTGGTACATTATATTGCCTTGAAATTATTGAATACTTTATAGAGTTTAGCTCCCAGATTGGAAAAATGAGTTGTGGTATTGTGTAGAAAGACATGACTTTACAATTTAAATTACTGAACATTTATGATTTCAGTGTATTGTTAGTTGTTTTGGATATTGTTTAGGTCTAGGCCTGTATGATCAGGGCTATTTTCTAAGTAAGATAATGTTAAACCTTTTTCAACATTTAACCAGTCTTGAGATTAAAGTATTATTTAGAGTTTTACTGCAAGTTATGAATTTCCACAATGATGTTTGTTCTTCAAGTTATGTATTTTATTAAAACAGAAAAATTAAGTAAATAGCCCACATTATCTTGAAAAATAAAGGTTTAGTTTTTCCAGGTTTCAGTTTTTCCCAGGTTCTTCAGGTTTACATTCTCAAAATCATACTTTTTAAAGAGAAAAACAACACAATTGGATGTTCTAAGTCCACAACAATGCTTAAATCACATCAGGAGACCACTTTTGAGGTCTGGGAAAAATCTGCACATTTTTTATTTTTGGGTGTAGTTACCCTTTAATTCAAGTGTGCACCTAACAAGAGGCTGATATTTAGCAGAGTTTTTGTAGTGCACATGTGATGGAGTTTGCAAAACAAATACCCACTGGTATCAAATATACAAATACCCATCGTGACATCATTCTGCCAGGTAAGCATAGGCTACTTTGTAGTTAACCTCTATGGGATCGGTGTCCCGTATACGGGACGGTTGAGCTAACGTGCACTAATGTGATTAGCATGACTGTTGTAAGTCACAGCAAACTTTCCAGGACATAGACATGTCTTATATGGGCAGCAAGCTTAAATTCTTGTTAATCTAACTGCACTGTCCAATTTACAGTAGCTATTAAAGTGAGGAAATACCATGCTATTGTTTGAGGAGAGTGCACAAAAACAGAAAACTTATCACGGCAACTGGTTTGATACATTCATCTCTGAAGGTAAATAATGTACTTACATTCAGTAATCTTGCTCTGATTTGTCATCCTAAGAGTCCCAGAGATAAAATGTAGCATAGTTTTGTTTGATAAATCCATTTTTATATTCAAATGTAGGAACTGGGTTCTACAGTTTGAACCCTTGCTGTCTCTGGCTCCACACCCACACTGCCCGGCCATCTAGATGTGTGAAAGTAAGGGTATAAGCTAATGATCCATCATGTATGACATTCCTGGGAGTGTGTAAACTTACATTTTGTATTACCATATCATTTTTGTATGTTCTCTATAGTTATGTACTTGAAAATGTATCAATTGACCAATTCGGCACATTTGGGCAGACTTGATACAAAATAGTCCAGTATTGCAATGCTTCACTGGATCAATCTGAAACTTTGCACACACTCTGCTGCCATCTAGGGGCCAAAATCTAAATTGCGCCTAAACTGCAATATTATATTGTGGCCTTTCTCTTGCATTTCAAAGATGTAACAAAACAAAAATAGAAAACGCATGTTTTTTTGTTTGTATTATCTTTTACCAGATCTAATGTGTTATATTCTCCTATATTAATTAAACATTTCTACAAACTTCAAAGTGTTCCTTTCAAGAGTATGCATATCCTTGCTTCAGGTTCTGAGCTACAGAGTTAGATTTGGGTATGTCATTTTAGGCGAAAATTGAAAAAAAGGGTACGATCCTTAAGAGGTTAACATTTAATTGAGAAGGTTTTTGGGAAAGTCTTTCTATCTACCAGAAGACTGTTTTCATTAGCATCATCGCTAACGTCTACACAAAGTGGTAGACATACAGACAGGGGCATTCTTGTTGCCTCTTCAGAAAGTTGCAGAAAATATGAATCACTGATGCATTCTGTATATGTCTTATGATAAACTTGTGCAAATTAATACATTTTCAATACATTTAGATCATTCCCTACTAAGGTTAATTAAAACATTTATATATTGTTGAATTCCGTTTTAATGCCTTGATTCCATGAGGGTCCTAATTATCATAATTGAACCCGAATGAGGGTCTCCATGTCACGCCCTGGCTCTGGGGACACTGTTATGTTGAGCCAGGGTGTGTAGATCATGTGTTTTGTTTCTATGGGTGCTATTTCTATGTTGGCTAGAGTGACTCCCAATCAGAGGCAACGAGTGTCAGCTGTCGTTGGTTGTCTCTGATTGGGAGCCATATTTAAACAGTCTGTTTTTCATTCGTGTTTGTGGGATTTTGTTTCTAGTCGGTTGTGTTAGACCGTGAACTGTCACGTTTTCGTTTTGTTGTTTTTGATCATGTCTCTAATAAAGAGTATGTTTGCCTGCAACGCTGCGCCTTGGTCCTCATCTGTTCCTGACGATCGTGACAGAAAATCCCACCACAACTGGACCAAGCAGCGAGTCGAGGAGCCATCGCCAGGGAGATCCCTAGCAGATCTCCGTGGCAGCCTCGACTGGGTCAAGCCGAGTGAAGAGCAGAGAGAGTGGACTTGGGAACAATGGAGGAAGAGCTTCGACTGGGTCAAGCCAATTGAGGAGCTGAATAGCGGGAGTTGGAGGCAGAAGAGCGAGAGTTGGGCGAGAACTATAGAGGCCTGGCCCACGGGGAGGAGAGACCCCCAGAAATTTTTTAGGGGGGGGGCTCACGACGTCGGGGCAGCAGGAGGCCGCGATAGAGCGGTCCAGCGGGTTGGCAGAGGAGGCCGCCAGGTTACGGGGGCCACTGGTCGAAGAGGGGATGGAAGGTGTAGAGGCACGGCGAGAGGTACTGGGGTGTGTTACCAGTCCGGTCCGGCCCGTTCCAGATCCCGGTGTAGGGCCAGTGGTGTGTGTCCCCAGTACGGTCCGGTCTGTTCCTGCTCCCCGCACCAAGTCAGTGGTGCGCTTCGTCAGCCCGGCTCGGCCCGTTCCTGCTCCCCGCACCAAGTCAGTGGTGCGCTTCGTCAGCCCGGCTCGGCCCGTTCCTGCTCCCCGCACCAAGTCAGTGGTGCGCTTCGTCAGCCCGGCTCGGCCCGTTCCTGCTCCCCACACCAAGTCAGTGGTGCGCTTCGTCAGCCCGGCTCGGCCCGTTCCTGCTCCCCGCACCAAGTCAGTGGTGCGCTTCGTCAGCCCGGCTCGGCCCGTTCCTGCTCCCCGCACCAAGTCAGTGGTGCGCTTCGTCAGCCCGGCTCGGCCCGTTCCTGCTCCCCGCACCAAGTCAGTGGTGCGTTTCGTCAGCCCGGTTCGGCTCACTCCTGCTCCTCACACCAAGCCAGTGGTGTGCGTTGTCAGTCCAGCACGGCCCGTGCTTGTTCTCCACACCAGGCCAGTGGTGGGCGTCGTCAGTCCGGCACGGCCCGTGCCTGTTCCACTGGTGCCTGGTTCGGCACTGGTCAGATGTTTTACGCCGGAGCTAGAGCAATCCGCTCCATCAGTGTGCAGTCCAGCTCCGGCCAGCGGGGCCAGACCGGACCAGGGGTACTTTGGGGGGTTGGAGAGGGAGCGGGGATCAGGCCCGGAGCCGGATCCGCCGCCTAGGCGGAGTGCCCACCCAGGCCCTCCCCTGTGGTATTTGGTTGACGCGGTCGGAGTCCGCGCCTTTAGGGGGGGGTACTGTCACGCCCTGGCTCTGGGGACACTGTTATGTTGAGCCAGGGTGTGTAGATCATGTGTTTTGTTTCTATGGGTGCTATTTCTATGTTGGCTAGAGTGACTCCCAATCAGAGGCAACGAGTGTCAGCTGTCGTTGGTTGTCTCTGATTGGGAGCCATATTTAAACAGTCTGTTTTTCATTCGTGTTTGTGGGATTTTGTTTCTAGTCGGTTGTGTTAGACCGTGAACTGTCACGTTTTCGTTTTGTTGTTTTTGATCGTGTCTCTAATAAAGAGTATGTTTGCCTGCAACGCTGCGCCTTGGTCCTCATCTGTTCCTGACGATCGTGACACTCCACTACCTATTTCCCTGCAGTGTTGATTCACCATCTTCACAGGAGTCACTACTTCACAGGAGAGCCATTTGAACATAAAACATTTTTTTAAATCAAAATGTGTTTTTTGGCAGAAACGCCTTCTGGAACATGTGAACTTTCATGTGCCTTAATAACAAACTTGTATGCCATCTGTAAATACATTTACATTTACATTTACGTCATTTAGCAGACGCTCTTATCCAGAGCGACTTACAGTTAGTGAGTGCATACATACTTTTTTTTTTCATACTGGCCCCCCGTGGGAATCAAACCCACAACCCTGGCGTTGCAAACACCATGCTCTACCAACTGAGCTACATCCCTGCCGGCCATTCCCTCCCCTACCCTGGACGACGCTGGGCCAATTGTGCGCCGGCCCATGGGTCTCCCGGTCACGGCCGGCTACGACAGAGCCTGGATTCGAACCAGGATCTAGTGGCACAGCTAGCACTGCGATGCAGTGCCTTAGACCACTGCGACACTCGGGAGAAGAAATACAAATACAATTGTTAAATTACGAGCCTAGTTGGTTTAGCCACGTGAAAAGACAGCTACTTAACCGCTAGCCATGATTGGCTGAGATAATGAGTGGGCTGGACATGCCGAGAGATGAGTTCGGATTGGTCTGCCATGTAGCGCGCTTCTGTCTATAACACGAGCTGGTGAGTATGTGTAGGAAATCCTTTCTAACTCAGCTTTTTTTAAAGATATCACTTAGTAGAACTGCATAAGTGTTGCTCTCCACTTTCTGGAGGACCGAGTTTTGAAATCAGTGGAAATTGAGAAATGTCTGGCGTTTGATTGCAAATATGCAGATGGAGTCGAAAAGAGAACACACAGAAGGCTGTTGTATAAAACACCTGTCTCCGGATTACATCTTAAAACTAAGGGCAACCATGGCATTCGTGACAGAGAGGGAGAAGCGTCCATCCATGTAACATTATACAGGTAAGATAGTATAGCTAGATACATTTTCAGATATTACACTTTTCTAATTTTGTCAGAAAGTCATTTTCATTTCAAGTTAAAGTGTACTGTTATCTAGCTACCTAACGTTAGCTGGCTGGCTCGCTAGCTAACGTTACGTGTATGATCTGTGTATTTATATTATTCGTATCTCAGAACCATTTGCATTGCTAGTTATAGCCTAATGTTAGCTAGCTAACATTGAACCTGTTTGTTAGCTACCTGCAGATTCATGCAGGCTAGTAATGTTATGATTTGGAATTATGGTTAATTGTTTAGCTAGCTAGCTACATGTCTAAACAAAAGACTCCACTATGCAAGTAACCATTTCAATAGAATGTTAATGATGTCACTGCGACAACTGTCGATAGACGTTGCTGGTAAATTCACTCTGGCTATCTACTCAGATTTCAGAGCACTCTCGTCTGAGTGTGCCAGAGTGCAGAATAACTGACAAATTTACAAACGCTCAACACCTGTTGAATATGGCCAGTGTCAGTAAATGTTGGCAAAAAAGCGTAATTAAATTGTTGCCAGCAGCACAGTTGCAGTCACCAACGCTCTGGATAACATAAAAACAGCCTAACCAGCTCTGCTAGGGCGAGTAAAATGGCCAGTGAGCTGTTCTCTCATTTGTGTCTGGAAGTAGCTAGCAAGCTAGCCTACGTTAGCCAGTTAGCTTGGGTGCTTGACTGCTGTTGTTAGGTTAGAACGCTCTGATCAACCCTACTCCTCGCCAGAGCGTCCAGTGTGTGCTCTGAACGATCCAAGTGCGAAATACTCTGAATTTACGAACGGACAATCTGATAACGCTCTGAGTTTACGAACGCCCAGAGCACACTCTGGCACTCCAGATTAAATTTACGAACACACCTGTAGTATAAACCAGCCTTTAGTCTTGAAATCTTTGGTTGTTTAGTACATGGCCTCACATGTGAATCCTTAAAGAGATGGGTGGGGCTAAAGCTTAAGAGGGTGTGAACGATGCTGAATGGGTTTAGACAAAAGAGCTCTCCAGTAGGTACCAAAACATTCAAGGGCCATTTTCTCAAAAGTGAGGTTACAAGTTTATCAACTTTCAAAGCAGAATTACTTTCCCATTGTTCCTCAGCTGTAGTGTATGATATACCATTTTCTAGCTCTGTCTCTACTTTTATCCTATGTAAAAAACACAATTTCAAATTTTGCTACATAAGATCGAGCTGGTTGGTCACAAATGGTAATTGCCGAAGACATTTGAAGGTACTCAGGGCACTTGATGTCATCATTCACATTTACATTTTAGTCATTTAGCAGACGCTCTTATCCAGAGCGACTTACAGTTAGTGAGTGCATTAATTTTTTCATACTGGCCCCCTGTGGGAAACAAACCCACAACCCTGGCATTGCACGTAACTATAAGCTCCACTCTACATTTAATTCTAAATGCCTACTGTTTGCAAAATAAAAAAAGTATTATGTTTCTTTGCAGGACAAGGATTGTCCTGACTTTCAAGAATTCCTGAATTGCTTCACCTTGCTTTTCTGGTTGGCTGGCATGTTTCTCCATCCAATTACAGATCTACAGGAGTACAAGTTTCACCATGTCACGGACTAGCCTAGGCAGCCGAGAGTGCATGTCATGCATGGGCGCTAGATCCATGGTGATAAGTTGGCACATCAAAATTATTAGAATATGGCAAATATTAGTCAATTATTGCATTCTATTCATGCTGGCTTTCGCGGCTATCTGAGACATGAAACAGATAGGTAGGAGGGCATACAGGCTGTCGCCAATTTAATAATGACGCTTGGCATTCAGGCCAAAGAGTTCAATCTTGGTTTCATCAGACTAGAGAATCTGGTTTCTCATGGTATGAGAGTCCCCTTAGGTGCCTTTTGGCAAACTCCAAGCAGGTTGTCATGGAAGCCACTCCTCAGTAAAAGGCACGTCTGGCCACTCTACCATAAATTGGCCTGATTGGTGGAGTGCTGCAAAGATGGTTGTTCTTCTGGAAAGTTCTCCCATCTCCACAGAGGAACTCTGGATCTCTGTCAGAGTGACCATTAAGTTCTTGGTCACCTCCCTGACCAAGGCCCTTCTCCCCCGATTGCTCAGTTTGGCCGGGTGGCCAGCTCTAGGAAGAGTCTTGGTGGTTCCAAACGTCTTCCATTTAAGAATGATGGAGGCCACTGTGTTTTTTGGGTCCCTTCCCCAGATCTGTGCCTCGACACAATCCTGTCTCGGAGCGCTACGGACAATTCCTTCGACCTCATGGCTTGGTTTTTGCTCTGACATGCACTGTTAACTATGGGACCTTATATAGACTGGTGTGTGCCTTTCCAAATCATGTCCAATCAATTGAATTTAGCACAGGTGGACTCCAATCAAGTTGTAGAAACATCTCAAGGATGATCAATGGAAGGCGCTACAGAGGCCCAGTACATCACTGGGGCCAAGCTTTCTGTCTAGGTCCAAATTGCTCCTTAACAGTTTCTACCTCCAAGCCATAAGACTGTTGAACAATTAATCAAATGGCCACCAGGACTATTTGCATTGACACGCCCCCCCCCCCCCCCCCCCCCCAATAAACGTACTAAAAAACAACTTTATAAATCGTTAGTTTATTTAGTAAATATTTTCTTAACTCCATTTTCTTAAAACAGCATTGTTGTTAAGGGCTTTTACCTAAGCATTTCACAGTAAATACTGCACCTGTTGTATTCGGCGCATGTGACAAATAACATTTGATTTGAAACAGTATGCACCTGAGCTCAATTTCTAGTCTCATAGCAAAGGGTCTGAATACTTATTTAAATAAGGTATTTCTGTTTTTTATTTTTTTATACATTTGCAAAAATATTCTCAAAACCTGTTTTCACTGTGCCATTATGGGGTATTGTGTGTAGCTTGATGAGGGGGAAAAAATAATTGTATCCATTTTAGAATAAAGCTGTAACGTAACAAAATGTGGAAAAAGTCAATGCACTGTAGCTACTGATTGACGAGAAGAGTCACTCACTTTAGCGTCACTGTCTGGCAAGCCCCGACATCCTAGGAAAGGAAACCTAGGAAATCCTTTGGTTTACTTGTCCCAATGTGATACCATGGACATATAACCACGTTGCATGATTAACCCTCCCGTTGTCCTAGGGTCAAAATGACCCGCCACTGTGTTGAACCAACTTTATTTAATTTTTATATTTTTGGTTTCATTTGTGAGAAGGAGGCAGTGAAACTTTAAAGAAAGTATCACTGCCTCCTTCTCACAAATGATCCCAAAAATATAAAAATTAAATAAAGTTGGTTCAACACAGTGGCGGGTCATTTTGACCCTAGGACAACGGGAGGGTTAATGAATGACAAAGCGATATAGGAGGTCGATTTTATTCTGTCAGTTCGACATATTTTCTAAACTAGTCAACGCTTGCTGTTTAGTTGTCAATCAACGCACAGAAAATAGCCTACTATGCGCCACGGCTCCGCGTGGCTGGCTATGTGAAACACGCAATTTAATGTGTCAGAAAACAATAATTAGGCTAAGTCGTGGATTTCGATTTATTGTTCCCACATTATATGGGACGTGCAAATTCACGCGCTACATGCACTCTCTCCTTCCTCGGTGTGAAGAAGTTCGACTGCAACCAGATATCTGTATATAATGACGAGATGCTCATGTCTCCGCCCTAACAATGGGAGGCAGGCGACAAGCTTAGGTCCAAAATAAGCCCATAGAAACGCATTTTGGACAGAGTTTGGCGAGGGTGAAACCTCTTACTTCGCCTCTTCCTCTCTGCTGCGTTTCCCAGTCATCGCGCGCTTTGAGACTGACAGGCACCTATCCTATCAACAGATCGCTAGAAGATGCATATCGTTCATTCTAGCGGGAGAGGGCTCGACGGACTGGCGAATTGAAACTTTTGAATGAAAAGTAGCCTAGTTAATATGAAGTGGAAAATGTAGCTGGCTGAAAATGTGTCTGTAACCGGCTGATTAGCCGACAGCAGGCGCTAATGAAAAACACAATGTTAGAGCTACATTCACAAAAATAATATAGAAAATATATTGGATTTGATCTTTTCTAACTGGAAATTGTTACACAAGGCAAACACGATTCACTTTTCTATCCAAACAATGTTCTCTTCCATTTCCCAAATGTTTTTTATGTTCTTAGTTTGCAGAGATCATTAATAATGAGAGAGATGATCAAATACCATACACAGGCCAGACCATGGTGCTAATGTCTACATATCTCCCTATCTCTCTAAAGAGAGGAGGAGAGCATCAGAAGCTGTGAAATGGAGGAGATGGTCAGCCCTCTGGCCTAGGTCTGGCCACACACTGCTATGACAGTCAATGAACGGCAGTTGTGTATGTAGATGAGTGTTTCGAAACTCAGTTATCACATTGTTTATTGTCATTTGTTCGGTGCGGTTTTATGTGCTACACAGGAGAGTACAGTGTGGTTTTAGATGGACATGACCATCTCTTAAATGTAATCTTAACTGAACTATTCAGTACTGAAATTGGGACCTTCTGTTTTGACTGTGGGTACCGACATGCAGCATGTCGAGAAATCCACTGGAGTTTATATTCCTGTAATTGTCATCTTTGATGAGGCGCTGTTAGCATCCCCCCTGTGTTGACGAATTACAATGAAAATATAATTATAAAGGTAGGGGTAATAAGATGAAAGTGATAATAGGTCTGCTATCTGTGATGCAATGGTTGGTCTGAGATGAAATTTACACACATTTTTCCACCAGTACCCTACCTTGGAGGCAAGGATACCCACGTCCCCCTACAAACGCTAGCTGCACTGAAGTGGCTCCCTGGTTCAATTTGCAGATCTAATCACGTTAATGGTTCATAGTCACAGGCAGTTTCACCTTATCCTAATATCACAATAGTGTGATCTGATCTGTGGAGAGTACAGGGAAATCACTCACTCCATTGCTTCTGGGCCAGAAATGCAGTTATGATTATGGCAATACTTCTCCAGTGTTTTAACAGGGAAATGCTTATATTCTTCAGTACATTTTGGTAATTTAGCAGACACTCTTATCCAGAGCGATTTACAGGAGCAATTAGGGTTAAGTGCCTTGTTCAAGTTGGCTCGAGGATTCGAACCAGCGACTTTTCAGTTACTGGCCCAACGCTCTTAACCGCTTATCTCCCTCAATAACTTTAAGCATCAGTTGTCAGAGCACCTTACCGATCACTGCACCTGTACACAGCCCATCTGAAATTAGCCCACCCAACTACCTCATCCCTATATTGCTATTTAATTTGCTCTTTTGCACCCCAGTATCTCTATTTGCACATAATCTCTTGCACATCTAGCATTCCAGTGTTAATACTATTGTAATTATTCTGCACTATAGCCTATTTATTGCCTTACCTCCATAACTTGCTACATTTGCACACACTGTATATATATTTTCTGTTGTATTTCTGACTTTATGTTTTTTTTTACCCCATATGTAACTCTGTGTTGTTTTTGTTGCACTACTTTGCTTTGTCTTGGCCAGGTCGCAGTTGTAAATGAGAACCTGTTCTCAACTGGCTTACCTGGTTAAATAAAGGTGAAAAAAAAAAAAAAAAAAACCTGATGCGAACACATTTAGACATCCCACTGCACCAGTCTCTATTGAAGCTAGTAGGGGTAATACTAGGGAGACAGTATGTCATCAGTTGTAATTAATGTATTCCAAATGGCCGTCCGCAGACACATACTGCCTGACAAATAGAGTCCAGGTGTCCAAAGGAAAATACGATCATGGAAAAACACAGGGGTGGAATACGTCATAACTCTGACGCAGGAAGTGAACATGGAGACCTGCTTGTCAAAGGTACAGTTGTGAATGTGTGGCCCAGGAAATTAAGGGTATAGAGGAGCAGGCAGGGCATAGAAATAGAATGAATAGAACGGGAGTCCCCATTCAAGTCAGTGATTCTTCCGTTCTAGTCATTATATTTCTATGCGTTGGTCCCTCGTCATAGTGAGACAACTTTCCCTGTCCCTGGGACCTGGGTGGGGATCAATGACAAACGGCCCACATTAGGACAGCGCATTAGCACAGCGCAGGGTGACACGGGGGTCACTGGTTGCTGCCGGAGCACACGGACTGAAATAGTTTCTCTCTCTGAAGTGGACAGAGCAGCGCTGGCTGCAGCGGGATGTGTTCTTGTTGTGATTACCTGGCTCAAGAGGAAGGCAGGCCATTCTCCCTGGACCTCTGGAAACACACTGGGCTCTGCCAAGGGGCCATGATTATCACCAGCCCGGCCCATTCCTGGGTCAACACCCAGGGCAGTAGGGGGAATTCCACAGGCATCAGCCAGGCAGGGCTATTATTACTAACAGCATTATAACTGTATCATCCTCACTCACTGTAGGCTCTGGTATGGAGACTGTACACAGGTATAGAGTAGGGTAGCAATGTCACCATTCACAGTACTGTATATGAAAACGAATTGTTGTATTTTTGCATAGCATGAAAGGATGAGTACTGTATGAATGGAATGGGTCTAGCCACAAATATGAGTGTAGATCAGTTTGAAGCCCCAAGCTGTGTTGCTTGAACAGGTATCGAAAGGCACTGTACAAAGTCTTACCCCTTTGTGTCAGGGATCTCTAGCAGTCAGCATTTTGGGTGCGCACTGCGTTGAAAACTCTGAGCTAGACCCTGCCAGAATAAGCACACTACTTAATGGTTCGGAACTCTGGCTTATCTTGGCCATCGAACTCAACAAAAGCTATGATTATCTGCAAAATAAACTCCCTCTTGATTGTTAGACAAATAATGCATTGAACAGTTCCAGATAAACTGGATTATGCTCAGTGCTGCTGGCCTGTATATACTACCAGAGAGAGGCCTTTGGACTACAGATGCTAAGGACCACTTCACTAGGTGATGCAGGAAGTCTCTTGCTAGTGAATTCCAGTGTATCATAAAATGAACACCTTATATAACTAATTATTATTTGAACACTTGCTTTGTTGTTCTTTATGAAAAATAAATAATTTTTTTGCCCTATGAAAGTTTCCCCTGCATATGTGTTTTTCTTTTGTATGACTCAGCATTGTCTGTCTCATGAGGTTTGTTTTATATAGGCCCAGACATTATTTTTGGCATTTTACCTTACACTCCTCCCACTCTTGTTGGCCCTCCTCCATGAGGGCCGTGGAAGGCTGGCACTCGCCTGGAGCTCTCAGCCAGACTTGGGCAGCTGGGATCTGGGAGAGCCTCACTCCCCCGCCACTCTTAATTCTGCCTTTTAATTCAGTTCCAGAACACAATACAGTGGAGTCCTGTGCTGCTGCACACACACACACACATACACACACATACACATTTTTCAAATGCAAAGGCAATTCAAAGACAGTAGACCAAAGGCGGAAGAAAGCAGCAGACGCCTCTCAGATGCTCGGCTTGGCTTTGTGTGCCACTTGACACAGACAGACGCACACAAGATATCTGTTGTTTATTGTTTATGGCAAGACTCTTCACCACACTTCATGCTCTCTTCATCTGCCTGAAAAGAGCACAGTCAAGGGCTTTGAGGCTCTGGATTTAAGGAGCTACAGGTGCTGTCTTGCCTATCCATAGAGTGGATGCGGAAGAGCATGTAAGACCTGTGCTGGAGTAACTGGATATATTTTCTGGTATATTACACCCACTGGTCAACAGTAACTTCCACTTTGTGCATGTTGTTTGCTCAGCTGGAGCGCAGAGGGGAAGGAGGGTTCAGAGCAGTGTCTTTCCCCAGGGGAGAGCAGTGGGGACGCACCTGTAGGTGAGCCTGGTGGCACTGGCCCTGGCTAGACAGGTAGTGGTACACTAGGCCCCACCTCAACTCTTAAGACGCCACCGCTGACAGCTTCTCATGGCTCACCCCGGGTTATCATGGCTCACCCCGGGTTATCATGGCTCACCCCGGGTTATCATGGCTCACCCCGGGTTATCATGGCTCACCACGGGTTCTCATGGCTCACCACGGGTTCTCATGGCTCACCCCGGGTTCTCATGGCTCACCACGGGTTCTCATGGCTCACCCCGGGTTATCATGGCTCAACCCGGGTTCTCAGCAGTTAAAAGCAGTAGAAATACATTCCTTCCTAATGGCCCATGAAAGCAGCGATTCACCCTGGCAAATCTTTCCATTTTACCTCAGCATTGTGCTTTAGACAACCCACTGACTGGGGCTTATTTTAACACACATTTTATTTGCCACATGCGCCGAATACAACAGGTGTAGACCTTACAGTGAAATGCTCACTTACAAGCCCTTAACCAACAATGCAGTAAGTGTTAAGTAAAAAATAGATAAGTAAAAAATTAAAATACAAATAATGAAAGAGCAGCAGTAAAATAAAATAACAGTAGGGAGGCTATGTACAGGGGGTACCGGTACAGAGTCAATGTGCGGGGGCACAGGTTAGTCGAGGTAATTGAGGTAATATGTACATGTGGGTAGAGTTAAAGTGACTATGCATAGATAATAAACAGAGAGTAGCAGCAGCGTAAAAGAGGGGGTGGGGTGGGGTGGGGTGGGGTGGGGTGACAATACAAATAGTCCGGGTAGCCATGATTAGCTGTTCAGGAGTTATGGCTTGTGGGTAGAAGCTGTTAAGAAGCCTTTTGGACGTAGATTTGGCGCTCCGTGCGGTAGCAGAGAGAACAGTCTATGACTAGGGTGGCTGGAGTCTTTGACAATTTTTAGGGCCTTCCTCTGACACCGCCTGGTATAGAGGTCCTGGATGGCAGGAAGCTTTGCCCCAGTGATGTACTGGACCGTACGCACTACCCTCTGTAGTGCCTTGCGGTCGGAGGCCGAGCAGTTGCCATACCAGGCAGTGATGCAACCAGTCAGGATGCTCTCGATGGTGTAGCTGTAGAACTTTTTGAGGATCTAATTGGCCATATACTCACCTTGACTTAATAAGTTAATGGTTAATAAGAGTCCATCTGGACACTTGTCATGGGTGATGGTGAAGAATTGAAAAGGCCTGCCGACTCTGGAGGTCAGTGCCCCGCACTGAAAGACTCAGAGTAAACAGACTTGATGGGACTGGGGAGGACTCTGAGACTTGGACTGTGTTCTGGTAAATAATTGCATTCATTGTTCCTGCCACTGTTGGTTATGGTCACAAGCTGTTTGGTAGGCCCCTGTCTGTCTGGTGCTCCCCATGAGCCTAGTGTCAGCGTCTCGCCCCCGAGGGTAACGAGATGTGCCAGGGGTGAGATGCCAGCTCCCTGACCCGGTGGCCCTAGTCTGACGTGTCCAGGCCGGTGGTGAATGGGTCTGCGGGTCTGTTATGAGGCAGAGGCAGGGCGTGCTGAGCGCATGCATGCTGCTCCACTGTTAAATATAGCTTGTTCAAAGAGGACATTCCTGCCTCTGCCGGCAGCACTTGCGGTGTCAAAGCTCTAGATTGTTTAATTTTATTGCTGCTCTTTATCTCCACTGACTTTGTACAATTTGATTGGACGCTTTGTATTTGGTAGAGCATGGTATTTGGTAGAGCATGGCGCTTGTAACACCAGGGTAGTGGGTTCGATCCCCGTGACCACCCATATGTAAAAATGTATGCGCACATGACTGTAAGTCGCTTTGGATAAAAGCGTCTGCTAAATGGCATATTATTATTATTATTATTATTTATAATTCACTGTGTGAGTGGTGGTGGGAACGGGGCATATGGCAGTGGATTGCTCGGCTCACATGTGCACCTTATCTTAATTCATTAAGTGAAGAATTCCTTTCTCTGATGTGTTAAGTAAGATACGCCTCGTCCACGTTGGATGGCAGTACAGTATCTGGATGCACAGTAACATCCACACACTAAACCTGTCATAGAGGGTATGCCATGCAGTAAAAACCAGCAGGGCTGATGACCACACACAATTTGTCAGATTACCGTCATCACGAACAGAGTTGAAAATTTGCTCTCCATATCTCTGTCTTTGATCAGCCATTTGAGTCAACGTAAACACAACGTGAAGACATGTGTCCTTCACCTTTCATTATGGCAGCAAATGTTGAAGTATAAGGAAATGTGGGCTGTCACCAAAGAACTCACTCTTTTGGCAGAGACTCCACAGGAACTAGTTCATTTGGTCTTTGTTTGCCTTCTGCCTTTGGGACTTCTCTGAGGACTAAGAGAGCAGAAGGCTTCTTGGACAGATGCTCAATATGGAATGTAACACGAGAACCATAAAAAAATAAAACAGGAAGTCCTTAGTGAAAATCCTCTCACTCTCTCTGTCTCTCTCTCCCTCTGTCTGCCTCTTCCTCTCTATGGTTTCCTCCTCTCTTCTCCCTCTCCAATCTTTAATCCTGTCCAGAAGCTTCTTTGCATTATTGCTCCAAAGTGCACTTTGCCAAACTAGCGTGGGAACTGACCCGGCCCATCCAGAGGCGAATCATATGCTGCTTGTAATGATTGAACCTCAATGACATCATGTGCCTTTCAGCGCAGGCTCTGGAAACTGCGCCGTGCGCCTCCTCGAAATACCAGTGGCTAAGTGGAACACACACGCCGAGCTCGGCAATGGAAGTCAGATGCTCTCAGTTTTAGTTTTTTTCCCGTCGGCTGGTAAGTTTGTGAGAGCCTGAGACTGAGGGGCCTCCACAAGGGCTGGGCCTCGACTGTAAATGTTAGAAAATGAATCCAGGCCTTTGTAACAAAGTGGAATCTGATATAATCCACCACAGGCCACCGCGTTTGATCTACACCTCGTTCTTTACCGCTGTCAAAGTCTTGACAGATAGTAAAGCGCATGGCATATCTAGGATGTTACTCTATTTTCACTTAGAATCTGACGTCATGGCCATTCGCCAATAGATATTTTCATGTGTTCATTGACATTATGAAAACCATAGGTCTTACAGTATATTCATGTGTCTTTCTGTAGACCTAGGCTTTTTTGGATATCCTGTAAAATGTTTAGGGCTGAGGGGCCTATTCAATTTAAACCAGTTTGAGTTGATTTGCAGTTTAGTTTCACCACACTTTTTTCATTCCTTAGCCATTTACAGGCAGCAGTAGTCCACAGACTAACTAGACACACACAAGTATGGCGGCAGGAGAAACTGCCATGTTTCACTGTTCAAGTGTTGAGCGTGGTTGGTGAGACTTGAACAGTAGCTTCAGCATTTGCACTTTAATGATTGGCGAATGGCGGATATGTTCGTTTTCTGCCTTTTAAAGGTATTTTGAAGCTCCCGGGATCTATAATCTTTTCATCACCACACCTCCTATACTTAACAAACCATAACATGTGAACTCCACTGTCAATGTATGCTCCCATGGGGACTCTGTCCAGCGCAGACTACTGGGTGGGAATGAAATGATGAATATATTGTTGTATGGACAAAAAAAAACATGCACACTACTTTCACAGATTTAGCAACATGTGGGGACATCTTAGACCAAATAGAGTATTAAAAAGACTCAGATATTTGGCTTTTGAAATACAATATGTGTGGTAGGGCTACTCCTGTGGATAGATGCAGCTGTAGCTGTTACCAGAGGGGGGAATATATATAGGCTACATACTTTCTACGGTGTTCTACTGTATTTGCACATTCCGGTAACACTTTACTATGCCGTATTATAAAGGCTCATACAGGCTTGTAACAAGTCATAAAGCATTATACAGTGGGGAAAAAAAGTATTTAGTCAGCCACCAATTGTGCAAGTTCTCCCACTTAAAAAGATGAGAGAGGCCTGTAATTTTCATCATAGGTACACGTCAACTATGACAGACAAATTGAGAAAAGAAATTCCAGAAAATCACATTGTAGGATTTTTAATGAATTTATTTGCAAATTATGGTGGAAAATAAGTATTTGGTCACCTACAAACAAGCAAGATTTCTGGCTCTCACAGACCTGTAACTTCTTCTTTAAGAGGCTCCTCTGTCCTCCACTCGTTACCTGTATTAATGGCACCTGTTTGAACTTGTTATCCGTATAAAAGACACCTGTCCACAACCTCAAACAGTCACACTCCAAACTCCACTATGGCCAAGACCAAAGAGCTGTCAAAGGACACCAGAAACAAAATTGTAGACCTGCACCAGGCTGGGAAGACTGAATCTGCAATAGGTAAGCAGCTTGGTTTGAAGAAATCAACTGTGGGAGCAATTATTAGGAAATGGAAGACATGCAAGACCACTGATAATCTCCCTCGATCTGGGGCTCCACGCAAGAGCTCACCCCGTGGGGTCAAAATGATCACAAGAACGGTGAGCAAAAATCCCAGAACCACATGGGGGGACCTAGTGAATGACCTGCAGAGAGCTGGGACCAAAGTAACAAAGCCTACCATCAGTAACACACTACGCCGCCAGGGACTCAAATCCTGCAGTCCCCCTGCTTAAGCCAGTACATGTCCAGGCCCGTCTGAAGTTTGCTAGAGTGCCTTTGGATGATCCAGAAGAGGATTGGGAGAATGTCATATGGTCAGATGAAACCAAAATAAAACTTTTTGGTAAAAACTCAACTCGTCGTGTTTGGAGGACAAAGAATGCTGAGTTGCATCCAAAGAACACCATACCTACTGTGAAGCATGGGGGTGGAAACATCATGCTTTGGGGCTGTTTTTCTGCAAAGGGACCAGGACGACTGATCCGTGTAAAGGAAAGAATGAATGGGGCCATGTATCGTGAGATTTTGAGTGAAAACCTCCTTCCATCAGCAAGGGCATTGAAGATGAAACGTGGCTGGGTCTTTCAGTATGACAATGATCCCAAACACACCGCCCGGGCAACGAAGGAGTGGCTTCGTAAGAAGCATTTCAAGGTCCTGGAGTGGCCTAGCCAGTCTCCAGATCTCAACCCCATAGAAAATCTTTGGAGGGAGTTGAAAGTCTGTGTTGCCCAGCGACATCCCCAAAACATCACTGCTCTAGAGGAGATCTGCATGGAGGAATGGGCCAAAATACCAGCAACAGTGTGTGAAAACCTTGTGAAGACTTACAGAAAACGTTTGACCTGTGTCATTGCCAACAAAGGGTATATAACAAAGTATTGAGAAACTTTTGTTATTAACCAAATACTTATTTTCCACCATAATTTGCAAATAAATTCATAAAAAATCCTACAATGTGATTTTCTGGATTTTTTTTCCTCATTTTGTCTGTCATAGTTGACGTGTACCTATGATGAAAATTACAGGCCTCTCTCATCTTTTTAAGTGGGAGAACTTGCACAATTGGTGGCTGACTAAATACTTTTTTTCCCCACTGTACATGCAGGCTTTAAGTAAAGTGTTACCCAAATTCCATTTGAACATGTTATTTTGAATGCTGTTGGCGAACATGGCTGGAACAGAGAAGTTTGGGGGTCTTTGTTTTTTAACAATGTCAAAAAGACAAATAAGGTAATCATGTAATTTAGCAGGAATGCTATAGGAAACGTAAAAAGACGTCAACGCGCAGGAAGGCATTAAAGTCGACAGGCTGTTTTACATTAAGAGAAAACAATCATAAAAATACATTCTGTGTAAGTTATTAGCGGTTTGACTGTGCCAAGTACAATTTACTGTTTGTGTCCATGAGGGATGAAGGCTGCCAAACGACTGTGGTTCAGACTGAATCGGAGCTGAGCAGACCACCATTGATATCCCCCTCCATGTGGCCCCCCACGGCGGACAATGGGGTTCAATAGAATACCTCCGCATCACATTTCCTGCTGTGCTTTTCCAAAGATCCATATCTCAACTCCCTTGCACATTGCACATTGCACATTGTCTCGAGAAACCATAGAAGTCCTGTGCATTTGCAGGACTGTAATGTGTTACTCAGATGAGATCTGTGGGAGTGTTAGTTGATCAAATACACTATAGCCTAAATCACAGAGAGAGATCATGACATACAGATGAATCCTTTTAGTGTGGGGTTGTAACAAATCCATCTACTGATATCTATCTGGTAAATAGCTATATGGCTAGCTAATTGCTTATCAAACATTTCCATCTCCAACCAGAGAACATCAGATTGGGAGAGAATTGGAGGAATGAGGAGGATGGCATCTCACCAATGTACTGATGATCCACAGCCATACACAATGCCTGGTCCAACAGTTGTGTATTCCATTGATTTTTCGTTTCTAGTTTCCTTTCTTTCCTCTGGCATCCTTGTGCACACCCCCTTCTCTGGGACAGAGGACCTAGAACACAAAGCTGTACCAAACAGTGAAACAATGATCTGGGCCCTGATACTCTGGGGGAAACTACGTGATTGAGTCAAGATCTGGGTCTGCTTCTGAAATATGGTCTCAATTTAACCCCCCCCCCCCCCCCCCCGCTCCTCAGCTCTCCCCGCACACACCAACCAGCCCATACATCCCCACTTTACCACTTCAATTAAAGTCAGATTACCATCAGTGCTTGCCGAATGTGCCTTTTTAGTAAATACAGATTCATTTCCCTGGCCAATCTGTTAGAGGCACCCTGCTGGGAGCCCCTCGGAAGCCTGTTCTCCTTTCCCCTGCTAGTTAGTTACTAATTGACTGGCCCTGTGGAGGCCAGGCCACTTGGATGGGGAAGCATGGCAGTCATATGTGACCGAGGCGACTGAGTGCATGCGCCTGATATGGGAGCCATTAGCGCACAGCGTCGGTGGAGAGACACACGCGGGGTGCGCAGCTTGAACAAATAAGTCACTGTGGAGTGCATCTCTTCTGCCTAAAACAAGTTAAGTGCGGTGACTTGGGATGACATCGATGACAAACAAAGCATCCTCGATTCCCCCTTCAGGGATGGAGGGATGGAGACATCTGCTTTGAACTCCTATCTCTGATTCCCCTGTTCCGTACGCAGTCAATGGCTGCCTGCTTGCCCCGGTCCCTCCCAACACCACACTCAGCACTCGTGGTATAGCTGTACTTATCATACTGTACAACTCAACTGACTAGTGTACAATAGAATCAGGACCACATGATGTGGAGGTATTTCTCTCTGTTTAGCATTTCATTATGTAATGAAGTGTGATAAAAAAAAAAGACAAATCCAAATAATGTGCAAATAAGTGAATGAGGGCCTCAAAGAGAGAGTACAGTAGGAGAGGTTGGAGCTCTGAGGTGGCCAGGCAGTTAGTTCTTATTTTTTAAATACATGCCTTTGATAATGATAGAGCATTAATAGGTCTGACTCCTACTGCCAATACTGTGTTTCTACTGAGTCACCTAGTACAGGATGTGGATATGGTCTTCTTCTAGGCCGGTAGGTCCATAGTTATCAAAGGCTACTGAGTGCCCTCTCCTGCTTTCTCATGCTCAGAGAAGAGCTTTATCAGTTGTACGGTAGGAAGGTACTGCAGTGTGGGACCTTAGATGTGTTTTTCTTCTGTTTCTGGACTTTGGCCCCTCTAAGGTATACCAGCCAGTCAGCTGAGAGAGGGGAAAAGCGCTGAAGGTGGTGATGTGAGCTGGCAGATGTAGCTCCTTTTAGGCCGGAGAGGAGAGGAGTTGTGCTCATTTGTTGCACTTTGATCCAGATGTTTGTGCACCGCAAATACAGCAAACATTTGTCAATAATATTCTACTGAATCTTAGTCCATGCCGCTCTGTCATTGCTCGTGCATACAGTGGGGAAAAAAAGCATTTAGTCAGCCACCAATTGTGCAAGTTCTCCCACTTAAAAAGATGAGAGAGGCCTGTAATTTTCATCATAGGTACACTTCAACTATGACAGACAAAATGAGATTTTTTTTCCAGAAAATCACATTGTAGGATTTCTAATGAATGTATTTGCAAATTATGGTGGAAAATAAGTATTTGGTCTATAACAAAAGTTTCTCAATACTTTGTTATATACCCTTTGTTGGCAATGACACAGGTCAAACGTTTTCTGTAAGTCTTCACAAGGTTTTCACACACTGTTGCTGGTATTTTGGCCCATTCCTCCATGCAGATCTCCTCTAGAGCAGTGATGTTTTGGGGCTGCCGCTGGGCAACATGGACTTTCAACTCCCTCCAAAGATTTTCTATGGGGTTGAGATCTGGAGACTGGCTAGGTCATTCCAGAACCATGAAATGCTTCTTACGAAGCCACTCCTTCGTTGCCCGGGCGGTGTGTTTGGGATCATTGTCATACTGAAAGACCCAGCCACGTTTCATCTTCAATGCCCTTGCTGATGGAAGGAGGTTTTCACTCAAAATCTCACGATACATGGCAAAATCTCACGATACATGGCCCCATTCATTCTTTCCTTTACACGGATCAGTCGTCCTGGTCCCTTTGCAGAAAAACAGCCCCAAAGCATGATGTTTCCACCCCCATGCTTTACAGTAGGTATGGTGTTCTTTGGATGCAACTCAGCATTCTTTGTCCTCCAAACACGACGAGTTGAGTTTTTACCAAAAAGTTATATTTTGGTTTCATCTGATCATATGACATTCCCCCAATCCTCTTCTGGATCATCCAAATGCACTCTAGCAAACTTCAGACGGGCCTGGACATGTACTGGTTTAAGCAGGGGGACACGTCTGGCACTGCAGGATTTGAGTCCCTGGCGGCGTAGTGTGTTACTGATGGTAGGCTTTGTTACTTTGGTCCCAGCTCTCTGCAGGTCATTCACTAGGTCCCCCCGTGTGGTTCTGGGATTTTTGCTCACCGTTCTTGTGATCATTTTGACCCCACGGGGTGAGCTCTTGCGTGGAGCCCCAGATCGAGGGAGATTATCAGTGGTCTTGTATGTCTTCCATTTCCTAATAATTGCTCCCACAGTTGATTTCTTCAAACCAAGCTGCTTACCTATTGCAGATTCAGTCTTCCCAGCCTGGTGCAGGTCTACAATTTTGTTTCTAGTGTCCTTTGACAGCTCTTTGGTCTTGGCCATAGTGGAGTTTGGAGTGTGACTGTTTGAGGTTGTGGACAGGTGTCTTTTATACTGATAACAAGTTCAGTGGAGGACAGAGGAGCCTCTTAAAGAAGAAGTTACAGGTCTGTGAGAGCCAGAAATCTTGTTTATTTGTAGGTGACCAAATACTTATTTTCCACCATAATTTGCAAATAAATTCATTAAAAATCCTACAATGTGATTTTCTGGAAAAAAAAACTCAATTTGTCTGTCATAGTTGACGTGTACCTATGATGAAAATTACAGGCCTCTCTCATCTTTTTAAGTGGGAGAACTTGCACAATTGGTGGCTGACTAAATACTTTTTTTCCCCACTGTATGTGTACACTACCGTTCAAAAGTTTGGGGTCACTTAGAAATGTCCTTGTTTTCGAAAGAAAAGCCTTTTTTTAGTCCATTAAAATAACATCAAATTGATCAGAAATACAGTGTAGACAATGTTAATGTTGTAAATGGCTATTATAGCTGGAAATGGCTGATTTTTAATGGAATATCTACATAGGTGTACAGAGGCCCAGTATCTGGAGCATCAGCAATTGTGGGTTCGATTACAGGCTTAAAATGGCCAGAAACAAATAACTTTCTTCTGAAACTCGTCAGTCTATTCTTGTTCTGAGAAATGAAGGCTATTCTATGCGAGAAATTGCCAAGAAACTGAAGATCTCGTACAACGCTGTATACTACTCCCTTCACAGAACAGCGCAAACTGGCTCTAACCAGAATAGAAAGAGGAGTGGTGATGCTCCAGATACTCAACTAGTCTCAAGAACGCCAGTTTTATTGCTTCTTTAATCAGCACAACAGTTTTCAGCTGTGCTAACATATTTGCAAAAGGGTTTTCTAATGATCAATTAGCCTTTTAAAATGATAAACTTGGATTAGCAAACACAACGTGCCATTGGAACACAGGACTGATGGTTGCTGATAATGGGCCTCTGTACGCCTATGTAGATATTCCATTAAAAATCAGCCGTTTCCAGCTACAATAGCCATTTACAACATTAACAATGTCTACACTGTATTTCTGATCAATTTGATGTTATTTTAATGGACAAAAAAATGGCTTTTCTTTCGAAAACAAGGACATTTCTAAGTGACCCCAAACTTTTGAACGGTAGTGTATATATTCTTAATTCAATTTCTTACTTAGATTTGTGTATATTGGGTATATGTTGTGAAATTGTTAGATATTACTTGTTAAATATTACTGCACTGTCGGAGCTAGAAGCACATGCATTTCGCTACACCTGCTAAACACGTGTATGTGACAAATAAAAGTTTATTTTATTTTATTTGAAACATCATGGGCAACCTGTGGATCTCAGCGTGACATTTTGATTAAGACATTCGTTTTCAGTGACCGGTGAAATCATGGCAGATGTTGTTCCTTATTGACCTTATTGATCCTTATTTAAGCAACGTGATATCATGACTGCTTGGAAGAGTTCCACTGAAGTATATGGAAAACAGCAAAAACTCTCCTCAAGTTTGACCTTTTCAATTTATTTCAAAAATTCAATTTCTGAAAATATGTTGACTAGCATAGGAAAAATTGTGGCACAAGATGATGTGTAACGGTGCTCAAAACCCCGACGTGAATAAAGTATGTTCCATTGACTGCTTTGATGTTAAGTGATTGCAACAGAGAAGTGATTGTACAGTATGTTATGTCACGGCCAGGTGACTGTGATACTGTGTCATAGGTTGATAGCACATGGACAGTGTTTACAGGATATCATGCTAGTGACTGACTTTTCCTCTCCCGGCTGTACAGTACGCATGGGAATGACACTCTGAGCACTCTTTGAACTCGGATGAATGATCAGCTGTTCAGAATGACCTTACCACGCAAAAATCAATGGGCACAAATACAGAGAGGTGGGTGGGGGGGGGCAAGGGGAGGTTGGGGGTGGTCTGGTCCAGTGGCTATAAAGTAATAACAGGGCTTTTCAAAATGTTGTTGCATGTCTCACTCTGTCGCTATCAAAATGCACTCTCATTCTTTCTCCCCTGTAGACCTGACTTTTTGACCCAAGTTAACCAGATTAGCCAGGTGGTTTGAGCCCAATGGAAAACTCTCCCTTACCTCCCCAACACAGGATTTCTCCCACAGTACCATGGTGGTCTCTTAAATGATTGAAAGATCTATTTGCACTTATTGACCCAAGCCCCTATCCAGATCAGCAGTGAGTTTATAAGCTGTAGAAGCTAGACATGTCATGTTCATGTTTCAGATAGAGAGAGCTCGAGAGGCAAGGGGAGAGAGAGATCTTCTGACCAGGCTGTATACCAAGTGACCCCAGTCAGAGTTAGCAAGTTTTTTTCCTGGAGAGGATCTGATATGCCGCCCAAGGACAGCCCGGCTTAGCAGATGTGACAGATCTGTAGCAGCAGTCACAGCAGTCCTGTGCCAGTCCCACCTGGCAAGCAGGCCATAGTGAGTGGCTGGCATTTGGAGCTCGCCTGGCACCGCTACACAACCTGCCACTGAGCTCTGCTAGTTTGAAACTATTTTTTATGATTCAATGTTGCCCCTCCTTCTGACCTTATAATGTGTCATCTCCCTGCTGGGAACCCTGTGCCCTTGTTGCACCAGCCATTGATAAGGCTAATGTCTCCGATAGCTAGCGTGCTTTCAAGTCCCTCTCACAAACAGCCGGCTCCCTTTCATGTTGTTTTCCCAAGCAAAAGACAGACAGGCAGGCCTCCCCACACTGCAGGACCCAACTGGTTAATCAGTAATCGCTAATTTGCTGAGCCCGGCAGTCCTTCAGTTGGGCAGACTTTTTACAATTCTTCTTCTTCTTCTTCTTCTTCTTCTTCTTCTTCTTCTTCTTCTTCTTCTTCTTCTTCTTCTTCTTCTTCTTCTTCTTCTTCTTCTTCTTCTTCTTCTTCTTCTTCTTCTTCTTCTTCTCTGCCGCCGCCACCTGCCCTTCCCTCCTCCTTCCCCTTCTCTTTTTTGTCTCTTCTCCTCTCTTCTCTTCTCTTTCTGGGGCAACTGTTGGTCCTCTGCTTGGCTGATGAGGGGTGCCAGCAGGGGATACCAGGGACGGGGGACATAATTGTGCCACAGACACATGGCACTGTATTAAAACATTAGTACCACTTTATGACTTTATTTAGCGCATGCCAAAGAAAATTGATGAGGTGACAGAGACCGAACAAAAGAGGAATCATCCTCACCCTCCTTAGTGGCCTTTTCTCTTTTAGGCCAATCATGGCCATTCATGTCTGAACATTGGACGTCTCACCCTGTTGTGTTGCTTCACGTAGCAGTGTCCCTTTTTCACAGACGCCATTTCTAACTATAACCCAAGGTACAGTACATTCAGAAAGTACTCACACCCCTCGACTTCTTCAGAATTTTGTTGTGTTACAAAGTGGGATTAAAATGGATTTAATTGTATTTTTTTGTCAACGACACAAAATACTCTGTAATGTCAAAGAGGAAGAAGAACTCTAACATTTGAAAAAATAAAAAAAAGCTAATATCTTGATTAGATACGTTTTCATCCCCCTGAGTCAATACATGGTGATTACAGCTGTGAGTCTTTCTGGGTAAGTCTCTAAGAGCTTTCCACACCTGAATTGTGCACATTTGCTTATTATTATTTTCAAAATTATTCTAGCTCTGTCAAAATGGTTGTTGATCATTGCTAGACAACCATTTTCAGCTCTTGCTATAGATTTTCAAGCAGATTTAAGTCAAAACTGTAACTCGGCCACTCAGGAACATTCACTGTCTTCTTGGTAAACAACTCCCATGTAGATTTGGCCTTGTGTTTTAGGTTATTGTCCTTCTGAAAGGTGAATTAATCTCCCAGTGTCTGGTGGAAAGCAGACTGAACCAGGTTTTCCGCTTGGATTTTGCCTGTGCCATTCCGTTTATGTTTTATCCTGAAAAACTCCCCAGTCCTTAATGATTACCACTATGCTTGAAAATATGGAGATTGGTACTCAGTAATGTGTTGTATTGGATTTGCCCCAAACATAACACTTTATATTCTGGACAAAAAGTGAATTGCTTTACCACATTTTCTGCAGTATTACTTTAGTGCCTTGTTGCAAACAGGATGCATGTTTTGGAATATTTGTTATGTTGTACAGGCTTTCTTCTTTTCACTCTGTCAATTAGATTAGTATTGGGGAGTAACTACAATGTTGTTGATCCATCCTCAGTTTTCTCTTATCACAGCCATTAAACTCTGTAACTGTAACTGTATGGTCCTCTGTAGCTCAGCTGGTAGAGCACGGCGCTTGTAACGCCAAGGTAGTGGGTTCGATCCCCGGTTACCACCCATACACAAAAAATGTATGCACGCATGACTGTAAGTCGCTTTGGATAAAAGCGTCTGCTAAATGGCATATTATATTATTTTAAAGTCACCATTGGCCTCATGGTGAAATCCCTGAGCGGTTTCCTTCCTCTCTGGCAACTGAGTTAGGAAGGACGCCTGTATCTTTGTAGTGACTGGGTGTATTGATACACCATCCAAAGTGTAATTAATACCTTCACCATGCTCAAAGGGATATTCAATGTCAGCTTTTTTATTTTTACCCACCTACCAATATATGCCCTTCTTTATGAGGCATTGGAAAACCTCCCTGGTCTTTGTGGTTGAATCTTTGTTTGAATTTCATTGCTCGACTGAGGGACCTTACAGATAATTGTATGTGTGGGGTACAGAGATGAGGTAGTCATTCAAAAATCCTGTTAAACTTTGTTACTGCACACAGACTGAGTCCATGCAACTTATTATGTGACTTGTTAAGCACATTTTTAGTTCTGAACTTATTTAGGCTTGCCATAACAAGGGGTTGAATACTTATTGACTCAAGACATTTCAGCTTTTCATTTTTAATTAATTTGTCAAGAACATACATCGAATTTGACATTTCAGGGTATTGTGTGTAGGCCAGTGACCAAAAATCTAAATGTAATCCATTTTAAATTCAGGCTGTAACACAACAAAATATGGGAAAAGTAAAAAGGGTGTGAATACTTTCTGAAGGCACTCAGCCATGGAAAGGTATGTAGGAGCTCAGCAATAGAACTTGAATGGTAAATGTTTAGGGGATCAAGAGAGATCATGCTCTATAGGCCAAATCAAAAGCAATCAAAGGTGGTATTGCTGTTATGAAAAAGAACAACACAACAACATCATGTGAGTCCAATCTCTTATACCAAAGGTCCCATCTGAAAATAAGTGCCAGGCCTCCAGTCTGCTTGGCTCAGCATGAGTAAAGACCAAAAATCCTCACATGAGGCTCTTTGTTTTTTACATCAACTAAATGCCGCCCCTCTGACTGCCTTGCTTTCTGCAAATGGGTAACCAGACACATGATGATGTGTTATTGTTGTTTTTCCCGGGGCCCTGTGAGCCCTGTGATCTGTGGTGACAGCAGAGGCTGTTGATGCGTGTGTTGTGTGGCGCGGCATGTGATGCAATTTTATTTTTATTTCACCTTTATTTAACAAGGTAAGCCAGTTGAGAACAAGTTCTCATTTACAACTGCGACCTGGCCAAGATAAAGCAAAGCAGTGCGATAAAAACAACAACAACACAGATTACATATGGAATAAACAAAACGTACAGTCAATAACACAATAGAAAATCTATATAGTGTGTGCAAATGTAGTAAGTTATGGAGGTAAGGCAATAAATAGGCCATAGTGCAAAATAATTACAATTTAGTATTAACACTGGAGTGATAGATGTGCAGAAGATGATGTGCAAATAGAGATACTGGGGTGCAAATGAGCAAAATAAATAACAATGTAAATAACAATATGGGGGGATGAGGTAGTTGGGTGGGCTAATTACAGATGGGCTGTGTACAGGTGCAGTGATCGGTAAGCTGCTCTGACAACTGATGCTTAAAGTTAGTGAGGGAGATAAGTGTCTCCAGCTTCAGAGATTTTTGCAGTTCGTTCCAGTCATTTGCAGCAGAGAACTGCTGGTCAGAGAGAAGAGGCAAGGCTATGTTAGGAAGTGCGGTCCTGTTTGTTTATGCCTGTCTGCCTGAGCTCAGCCATTAGCAGGCCCTCTCTCTTCTCACTGAAAACACTGACCCACACGGTTGAACCTGCCCCCATGGTTGAATGAGAGGAGAGTTCTGCAAGCGGGAATTTGTTTGCAGTCCTTGCCAGAGGCAAAATGCAAGTCATCAACCTTGGGCAAAGGGCAGCTAGGCTGCGCTGCCTTTAAAAAGATGGAAACAATGACGCTGTGAGTGTGAAAATGCTGGTTTATAAGTGCCTGAAGTTATATCAAATTGTAGCTCTTGATCCGGGACTAGACAGTGTGTTTTTGTCTTAGACTTTCTCTAGACTTTCAGAATCATGCATGTGAATGATATCACAATCACAATCACAATCATAATTCATAGTTTCTATTTAGACTCCTCCCTGACACAGCTACCCATCAGAATCTCTGCTGGAAGAACACTGAGGGGGTTCTCACTGTTTGGCGATTCCTAAGATTCCCAAGGACTTCTGGGTTATTATGTTAGCTCTTTTCTCTCTGTTGCATTCCTGAATAATGAATATAAATCCAGTTACCCAATTTCTGTCAAATTGAAAACACTTGCAATCTCCCACCTAATTGTTATAAGAGAATGGAAGAACTCCTTTCCTCTCCCCGCTGCACCTCTACTTCAACAGTACCACAACTTATTTGGATTTCTGCTGCGTATCATTTTGTATATCAGACTGTGTAAAATCCCCACATCAATCAGGAACTGTCTCAGGTACTGTAGGTGTCTTAAAGGTCCAATGCAGCCAATATATATATATATATATGACACAGGAAAATCATGTTTTTGATTGCACTGGGCCTTTAAGGTCATATGAGAAGATCCATGGTGCAGTTCCTTTCTAGAGTGTATCATTCTGTATGATATGCTCTTGACTGCCATTGTGTTACCGTAGCAGTATGTTTCAAGCCCATCTCCCATCTCCCCTGAACTGGTCCATAGGCAGACCCAGACCCAGCTGCATGATGGGGCCAGGAAATGACCTCAGCATGAGGGAATGTGTTATCACTTTTTTCCAGGCCATCCCTCATACAGTATGTCACCCAGTAACATGACTGGGAGATAAGGTGCTGCAGCATCGGACATGTTCTCTAATCAGGGAGACAGCACAATGTTTGCTGTGGTGGCCAGGAAAGGCCCTCCACTCTCTCTCTTTCTGTTTCAGTGCAAAGCTCTGTCAAAGCATGACAATGAGGCAGAACTTGTATAGATGTATAATAATAATATGCCATTTAGCAGACACTTTTATCCAAAGCGACTTACAGTCATGTGCGCATACATTTTTACGTATGGGTGGTCCCGGGGATCGAACCCACTACCCTGGCATTACAAGCGCCATGCTCTACCAATTGAGCTACAGAGGACCACAATTGCGTATAAAGGCCGACTGACTTTTGCAATGGTCAATAAATGTTTGTCTACAGTGTCATTCTGATTGAACATTTTTGCGGAAAGAGGAAAAGGGATAGATGGTGGGTGTGCTGGTCATGCAGTTACTGTAATGTACTGTTCACATACAATCTGAAGCCTGCAAAATCAAGGCAGGAATGAAAATAGGTCACAGAAATGTGAAGTGTGGTTAGAAATGCTAAACAAGCCATTTTGAGGATTTATTGTCAAAATCCATCCACTTGACAGACATTTGCTGACAATGACTCCAAGCACACACTATGATTGTAATAGCTTCCAAAATCCAGCTACAACAAGATGGTGATTGGAGACAGTCTCAACATGTTCTAATTCCTTTGTTGCAAACACACTATTCACTGGTTGATTGATCTGATCCACTATGTTGATCTACTGATTGTTTGTGTTTGGGTTGTATTGCCATTCTAATGATGGATTCGGAGAGGTTTACTTGGAAATTCAAGCTCAAGTAACCTAACAGTATAATTCAAACTTCAAGGTGGCAGAAACATGAGACAGTCACACTTCCCGACTGTGCGTGTGAGCATGCATGCTTATGTGTGGGACTCTCAGCTCTGGGGGGCTGTTCCGGACCCCTTATTTGGAAGTGGGGGAGGTTGGTCTGCACCCCTTGCACAGACCCCACAGACGCCACTGCTGCGTAACCAGACGCAGATGGTACCTGTTACAGACACAGGACTGCTTGTTTTCCTTTGTTTCAGTTGAACCCTGGCTGCTGTTAGTCAGAGAGAGGAGAAGAAGCCTAGACAGACGTCTGGGTCTGGGGCCGGACTGGGGACTGTGGTTCTGTGGAGGCTATTGAGGCACGCATGAAGGACGACTCACATCGGGGGATCACCGCAGTCAGCCTGTCAACTGTTAGGATCCGCTGCTCCAATATTCTGCTTGGCCAACAATACTGTTGAGTTGAGTTGGTAATTTTTCATGGGTGGTTTGACTTTTGAAGTAAAGCTATGTCATGTATGATTATATGTGATATAACTATATTTTACATATGCTTGATGAATTAGACATTTTTGCTTTATCACTCTATTAAATAAAATTCATCTGTGACCTGCTCTCCAGTGTCTGGTATAGCGAGAGAAAGGAAATGACTATAAACTATAGGCACTCCCTCTCTTTCTACATGACAGTTCTTTAACTGTGTGTAATGTCTGTACTGTACTGTTTTCCAGTAATGTCATGCTCTGGTGATGCGGGTAGCCTAGTGGGGTGGAGCGTTGGGCCAGCAACCTGAAAGGTCGCTGGTTCGAATACCCGAGCTGACAAGGTGAAAAATGTGTCTGTGCCCTTGAGAAAAGCACTTAACCCTAACTTGCTCCAGGGGCACTGTACTACTATGACTGACCCTGTAAAACTATGGCTGACCCTGTAAAACAACACATTTCACTGCACCTATGTGACAATAAGCACAATGCTGAGCCAATTGTTTATTTTTTTGGCTGCCAGGCGGTCGCTCTGGCAAGGGTGCAGGGGGAATTTGTTTGCGGTCTCCATGTTTTTCATGGAGGCGACTGGCCAGCCGGGTGGTCACGTTCTCGTTTGAAGCACTTTATTCACACTGATAAGTGGCCCCCCAGCCGCGTGGTAGCGGAGTGGCCATTCCAGAGCAAACAGCAGATTTACAGGGTGCCAACGGAAATAACACCCAACGCTGACGCTGATAAGATTAGACTGGCCCTCATCTTTATCTGGCCTGACTGGCCCGTCCAAACACTGAGCCCTGTCCAGGAGGCAGATTAGTTAGAGGACACTGCCCCAGCCTCCTCCAGCCCCACCACCACCAACCATCTCTCCACAATACCACCACACTGCTCTGCCTCTCATGTTAGAACTATTATTAGAGGTAGAGAGCATGTGGGAGATTTAAAGGGGATACTGACAGGTTTATATCAGACAGTCAGTCAGAAAGGTTGAGATAACAGACCAAGTGAGCCGGTTTTCATGTAAAGGAGAGCGAAGAGGGAGATGGAGATATGAGTGGTCGTTACGTGACAGGCTCTGAGACAGTCATGTTGATACAAGCCTTGTGATTTCCATGTCCTATATAGAATACTTATTTGACTCATGTTATTGGATCATTATTGGAAAGTCATAGTTGATCTTCAAAGTTATTTCTGGTAATAACAAGGGGGCTTCTGGACATTTTTTACTCTCTCAAGATCATCCTTCATACTATCACCAAGCTATAAATACTTGCCTAAATACCATGATTAAACACTCTTTGAACCTACACTCTCTGAGCTTAGACACAGAAAGATTGTCCTTCATATTTTCCCTTGAATGTACATCATGCATATACAATTACATTACCAAAACGATAAGGTTTCACAATTAGCTAATTTATATGAATTTAGTAATTTTGTAACTTTCCTCACCTACTGGACTGTGTTAATCTAGCCCAGAAAGGTGTTATGGAAGTTTAAATTCACTTTTTACAATTCAAATGAATTAGCGTCAGTCTTTGCGTGTTGCTGTACTTTTGGAGAGATGCGGAACCTATGTGGAGCCTACAGCTGACTGACAATGACCTTTTAGCTCCACTATACAAATGGTGTGCAGAAACAGATTTTTCTCTTAAATGACCACATAGTGAAAACACTAGAATGACATGACAGCAACCAGGATATGAAAGTATGCAGTGTAATGTAGCGAAAAGAAGGCCTAAATAAAACTGCCACAGACAGTCTCAAAGGATACAATATGGACACAGTGTTTCCCCTAGTATTACCTAGAACACCACCCACCAAGGGCTGTTGTCCCCCGCCTAAACATGTTTGCTGTCTCTTACAGTAAGTAATTTCAATAGACAATGTCACTGTTGGGAACCCTGATTTGGTGGCCTACATATTTAGTATATGATGCCTAACTATCCCTTCCATTTCTCCTTCTCCCATATAGACTAATTTCTACTAACACTTTTAACACAGAACATCCTAGTTGTTTTCATTCTAATACTTGTTTATTGATTGCTCTTTGGTGAAGCATAGCTCACTAACACACGCACACTCTCACGCAAACACACACACGGACACGCGCACGCACGCACGCATACACACACACACACACACACACACACACACACTATACCGAAGGAAAGATAACATTTGTAAAAAGAGAAGTTATGGTTTGAATCGTGTGAGTATATGCTAAAAAAGTAGCATTGATCACAAACCATTTACCATCAATTTACAAATGATAAAGTTGCGTTCATCTGCTGATCATAAACTCCCCAAGCTAGAATTTAAATCAAAATGTTATATGACTGAATTCATGATTGTGTATGAAACTGAACTCCTGTGCGGTTATGTCTGTCAGTATAGTAGTGCTATAGCAGAGCAGCTGTTTAAAGGGGGCAGCACTGCTGCTGCAGCTGCTTGTGAAGCAGCCCATAGAGCAGGGTTTCCTGGGTGCGTGGGCACGCAGCTCCCCGGGACTGCCGTGCAGAAGAAATATCAGCCCGCTCAGAGAAGCACGAGATTGAACTTCACCCAACTTTCTAGAGTTTTCCCCCTTAGTTTGTAAGTCGCTCTGGATAAGAGCGTCTGCTAAATGACGTAAATGTAATGTAAATGTAGTTAACACTATCAACGTTTACTGTGGGAATTGTGATCGAATCAACGCAATATTAGCCACTTTCAATGCAACATACTATAACAAAACGAACAATGCAAGACTTACTATGCAAAACTAACTATGCAAGAGATTTTGTTTTAGGCAGAACGCTTCTGAGTGGGATTCTATTGCATTGACACGCACTGCTCAGCCCGTACTCTACACAGACCGGTGCGGCATAACCAATCAGAGCTGCAGTATGCCTATATGCAAATAGACCATTGCCATATATGGATAAAGGGGCAGTGTTGTATTTTGAGACAGGCTTGAGTAAGTTAAGTAGCCAATAGGCAGAGGGTAGCATAATTTGTCTGATTCTCTGTAATAATGGGATGGGAATAATAATGCGTTTTATTTTGTAAAGTGGTGTCTTGCATCAAACAACACAACAATATTTTCAGTCACCTCTTTGTCTGAAGGACAAGTAGATAAACAGGTTAATGTCAAGCCCTGCATGTTTTTCTCAAAAGGCTCATGGAATGTAGGCCTACATTGAATACCACACATTGGCTGCTACTGTAGGTTGAATGATAGAACAGCTATTTCCATATTAAAATGTTATGGGATGCATTTTCTCCATTGTTTTTTATGTTAGGCCACTCTGGTAGGCCTACATTATGATCAAATAGCCACAGTAGCCTACTGCTGTAACTTAAAGCGGGTACAGCCTCAGTGTTCACAGTAAACATGCGCTGGAAGTTGCACAGAATTTTCACAAAGTTCAAGTTTGCGCTCAGCAGGGAACATTGCCCAGGACGTTTTGGTTTTTGCCCTAGCACTACACATCTGATTCAAATAACCAACTCATCATCAAGCTTTGATTATTTTAATCGGGGGGGGGGGGGGGGGGGGTTGGCAGGACTGAGTTTGGGAACCTGCGAGGGCACAAGCAAGTCAGACACAGATGCAGGGGAGAGCCCCGACCACAGAACTGCAGCCTGCCTGTGGAGCTCTCTATTGAACGCTGTCAGGGCTGCCTAGACAGACACAGACAGACAGAGGAGCAGAGCAGAGCTGCTCTTGTTTGCTGAGTCAGGAAGTAGATACTCTGCCACTGCTCAGCTACACAGACCTGGGCAGGAGCAGGGATAGGGCAATGGGGGCAGGGGCAAGGACAGGGGCAACGGGAGCAGGAGCAGGGATAGGGCAATGGGGGCAGGGGCAAGGACAGGGGCAACGGGAGCAGGGGCAAGGGATGGGGCAAGGGTAGGGGAGGGGTAGGGGCCAGGGAGGGGGAGGGAGAGGGGGAGGGGGAGGGGCAGGGTGTAGGTCGCACCTTTCATTTCCTCCTCCTCATCTGAGTCAGCATCACTGAAACATCCTGTTTGCTAGAACAGGGGAGGTGCGTGATGTACCATAACTATAGCAACAATATTTTTTTTCAGCTATTGATAGTAGTATACTGTAACAGTTTCTAAAATGTGTTGCCCTCAAGGACATACCATTTTAAGAACATTGCCTACGCGTTGGTGTTGCATTGGAATGGTAAACCACAGTCATATAACTGTACAGCAGTTTTTGTATGCACTGTGTTGCAATGGAATCACCCAAAGTACAGTAGCTACAGGTTTTTATTTTAATTTGTTTTTTGTTTTTTTTATACTCAGCTTATGAGGCTCCTTAATGATGTGAGGCCTGAGGCAATTGCCTCTTCGGCCTAATGGCAAGTCCACCAGTGGGGACTTCCCTACCTCATTGAAGTTTACATTTAAAATGGTTAAGGTAAGGGTTAACGTTAGGGTTAGGTAAGACTTATGGTTAAGGTTAGGGTAGGGGTTAAGGTTTAGGGTAGGGACGTCCCAAGGATCCCGGATAGCACTGACCGGCTCTGATCCCAAAGAATTTCCCATCATTCCAAACACGGCAATTATCAACCAATCACATGGGAATGACTCCCACTGTCATGTGCACTTCTTTTTTTTGCCTGGCAACAGTTCAAGTTAAGTCAGATCTCACTGAGTGAAAGCAGCATGGCTGGAGTGGAGTTGAATTCTTGCAAGGACATTCCACTTAGACTAATCACAGGCTTTTTCGGGCTAAATGGAGAGAAATCAGGCAAATACCTCCTCCAAAAGAACCAGGGAACTTGTGGTATTTTAAGACACAGAGCGGTGACATCTGAATTAGCTTTAATCAGAAAGTCATTTAGAGAATGTTGTTGCTTTGTCTCAGTGTGTCCCAGCCCAGACTCACTCCATTAGTAATGACATTATGGCTCAAACATTAAGGGCTATGTTCTAAAAGTGAACTTTAGGGAACAGATCAGTGCAGCATCAGTGGTACATTCCATTTTGGTGCATTTTTGTTACAACTTCCCCTTTTTTAACTTCTCTACTTTAAACAACATGAATGAGTGGAATCTGAAAGTACAAGTTTGACCCAACCTCAAGTCCATTCATCAGTATCATGGTCCTATGTAAAGCAATCTCATTCTATCTCATTTTTCAGTACAGGCCTATGGTTTATCATCACATGATTTCAACATCCGGGTGCCTACTGAATACTGCATTTGCTTCAATATATAATTATAACAGGTCACTTATGGAATTATGCATATTGCAATTCATGGATTAATATCTTTGCTTGACAATTTATGTTACAAACAGCTGATGTTGATCAATATAACAAACTTATGGTAGCATTTCCTCCATAATAGTTTACACATGGTTATGCCAGTCATGTAGACCCTTTATTGGAGATTTAGATACTGTCAAATAGGGTGTAGAGGATGTCTAGTCTGCTGACTGATATGAACGCTAATTATCCAACAAAAAAGAACCCTGTATTGAGATCAACCAGTGAGGAGGAGGGATGGAGGGATGTCACCAGGCTGTTGGGATGCATGCCAAATACCAAGAACCTCCTGTGGCAGCAGCCTTCATTTTGAATGGTCACCTGTGTGTGTGTGTATGGGCCCTTTGTACCCAAAATGTTTGATTTTGGATGTAGATAAGGCATTCAAAGCAATGTATGTTTGTAAGGCTGCAGGACCATGCTGTGGAAGTGTCCCCAAAAGTGAACAGGTGCCAGGTGTTTCATATCATAGTGTCCTCCTCTCAACCATTTGCATAGACAGATGTTTAATACTGAAACAGCCGGGCCTTGCTAGCCTCTTTACTATGCCACTGAGCAGCCATTTTGACTACAACATTCTAACAGTCTCATAAATACATGTCATATATGCTATCGGAAAAAGTATCCTTTGGTTGTGTTTATGAAGGTCTTGGGTAACATTAGAATACTAAAAAAATATTTTTTCAAAGAACACAGTAGGATTTTCATTTGTTTATGTTACTGTAGGTCAGGGATGGCCAACTCCAGTCCTCGGAGGCCTGATTGGTGTCACACTTTTGCCCCAGCCCCAGCTAACACACCTGACTCCAATAATCAACTAATCATGATTTTCAGTTTAGAATGCAATTAGTTTAATCAGCTGTGTTTGCAAGGGATGGGGAAAAAGTGTGACACCACTCCGGCCCCCAAGGACTGGAGCTGGCCATCCCTGCTGTAAGCTACAGTGCCTTCAGAAAGTATTCACACCTCTTGACTTTTTCCACATTTTGTTGTGTTACAGCCTGATTTTTTAAATTGATTAAATTGAGATTTTTGGTCACTGGCCTAAACACAATACCCCATAATGTCAAAGTGGAATTAGGTTTTTTGAAATGTTTACAAATTCATTAAAAATGAAAAGCTGAAATGTCTTGAGTCAGTAAGTATTCAACCCCTTTGTTATGGCAAGCCTAAATAAGTTCAGGAGTAAAAATGTGCTTAACAAGTCACAGAAGTGGCATGGACTCACTCTGTGTGCAATATTAGTGTTTAACATGATTTTTGAATAACTACCTCATCTCTGTACCCCACACATACAATTATCTGTAAGGTCCCTCAGTCGAGCAGTGAATTTCAAACACAGATTCAACCACAAAGACCAGGGAGGGTTTCCAATGTCTTGCAAAGAAGGGCATTTATTGGTAGATGGGTAAAATATTAGATGGTTAAAAATATTGAATATCACTTTGAGCATGGTGAAGTTATTCATTAAATTGTCTTAAATCTACTTAAATCTATGACAAGAACTGAAAATGGTTGTCTAGCAATGATCAACAACCAATTTGACACAGCTTGAAAAACATTAAAAAGAATAATGGGCAAATGTTGAACAATCCAGGTTTGGAAAGCTTTTAGAGACTTACCCAGAAAGACTCACAGCTGTAATACAGTGCCTTGCAAAAGTATTCATCCCCCTTGGCGTTTTTCCTATTTTGTTGCATTACAACCTGTAATTTAAATTGATTTTTATTTGGATTTCAAATTGGTGAAGTGAAATGAAAAAAATTACATATTTCAAAAAATTCAACAAAAACAATAACGGAAAAGTGGTGCGTGCATATGTATTTACTATGAAGCCCCTAAATAAGATCTGGTGCAACCAATTACCTTCAGAAGTCACATAATTAGTTAAATAAAGTCCACCTGTGTGAAATCTAAGTGTCACATGATCTGTCACATGATCGCTGTATATATACACCTGTTCTGAAAGGTCCCAGAGTCTGCAACACCACTAAGCAAGGGGCACCACCAAGCAAGCGGCACCATGTAGACCAAGGAGCTCTCCAAACAGGTCAGGGACAAAATTGTGGAGAAGTACAGATCAGGGTTGGGTTATAAAAAAATATCTGAAACTTTGAACATCCCACGGAGCACCATTATTAAAATATTGAAAGAATATGGCACCACAACAAACCTGCCAAGAGAGGGCCGCCCACCAAAACTCACGGACCAGGCAAGGAGGGCATTAATCAGAGAGGCAACAAAGAGACCAAAAATAACCCTGAAGGAGCTGCAAAGCTCCACAGTGGAGATTGGAGTATCTGTCCATAGGACCACTTTAAGCCGTACACTCCACAGAGCTGGGCTTTATGGAATAGTGGCCAGAAAAAAGATATTGCTTAAAGAAAAAAATAAGCAAACATGTTTGGGGTTCGCCAAAAGGCATGTGGGAGAAGGTACTCTGGTCAGATGAGACTAAAATTGAGATTTTTGGCCATCAAGGTAAGGTTCTGGCGAAAACCCAACACCTCTCATCAACCCGAGAACACCATCCCCACAGTGAAGCATGGTGGTGACAGCATCATGCTGTGGGGATTTTTCATCGGCAGGGACTGGGAAACTGGTCAGAATTGAAGGAATGATGGATGGCGCTAAATACAGGGAAATTCTTGAGGGAAACCTGTTTCAGTCTTCCAGAGATTTGAGACTGGGACGGAGGTTCACCTTCCAGCAGGACAATGACCCTAAGCATACTGTTAAAGCAACACTCAAGTGGTTTAAGGGGAAACATTTAAATGTCTTGGAATGGCCTAGTCAAAGCCCAGACCTCAATCCAATTGAGAATCTGTGGTATGACTTAAAGATTGCTGTACACCAGCGGAACCCATCCAACTTGAAGGAGCAGGAGCAGTTTTGCCTTGAATGGGCAAAAATCCCAGTGGCTAGATGTGCCAAGTTTACGGAGACATACCCCAAGAGACTTGCAGCTGTAATTGCTGCAAAAGGTGGCTCTACAAAGTATTGACTTTGGGGGGGTGAATAGTTATGCACGCTCAAGTGCTCAGTTTTTTTTGTCTTTCTTGTTTGTTTCACAAGAAAAAATATTTTGCATCTTCAAAGTGGTAGGCATGTTGTGTAAATCAAATGATACAAACCCCCAAAAAAATCAATTTTAATTCCAGGTTGTAAGGCAACAAAATAGGAAAAATGCCAAGGGGGTGAATACTTTCGCAAGCCACTGTAGCTGCCAAAGGTGCTTCTACAAAGTATTGACTCAGGGGTGTGAATACGTATGTAAATTAGATATTTCTTTATTTCATTTTCAATAAATTAGCAACCATATCTAAAAACATGTTTTATCTTTGTCATTATGGGGTATTGTGTGTAGATAGAAGGGTGAGAAGAATTATATATGTTTTTTTTATTTAGTCTGCAGCGTGCTCACGTGTGGAGCTCATGGAACAGCGGTTATTCTTGGAAAAAGTAACATTTTGAAATAGAGCTAATCTCTTATATTTGAGATTTGTGTCATTCCACCAATTCGGTGCCTTTTGAGAATTTTGACATTCTGTCATAAAGAGCACATGTTCAACTTCCTAAAAAACATGTTTTCCCATCTCAAGAGGTGAAATTCTGCGGTCCGGTTCCCTTTTTTAGGTAAATGTGAACACAAAGCTCCCCAGGTTCGCTTGTCATTTTTCCCGCACCACTACTGCAATACTATTTCTCCTGCCATAACCCCTCACATTGGTGCCACAAAAGAGAGAAGATGATGATGTGCAAGTTCGCGGAAAAAACGTGTGCTGTTTTTTGGATATTGATTATTGATTGGATGCACAGAAATGCCAAAATATGAGTTTTTAGTTCAGATGACTTGTTTTCAATATGTGATCTATAGGCTAAGAGAGCTTCATAAGCTGTTTATTCGATGGTGGGGTTTAAATCGTTTGAGAAGACAACATATTTGGCGAGAATCACAACATAGACTACAAAATCAATTCTAGCTCTTAAAGGGGCAGTAGCCTACATTGGGTGTACAATTTTAAATTACAGAATTATTTCATCTGCAGTTATTCTTCTGCTATTCATTCTCTTACCAATAATATTTACATGTTAATATTATCTTCTGATTACAATTATTATGTCTCATCTTTTAAATAAATGCAATCTATTAGCTTCCAATATGTAAGTAGGTATATTATCTAGCTGTCCGATAACACGTTCTGATGGAACGGCTTGTCCTGCACTTTGTAAAAGTGCATTTAGTGAATGTTGGAAAAAGATACTGGTTACATTCTAAACATAGCAATGTGAATGCGAAGAGGACTTGGACTACAAAAGAAGTGAACTGGCAAAAGAGTTGCGTCCTCATTCAAAGGCAAGGGCAGTGTGAATACAAAGAGTTCACTTTAAAGAGGACTGAGATCGGTTCTTTTAAAAAGGACTATATGTGAAAACACCCTTAAAGGTCCTGTTGTCACATCATCTGCTTGACACTTTGTCCCTCACATTGTGAGTGTGTGTTTGTATGTCTGTGTGTGTGTGTTCCTGTGTGTTGCGTAAACACCTTCATTCATGTTGGAGCTCTGTATCTATCTAGCGGTAGGGTTGTGTGCTGTGGTGCCCTGCAGAGAGGAGCCAGTTCTGGGTCGGTGAGGGTGAGCAGAGCAGAGCGGGGGAAAGGAGTGGGGGGGGGGTTAGGGTTATGAATGGCCCACAGCTGCGTGGCCGAGTGGTCAGCACAGACAGCTGAAGGATGAGGAGGAAATTATTAAAATAAACTGCGTGTGATGCTCCATTTATTCTGCAGGACTCCAGTCGTGCCTCACACATCTGGCCTCAGCGACGCACACCCTGTTGACGTAATGGACATAAATATTTAAAACAGCAAAGGTCGGCGAGTTGATTCATGCAATCAGCCCCGGAAGAATATGAAGGATCCGACTTTTATGAATGTGTTGTGTCATGCACACAATGCAGTATTTACAGAGAGCAAGAAAGAGATTGAGCCAGAGATTGAGAGAGAGGGGGATAGTGACATAGATTTGGTGGGCAAGAAGGGCAGAGATAAAACAAAGATAGCAGTCACGTTCTGCGGGGATTCCCCTCCCACCCTGGTTGGACCTTGAGCCCGGGCTGCCTGGACACACAGCCAGTGCTGTGTCATGGTTGTGTGTGATGAGCGACGCAGACGGACTGAGGATGACTCAGTGACAAACATGGCTGCCAGAGAGTGACACTAGCCTATCTTCTCCAACGTCTCTTCATAATAAGTGATTTGTGGTAGAATTAGGAACTTTTTAGGAACTTGAAGAAGGACGGCTTTTCAAGGAAAGGATGATCATGGGAAAGTAGACCTCACCTCCTTTTACACATCTCCACACCCTTCTCTCCCCAATTCTTAACCCCCTTCGCACCATCACCCCTGACCCCTTCTAGGGGGCTCCCACTCGAAGCCCCAGACAAAGACAGGGGTGCAACTCCTTTCTCGGGGGGTTATAGGGGGCGGGGCCTGTTTGCGCCCCTCTGTGACCCTGCTGTGTGTGTGTGTCAGTCACTTGCACTTGGTTCCTGTTTGGGGAGGTCCACTGGTCCTGGCAAACATTGTCGCTAAGCTTATCTCTCGTGTTTTATGTTCCACCCCGTCGGGGCACAAGCAGTCCTTTGTGGCTGAGGGGTGGCTGGGCCCAGTCCAGGCCAGCCCATGCAGCTGTTCCCCACTGTTGGACATTTCCTTGCTGGGCGACCCTCAGTGTGCTGCCTGCTTGCCTGGGGCCATGTGTGCTGGGGGCTGGTGCTGGGGCCCAGAGGCCAGGGCTGCTCAGGGTGTTCAGGACTGGAGAGAGTGAGAGAGGAGGGGGAACTAAGGAGGGGAAGGAAGGGGGGAGAGGGAGGTCAAGGCATGCTATGTAGTGCTGGACTGTGCGTTGGTTCAGTGGTGGTGGTGACGGTGGTGGTGGTGGGGCCTGAACCGACAATGCCTCTTTCATGTGTTTGTGGAGTGTTTGACCTTGTGAATGAGCCCTGTCCTCTCCCGTCACATCCTCCATTTGCTCTGAGTGAATAGGGGCCGGAGCTGGGAGGGTCTGTGTGGCCCCTGACTCTTTGTGGCCCCAGCCCAGTCAGAGGGGACAGGGGGGCCTGCTTGGACCTGCCCTGTCGACCCATTACTCCAAACCCATCCTGGGTATCCCCTCATACCCCTCCACCTGAACCCTGGTGACACAGCAGCTCCCCTCACATGAGGTTCACTGCTCTGTAACACAAAGTACATTGTGTTTGACCCATTAAGCACTCTTAAAAGCAGTCGGTGAGGGAAGCACACACAATGAGAGCCACGTGCTGTGCTCACAGTGAGTGAGGAGACGGCAAGAATGTACCCCCCAGACTTGGCTAGTTAGCTTACTCCTCTTGTCGGCGCAAAAGCTTGGGTGCTTTAAAAAATTTGTGTGCTCGCATTTGTACTTATAATTGGTTCTGTGTGTCTGTGTGTGTGTTTGTGCTCGCGTTTGAACTTGTGTGTGTATGATCGCTCATCTCATGTCTTTGTGTGTGGGTGCAAGGCTGTGTGTGGATGTAATGGATGCATCTTGATTAAAAGACTAAGATATACAGTGCATTCGGAAAGTATTCAGACCCCTTGACTTTTTCCAAATTTTGTTACGTTACAGCCTTATTCTAAAATGGATTAAATAAATAAAAATCCTCATCAATCTACACACAATACCTCATAATGACAAAGCAAAAACAGGTTTTTAGAAATTTTTGCAAATGTATATTTACAAAAAAACAGATACCTTATTATAAAAAATGTATGCACTCACTAACTGTAAGTCGCTCTGGATAAGAGCGTCTGCTAAATTACTAAAATGTATTTCCATAAGTATTCAGACCCTTTGCTATGAAACTCGAAATTGAGCTCAGTGCATCCTGTTTCCATTGATCATCCTTGAGATGTTTCTACAACTTGATTGGAGTCCACCTGTGGTAAATTCAATTGATTTGACATGATTTGGAAAGGCACACACCTGTCTATATAAGGTCCCAGAGTTGACAGTGCATGTCAGAGCAAAAACCAAGCCATGAGGTCAAAGGAATTGTCCGTAGAGGTCCGAGACAGGATTGTGTCGAGGCACAGATCTGGGGAAGGGTACCAAAAAGTGTCTGGTCCCCAAGAACACAGTGGCCTCCATCATTCTTAAATGGAAGAAGTTTGGAACCACCAAGACTCTTCCTAGAGCTGGCCGCCCTGCCAAACTGAGCAATCAGGGGAGAAGGGCCTTGGTCAGGGAGGTGACCAAGAACCCGATGGTCACTCTGACAGAGCTCCAGAGTTCCTCTGTGGAGATGGGAGAACCTTCCAGAAGGACAACCATCTCTGCAGCACTCCACCAATCAGGCCTTTATGGTAGAGTGGCCAGACGGAAGCCACTCCTCAGTAAAAGGCACATGACAGCCCACTTGGAGTTTGCCAAAAGGCACCTAAAGGACTCTCAGACCATGAGAAACAAGATTCTCTGGTCTGATGAAAACAAGATTGAACTCTTTGGCCTGAATGCCAAGCGTCACGTCTGGAGGAAACCAGGCACCATCCCTATGGTAAAGCATGGTTGGTGGCAGCATCATGCTGTTGGGATGTTTTTCAGCGGCAGGGACTGGGAGACTAGTCAGGATCGAGGGAAAGATGAACAGAGTAAAGTATAGTGAGATCCTTAATGAAAACCTGCTCCAGAGCGCTCAGGACCTCAGACTGGGGTGAAGGTTCACCTTCCAACAGGACAATGACCGTAAGCACACAGCCAAGACAACGTAGGAGTGGCTTCAGGACAAGTCTCTGAATGTCCTTGAGTGGCCCAGACAGAGCCCGAACTTGAACATGATCGAACATCTCTGGAGAGACCTGAAAATAGCTTTGCAGCGACGCTCCCCATCCAACCTGACAGAGCTTGAGAGGATCTGCAGAGAAGAATGGGAGAAACTCCCCAAATACAGGTGTGCCAAGCTTGTAGTGTCATACCCAAGAAGACTGGAGGCTGTAATCGCTGCCAAAGGTGCTTCATCAAAGTACTGAGTAAAGGGTCTGAATACTTATGTAAATGTGTTATTTCAGTTTTTTATTTTTAATACATTTGCACACATTTCTAAAAACCTGTTTTTGTTTTGTCATTATGGGGTATTGTGTGTAGATTGATGAGGGGGGAAAAAAACTATTTAATCCATTTTAGAATAAGGCTGTAATGTAACAAAATTTGGAAAAGATCAAGGGGTCTGAATACTTTCTGAATGCACTGTAGTATGTACTGCAGGCGCTGGAGGGTCATGCTCAGTCCCATTATGCAATAAAACATATTTGAAGCATCTAACATTTCATTAGCTGTGAAGTGGTATCATCCTGGGTACCTTGCACCTGCCTGCTGGTGTACAGATGTGTGTGACAGTATGTGAAAGCATGGACAGAATGAGGGAGAAATTAACCCAACCCAACAAGTGTTCCTACCTGATGCCTGTCAAAACATCTCAAATACCTCAATACCCACCCATGTTTCATGCACTTAGACATAGTCACAGACATTGTATCTGCTGACCTCTGTTAATCCCCTGACCTGTCTGACCGTCCACTTCCTGTCTCTGCCTGTGTTCCCACCCTCAGGGCTGTAGTTAGTTGACAGAGCTGTCAGCGCAGGTGTCAGCCTAAGTGGGCTGTGAGGGATGTTGATGGCTGCATGGTTTAGTGGAGGCCTGGCACTCTGTGAGGCCAGAGATCGGCACTCCACACCTCCACTCTCTCTTCCCGCTCAGTGCTCTCTCTCTCTTCCATTCTCTGTCTCTCTTTCTCTTTATCTCTCTCATTCATTCTCTTTCTCTATACACCCACCGTCTCTCTATCTGTCCGTATCTCTCCCCTCTCCCCCTTCTCTCTGACTGACTGACTCCTCTCACCCATGGTCAACGCTCACTGCTCACTCCCCCAGAACAGAACAAAGGATACAAGAGACTGCAAAAACAGGAAAGGAATGTGGCCTATCCTCAGTGGCTACCTCTATATTCCTCTACCTTCCTCTACCTTAATATACCTCCCTCCACCTTCCTCTACCTTAATATACCTTCCTCTACCTTCCTCTACCTCCCTCTATCTTCCTCTACCTTTCTCTTTCTCCTGTCATTTGTTTTGTCCTCCCTCCGTTTTTCTCCTTGATGAGCTGAAACATCTCCATCAATGCGGTCTCAGTGTGTGTGTGTGTGTGTGTGTGTGTCTTAGTGTGTGTGTGTCTTTGTGTGTGTCAGTGTGTGTGTCTCAGTGTGTCTCCTGACTACAGTGAGAGAACATCTGCTTGACAACGGCGGACAGGGACAAACACAGAGGGGGAATTCTAACAGGGCCGCAAACAAAGATACAGAGGGGATGCAGAACTCTGTTAATCCACTGATGCAGCCAGTTAGCTGGGGCTGAATGGATAGGTAAACCCTCCAAACAAATCCTAAAGGAGACTAAAGCACTTGACTGGGGAGTCACTTCCAGTCCTTCCTTGGGTGCCGTTGGCCGGGCTGTTTGCTCAGCCTTTGAGATATTAATAATAACATCATACACGTAATGTTAGCTAGCGAGCCAGCCAGCTAATCTTAGCTAGTTAAACAATGAACCATAGTGCCAAAACATGACATTACCACCCTTGCATGAATCTGCTGGTAGTGGTAGCTACCCAACCAGGTTCAATGTTAGCTAGCTAACATTAGGCTCTAACTAGCCAAGCAAATGGCTCTGAGATACGAATAATAACATCATACACGTAACGTTAGCTAGCGAGCCAACCAGTTAACGTTAGCTAGCTAGGTAGCAGTACACTTTAACTTGAAATTAAACCACTTTCTGTCAAAATTAGAAACATGTAATATCTGAAAATGTAGCTAGCTAGACTATCTTACCCGTATACATCATCATGCATGATGGACACGTCTCCCTGTCACGAATGCCATGCATGGTTGCCCGTAGTTTGAAGATGTAATCCGGAGACAGGTGTTTTCTCCATCTCTTTAGCTATCATACTCTAATTCCACTGATTTCAAAACTCGATCCTCCAGAAAGTGGAGAGCAACACTTATGCAGCTCCACTACACAAAACATTTGTTTTAAAGCCGCATTAGACAGGATTACCTACACATACTGACCAGCTCAAATAGACAGAAGCCTTCTATATGGCAGACCAATCCGAACTCCTCTATCTGCATGTCCAGCCCACTCATTATCTCAGCCAATCATGGCTAGTGGGAAGATTCCTGTCTTTTTCTGTGGCTTAACCAACTAGGCTCGTAAATTTATTTATTTATTTGTATTTACAGATGGCATACAAGTTTGTTATTAAGGCACATGAAAGTTCACATGTTCCAGAAGCCATTTCTGCCAAGAAAAATGCATTTTGATAAAAAAAGAAAAGTTTACGTTCAAATGGCTCTCCTGTGAAGTAGTGACCCGCGACATACGCCTAGTCTCCTGAAACAAGTCATCAATCACAAATCAAAGCAGCTGCTTCAATGGAGAGATTAGGTCTCAGAAAGAGTGGGCGGTTCTACCTGTAGCCTGGGTTGTTTATTGACATCCACCTGGATAACATTTTGGCATTGCATTAGACACACACACACGCACACAAAACAAAAAAGAGCAACATTCCAGTCACCTTGATAAAACAGAGCTGTCTTTATCTCCTCCTTTAGAGATGAGGGGCCCAGAGAAGGAGGATTGGGGATAATGAGTATAGCATTGTTCACAATGCTAGATTCTCTTTCCTGTGTTGTCTCATCACAGTGAGGAATTCCTCTGCTTTCATGGTGACTTGTCCCTGCAGCGGCCTGCATTTCATGATGTGACAGGAACCTGAAAAGCGATAGAACGAGCAGCACTTTCAAACACACACCGAGGGGAGAAACAGAGAGAAGGAGTGGAGAAAGAGAGAGCTAGAGAGAGAGAGTGAGAGAGAGCTTGTGCACTTACTCAGGCCTCCCAGATTGTTCTATGCATAGATTTATACAAGCAAAACATCATAATGCATGATGATGTATTATATACAGTTGAAGTCGGAAGTTTAGATACACTTAGGTTGGAGTCATTAAAACTTGTTTTTCAACCACTCCACAAATTTGTTGTTAACAAACTATAGTTTTGGCAATTCGGTTAGGACATCTACTTTGTGCATGACACAAGTAATTTTTCCAACAATTGTTTACAGACAGATTATTTCACTTATAATTCACTGTATCACAATTCCAGTGGGTCAGAAGTTTACATACACTAAGTTGACGGTGCCTTTAAACAGTTTGGAAAATTCCAGAAAATGATGTCATGGCTTTAGGAGTTTCTGATAGGCTAATTGACATCATTTGAGTCAATTGGAGGTGTACCTGTGGATGTATTTCAATGCCTACCTTCAAACTCAGTGCCTCTTTGCTTGACATCATGGGAAAATCAAAAGAAATCAGCCAAGACCTCAGAAAAGAAATTGTAGACCTCCACAAGTCTGGTTCATCCTTGGGAGCAATTTCCAAACGCCTGAAGGTACCACGTTCATCTGTACAAACAATAGTATGCAAGTATAAACACCATGGGACCACGCAGCCGTCATACCGCTCAGGAAGGAGGCGCGTTCTGTCTCCTAGAGATGAACGTACATTGGTGCGAAAAGTGCAAATCAATCCCAGAACAACAGCAAACGACCTTGTGAAGATGCTGGAGGAAACAGGTACAAAAGTATCTATATCCACAATAAAACTAGTCCTATATCGACATAACCTGAAAGGCCACTCAGCAAGGAAGAAGCCACTGCTCCAAAACCGCCATAAAAAAGCACGACTACGGTTTGCAACTGCACATGGGGACAAAGATCGTACATTTTGGAGAAATGTCCTCTGTTCTGATGAAACAAAAATAGAACTGTTTGGCCATAATGACCATCGTTATGTTTGGAGGAAAAAGGGGACGCTTGCAAGCCGAAGAACACCATCCCAACCGTGAAGCATGGGAGTGGCAGCATCATGCTGTGGGGGTGCTTTGCTGCAGGAGAGACTGGTGCACTTCACAAAATAGATGGCATCATGAGGAAGAAAAATTATGTGGATAAATTGAAGCAACATCTCAAGACATCAGTCAGGAAGTTAAAGCTTGGTCGCAAATGGGTCTTCCAAATGGACAATGACCCCAAGCATACTTCCAAAGTTGTGGCAAAATGGCTTAAGGACAACAAAGTCAAGGTATTGGAGTGGCCATCACAAAGGCCTGACCACAATCCTATAGAAAATGTGTAGGCAGAACTGAAAAAGCGTGTGCGAGCAAGGAGGCCTACAAACCTGACTCAGTTACACCAGCTCTGTCAGGAGGAAGGGGCCAAAATTCACCCAACTTATTGTGGGAAGCTTGTGGAAGGCTACCCAAAACGTTTGACCCAAGTTAAACAATTTAAAGGCAATGCTACCAAATACTAATTGAGTGTATGTAAACTTCTGACCCACTGGGAATTTGATGAAAGAAATAAAAGCTGAAAGAAATCATTCTCTCTACTATTATTCTGACATTTCACATTCTTAAAATAAAGTGGTGATCCTAACTGACCTAAGACAGGGAATTTGTACTAGGATTAAATGTCAGGAGTTGTGAAAAACTGAGTTTAAATATATTTGGCTAAGGTGTATGTAAACTTCCACCTTCAACTGTATACAGTACCAGTCAAAAGTTTGGACACACCTACTCATTCAAGGGTTTTTCTTTATTTGTACTATTTTCTACATTGTATAATAATAGTGAAGACATCAAAATGATCAAATAACACATTTGGAATCATGTAGTAACCAAAAACGTGTTAAACAAATATATTTTATATTTGAGATTCTTCAAATAGCCACCCTTTGCCTTGATGACAGCTTTGCACACTCTTGGCATTCTCTCAACCAGCTTCACCTGGAATGCTTTTCCAACAGTCTTGAAGGACTTCCCACATATGCTGAGCACTTGTTGGCTGCTTTTCCTTCACTCTGCCATCTGACTCATCCCAAACCATCTCAATTGGGTTGAGGTCGGAGGATTGTGGAGGCCAGGTCATCTGATGCAGCACTCCATCACTCTCCTTCTTGGTCAAATAGCCCTTACACAGCCTGGAGGTTTGTTGGGTCATTGTCCTGTTGAAAAACAAATGATAGTCCCACTAAGCCCAAACCAGATGGGATGGCGTATCGCTGCAGAATACTGTGGTAGCCATGCTGGTGAAGTGTGCCTTGAATTCTAAATAAATCACAGACAGTGTCACCAGCAAAGCACCCCCACACCATAACACCTCCTCCTCCATGCATTATGGTGGGAACTACACATGCAGAGATCATCCGTTCACTCTCACCGCGTCTCACAAAGACATGGCGGTTTGAACCAAAAATCTCAAATTTGGACTCCAGACCAAAGGACAAATTTCCACCGGTCTAATGTCCATTGCTCGTGTTTCTTGGCCAAGCAGGTCTCTTCTTCTTATTGGTGTCCTTTAGTAGTGGTTTCTTTGCAGCAATTCGACCATGAAGGCCTGATTCACACAGTCTCCTCTGAACAGTTGATGTTGAGATGTGTCTGTTACTTGAACTCTGTGAAGCATTTATTTGGGCTGCAATTTCTGAGGCTGGTAACTTTAATGAACTTTCCTCTGCAGCAGAGGTAACTCTGGGTCTTCCATTCCTGTGGTGGACCTCATGAGAGCCAGTTTCATCATAGCGCTTTATGGTTTTTACGACTGCACTTGAAGAAACTTTCAAAGTTCTTGAAATGTTCCGTATTGACTGACCTTCTTGTCTTAAAGTAATGATGGACTGTCGTTTCTCTTTGCTTGTTTGGGCTATATTCTGTATACACCCCCTCAGTTGTTGAACATAATAAGATTCAACAACTGAGACATAAACGGAACAAGTTCCACAGACATGTGACTAACAGAAATTGAATAATGTGTCCCTGAACAAAGGGGGGGTCAAAATCAAAAGTAACAGTCAGTATCTGGTGTGGCCACCAGCTGCATTAAGTACTGCAGTGCATCTCCTCCTCATGGACTGCACCAGATTTGCCAGTTCTTGCTATGAGATGTTACCCCACTCTTCCACCAAGGCACCTGCAAGTTCCCAGACATTTCTGGGGGGAATGGCCCTAGTCCTCACCCTCCGATCCAACAGGTCCCAGACGTGCTCAATGGGATTGAGATCCGGGCTCTTCGCTGGCCATGGCAGAACACTGACATTCCTGTCTTGCAGGAAATCAAGCACAGAACGAGCAGTATGGCTGGTGGCATTGTCATGCTGGAGGGTCATGTCAGGATGAGCCTGCAGGAAGGGTACCACATGAGGGAGGAGGATGTCTTCCCTATAATGCACAGTGTTGAGATTTTCTGCAATGACAACAAGCTCAGTCCGATGATGCTGTGACACACCGCCCCAGATCATGACGGACCCTCCACCTCCAAATTGATCCCGCTCCAGAGTACAGGCCTCGGTGTAACACTCATTCCTTCAACGATAAACGCGAATCCGACCATCACTCCTGGTGAGACAAAACCGCGACTCGTCAGTGAAAAGCACTTTTTGCCAGTCCTGTCTGGTCCAGCGACGGTGGGTTTGTGCCCATAGGCGACGTTGTTGCCGGTGATGTCTGGTGAGGACCTGCCTTACAACAGGCCTACAAGCCCTCAGTCCAGCCTCTCTCAGCCTATTGCGGACAGTCTGAGCACTGATGGAGGGATTGTGCCTTCCTGGTGTAACTCGGGCAGTTGTTGTTGCCATCCTGTACCTGTCCTGCAGGTGTGATGTTCAGCTGTCCGTCCTGTCTCCCTGTAGCGCAGTCTTAGGTGTCTCAAAGTACGGACATTGCAATTTATTGCCCTGGCCACATCTTCAGTCCTCATGCCTCTTTGTAGCATGCCTAAGGCACGTTCACGTAGATGAGCAGGGACCCTGGGCATCTTTCTTTTGGTGTTTTTCAGAGTCAGTAGAAAGGCCTCTTTAGTGTCCTAGGTTTTCATAACTGTGACCTTAATTGCCTACCGTCTGTAAGCTGTTAGTGTCTTAACGACCTTTCCACAGGTGCATGGTCATTAATTGTTTATGGTTCATTGAACAAGCATGGGAAACAGTGTTTAAACACTTTACAATGAAGATCTGTGAAGTTATTTGGATTTTTACAAATTATCTTTGAAAGACAGGGTCCTGAAAAAGGGACGTTTCTTTTTTTGCTGAGTTTATATATACGCTCACGGGTTGGACCCCTCTTTGCCTCCAGAACAGCCTGAATGGATGCACCTGGTCAGCAACAATGTTTAGATGCGCTGTGGCGTTCAATCGTTGCTCAATTGGTATGAAGGGACCTAACGTGTGCCAGGAAAACATTCCCCATACCAGTATACCACCACCATACATCCATGGACTCATGTTGCTTACGCTAAATCCTGACTCTGCCATCAGCATGACACATGGGATTCGTTGGACCAGGCAATGTTTTTCCACTCCTCAATTGTCCAGTGTTAGTGATTGCGTGCCCACTGGAGCCACTTCTTCTTGTTTAAGCTGATAGGAGTGGAACCCAGTGTGGTCGTCTGCTGCAATAGCCCATCCATGACAAGGATCGACTCGTTATTTGTCTGTTTGTGGCCCGCCTGTTAGCTTGCACGATTCTTGCCATTCTCCTTTGAGCTCATCAACAAGCTGTTTTCGCCCACAGGACTGCCGCTGATTGGATGCTTTTTGTTTGTCGCACCATTCTCAGTAAACCCTTGACACTGTCGTGTGTGAAAAGCCCTGGAGGACAGCCGTTTCTGAGAGCCTGGCACCGACGATCATACCATGCTCAAAGTCGCTTAGGTCACTCGTTTAGCCCATTCTAATGTTCAATCGAACAGTAACTGAATGCCTTGATGCCTGTCTGCCTGCTTTATATAGAAAGCCACTGCCATGTGACTCACTGTCTGTAGGAGTGATCAATTTTTTAATGAACGGCGTGGTGTACCTAATAAACTGGTCGGTGAGTGTATATCATTAGGCAGTATGTATTGTTAGATATAGGCCTATTGCAAATATGTATTATTGTAGCTTCACCATCTTTATTGCAAATATAAATACAAATACAGACATAAGTAAGTTACATATTCATTTGACAGAGGTAATGAACTGCCCATTCATCAGACAGCAATTGATAAAACAGGAGTGTTTCTGAGCATATGTCAATATTTCACAGGTAAACTAACGGTTACAGAAATAAGGAATGCAGTCAGGCTCTATAGACCTCTATATACAGTGCATTCAGAAAGTATTCAGACCCCTTGACTTCCTCCACATTTTGTTATGTTACAGCCTTATTCTAAAATGGATTTTAAAAAATCCTCATCAATCTACGCACAATACCCTATAATGACAAAGCGAAAACAGGTTTTTAGAAATGTTTGCAAATGTATACAAAATAAAAACCAGATACCTTATTTACATGCAGACCCTTTGCTATGAGACTTGAAATTGAGCTCAGGTGCATCCTGTTTCCATTGATCATCCTGTGGTAAATTCAATTGATTGGACATGATTTGGGCTCCCGAGTGGCGCAGCGGTCTAAGGCACTGCATCTCAGTGCTTGAGGCGTCACTACAGACCCCCTGGTTCGATTCCAGGCTGTATCATAACCGGCCGTGATTGGCCGAGTCCCATAGGGCGGCGCACAATTGGCCCAGCATCGTCCGGGTTTGGCCGGTGTAGGCCGTCATTGTAAATAAGAATTTGTTCTTAACTGACTTGCCTAGTTAAATAAAGGTAAAATAAAAAAATAAAAATAAAAATTTGGAAAGGCACACACCTGTCTATATAAGATCCCACAGTTGACAGTGCATGTCAAAGCAAAAACCAAGCCATGAGGTTGAAGGAATTGTCTGTAGAGCTCCAAGACAGGATTGTGACGAGGCACAGATCTAGGGAAGGGTACCAAAACATTTCTGCAGCATTGAAGTTCCCCAAGAGCACAGTGGCCTCCATCATTCTTAAATGGAATAAGTTTGGAGCCACCAAGACTCTTCCTAGAGCTGGCCGCCCGGCCAAACTGAGAAATCGGGGGAGAAGGGCCTTGGTCAGGGAGGTGACCAAGAACCCGATGGTCACTCTGACAGAGCTCCAGAGTTCCTCTGTGGAGATGGGAGAACCTTCCAGAAGGACAACCATCTCTGCAGCACTCCACCAATCAGGCCTTAATGGTAGAGTGGCCAGACAGAAGCCACTCCTCAGTAAAAGGCACATGACAGAGCGCTTGGAGTTTGCCAAAAGGAACCTAAAGGACTCTCAGACCATGAGAAACAGGATTCTCTGATCTGATGAAACCAAGATTGAACTCTTTGGCCTGAACGCCAAATATTTTTCTCAATACCTTTATTCTATTGCTAAGATAAAGGTTTAAGGAAATACAGTCAGGCACCACATTACTACAAGACAAAACAGCTTGCTCAATCAAGCATGATGGCCTTGTAAGTATAAAAACAAAGCTTGCTTTCATATAATTAAAAAAAAGTTAGTGGAATGGGATTAGTGTGGTGTGTGAAGAATCCAATACTTCATCTTGTATGCGGTACAAATAACATTATTATGGGAGCACCTGAGAAGGTTTGAATCCTAAGTAACCTGCATACAATATTGTTTGAAGTACAATATACCAACATAACTACTGTAGTAGGTCAAAGCTGTGTGCTGGAAAACCTTAGTAGAGCGTGGGTGGAGTAGGCATTGTGGTGCTCATGTGTATTTCCTTTCTTTTTCGGCTTCAGACCAACGCCTACTTCTCACATAATACATAGTTTTGGTTTTTAATATCTATGGGCATGATGAATGTTTTGAAACCTGTATGATTGAATGTAACTACAACATCTTAGGCTTGTATTGTCACAATGCAGAATAAATAATTGATCAGATATTATGCGTAATCCATTGATGATTTTAATAATGATTTTTTATATTTGTTATTTGCAAATTTGCCTATCAAGAAAATCCTTACAGTCACGCCTTCACAGAAATGGAGAAGACAAACAGGTGCATGATAACCAATGTGCTGCTTTGCCAAGTGCTCAGATTTCAAAGACATTTCTAAGTAATATCAGTTTTAAAAAGAGATTTGGGACAATGGAGGGACTTAAATCCTAGATGTCCCCCTCAACATTTATCTTATCCCATTTCCTGACTTCGTTGTGGGATCTATTGAAGCGCTTTTGAAGCGCCATTGAAGCGCTTTATATTCACACTCTATATTTACTTTGTTTGAAAATAAATATGTGTTTTGACAACTTCACATCTCACTGGCTTTCATGACACAGCGGCCCTCCCCCCCTCCCTTCTTCCCTGAGAAATCCTCCTCTCCCACTTCCTTCCAGGTGAATTGAACCTTGTCTTACTGTTAAATGAAGCTGCTCCTCCTCCTCATTACCTCCTCCCCCCCCCTCTTCTCCTCCTGCGATGGATTGGGGGCATTAACTTTAGGAAATAAAGTTAGTTCTCAGACGTGTTTTGGTTGGAGGGCATGACGCCTCACTGGCCCAGATAAACTGATCTCTGTGGGGGAGTCTTGATAGGAGACTTAACTCTAACTCACACATGCTTTTGTGGAATAATCCCCCCTCTCAGCCATATACTGTAATTGTCAGTGATAACAGCTCAGGGAACCTCTAAATTGCACCCTTCTTCTTTGTTACCTGAGACTGTTACGTCATGAGATTTATTATTTTATTTCAACTGAAGGTATGGAGTGATGGCTTGTTGTTCTGGATCAGGATCATATTAATATAGGGCACTAATGTAAAATGAAAATAAGCGTTAGTTATTGGAGAAGTTCAGGTAGTTCCTCCCGGTTTCAGTCCATTTTCTTCCATTTGGTGCCTTACATTTTTACATTTACATTTTTAGTCAATTAGCAGACACTCTTATCCACAGCGACTTACAGGAGCAATTAGGGTTACGTGCCTTGCTCAAGGGCACATCGGCTCGGGGATTAGAACCAGCAACCTTTCCGTTACTGGCCCAAAGTTACCGCTAGACTACCTGCCGCGTTATGAATACACCCCTGTTCTTACATAAGTTGATGGCTCATTTAAAAAACTGTAAACCAGATGGGTTCGATTTGAGCTTTCAGCCATGTCACGAGATTATGTGTGATTTTGTGAACACATGAAGCAGTGGGCTCCCAGTCACCCACAGAGGGAATTTACATGTCTGTAGGATAAGTGACTGTTCACTTCAAGTGTCATTTGTTTTATTGTCAGTAGACTACTGTCAGGGGAATTACAGTTAGAAAGGTACATTTCATTGAAGAGGGATAGTACTTTCCATGCAATCATCATCATCATCATCATCATCATTATCATCATCAGTACAACAAGTACGAAGTCTTGAGAACAGTAAGCTAAGTTTGAGCAGTACTTTCTTTGAGTTGATAAGATGGCTATCAATCACTCAGTTTATTTAATTGTGTCTTTGTTTTTGTTGTTCTAGGAGCGTCTGAGCGTCTCAGGAATGGTGTTGGCTGGGCATGGCTCATCTCAGGTAAGACTTTAGCTACCATGGTTTACTTTGTACATGTGAGCTGCTGTTTTCACATGGGAAGGCTACTGAATTCCCCTCTTTGTTTTCAATGAAGAAATTCTACCTTTTAAACAGATCACTGTAGATTTTGGGTGATGCATGTGTTGTACTGTAAGGAAGGAATAGAAGACCGATTTCCTGTCCCTGCAGAGTCCCTCTGGTGATTTGATTAGCATTTGAGAAATATAATATCCTGAAACACTAGACTGTTCTACTATACAAGATGTGTAATGAATGAATGAATGACATTTTATTTTCGTGTCAAATCGCCAATTGGCAACCCATGCCTTATGGGCTAAATTGGCACATAAACAAACATTACAATAATTCCACTGTGGTAATTCAATGACAATTCTTCTTCCAGTGTTCTCTGCAGTGCGCATCGCATAAAGAGTGAAAAAATTTAAGGTCAATACATAAAGTAAATAAGGTTATCCAAATAATAATTATGTCCCTAGAGCAGTAAAATAATATACATACATAAATTACATACATACATACATACATATACACATACATACATACATACACACTGTATATACAGTGGGGAGAACAAGTATTTGATACACTGCCGATTTTGCAGGTTTTCCTACTTACAATGCATGTAGAGGTCTGTAATTTTTATCATATGTACACTTCAACTGTGAGAGATGGAATCTAAAACAAAAATCCAGAAAATCACATTGTATGATTTTTAAGTAATTCATTTGCATTTTATTGCATGACATAAGTATTTGATCACCTACCAACCAGTAAGAATTCCGGCTCTCACAGACCTGTTAGTTTTTCTTTAAGAAGCCCTCCTGTTCTCCACTCATTACCTGTATTAACTGCACCTGTTTGAACTCGTTACCTGTATAAAAGACACCTGTCCACACACTCAATCAAACAGACTCCAACCTCTCCACAAAGGCCAAGACCAGAGAGCTGTGTAAGGACATCAGGTAAAATTGTAGACCTGCACAAGGCTGGGATGGGCTACAGGACAATAGGCAAGCAGTTCAAGATGACGGTCAATCACCCTCGGTCTGGGGCTCCATGCAAGATCTCACCTCGTGGGGCATCAATGATCATGAGGAAGGTGAGGGATCAGCCCAGAACTACACGGCAGGACCTGGTCAATGACCTGACGAGAGCTGGGACCACAGTCTCAAAGAAAACCATTAGTAACACACTACGCCGTCATGGATTAAAATCCTGCAGCGCACGCAAGGTCCCCCTGCTCAAGCCAGCGCATGTCCAGGCCCATCTGAAGTTTGCCAATGACCATCTGGATGATCCAGAGGAGGAATGGGAGAAGGTCATGTAGTCTGATGAGACAAAAATATAGCTTTTTGGTCTAAACTCCACTCGCCGTGTTTGGAGGAAGAAGAAGGATGAGTACAACCCCAAGAACACCATCCCAACCGTGAAGCATGGAGGTGGAAACATCATTCTTTGGGGATGCTTTTCTGCAAAGGGGACAGGACAACTGCACCGTATTGAGGGGAGGATGGATGGGGCCATGTATCGCGAGATCTTGGCCAACAACCTCCTTCCCTCAGTAAGAGCATTGAAGATGGGTCGTGGCTGGGTCTTCCAGCATGACAACGACCCGAAACACACAGCCAGGGCAACTAAGGAGTGGCTCCGTAAGAAGCATCTCAAGGTCCTGGAGTGGCCTAGCCAGTCTCCAGACCTTAACCCAATAGAAAATATTTGGAGGGAGCTGAAAGTCTGTATTGCCCAGCGACAGCCCCGAAACCTGAAGGATCTGGAGAATGTCTGTATGGAGGAGTGGGCCAAAATCCCTGCTGCAGTGTGTGCAAACCTGGTCAAGACCTACAGGAAACGTATGATCTCTGTAATTGCAAACAAAGGTTTCTGTACCAAATATTAAGTTCTGCTTTTCTGATGTATCAAATACTTATGTCATGCAATAAAATGCAAATTAATTACTTAAAAATCATACAATGTGATTTTCTGGATTTTTGTTTTAGATTCCGTCTCTCACAGTTGAAGTGTACCTTTGATAAAAAATTACAGACCTCTACATGCTTTGTAAATAGGAAAACCTGAAAAATCGGCAGTGTATCAAATACTTGTTCTCCCCACTGTATATATATGTAAATTATATTGTATAGGGGCAATTCCACGGTAACAGAATTGCACCTATCCAAATTTCAACTACTTTTCAACGTCCATCTAACGGTTTCGGTCAGTGCTCAATGGGTGAGGATAATGGTTACAGTAAATGGAAAGAGAGGGGGCTCATATATAAGAGCCGGGAGAGGTGACATTAATTGGAGAGAGGGAGGGAGGGGTTATCCAGACTTTTCACACTCTTGCTTTGACCACCAGACGACAGAAGAAGAAAAAAATATATCAGCTGAACATAACAGTATGCCAGTGGAAGGGAGGACAGTAGCAGGTGACCCAACTGTGATTTGTGACTACTACTACTACTAGCCAATTCAATTGCAGAAATTCTGTTACAGATTTTTCAGAAATTCTGTTACCGATTTGGTATCAGAATTTTGAGTTTTAGTCACTTAATAATTAATTAACAAAATTGATATCAGTAAAAACACTATAACTAATTTATAGGTCTACCTTTGCTTGTTACTTCTGTGAACGTTCATTATACTCCCTCCTAATGAGGGAGAGAAATTAGAAAATATCTTAAAGATATGTGGGTTTTTGTTAACGGAATTTCAAACCCAAGGCAATGTTTCTTAAACTTACAGAAGGCAGAATAGTTTTTCCTAAGTAAACTAGATATAACTGTTGATATTAGTTGGCAGGGGTCTTTAGTTCAACATTATTGTGTGTTGATGTATTTCTAATACCTTTTAAGACTTTTTCTGGTAGATGTTTTCTAAGACCCCCTTTCCATCTGTTTGACAAGAAATCAAAGCTTTTGCTTATTCCGAAGTTTTTGGGATGGAAAATTGTTGAAAAATGTACATATGCCTTAATTTCTCAAAAATAGACTCTTAGCTTTTATTTGACACCCAATTTGACATGCTCCTATGAACTTCACATGTTGGTGCTCATGGGTCTTTTTTCATGGAAATAACCATAGAGGAAATCAATAATGCGTTGGGAAATGCCTCTGGTGTGTGTGTACGTGTGTGTATGTGTGTTTTGGTGTGCGTGTGCACATACTCTAGTGCATGTGTGCCATTCTACATTTCAGAGTATACACTCTCTTGATGAACACCTACAGTATAATTAGATGCCACCTCATATTGTTGACAATAAATAGGGGATGCTGTTTCTGCACTGTTGTTTTGATTGAAACCAGTCTCTCTTGCTTGTCTTATTATTGTGCTAAGGGATGAGGTTCAAGAGCTTTCATATGCCTCTTTATATTCGTGTTCATTCATGGTGGTTTCAAATGAAAATCTATCATGATTCTAGCCTTCTGTCTACATTGATGGAAAGTTTTGTTCATACGCAGCATTGTTGGAAATAACAATGAGTGTGTCTGATTGTAATGTTACAGTGGAAATGAAACTCTCTATTCTTGATTAATTGTCCATAATTCTTGTGATCATGAACCAGGTACTGCAAATAGAAGGTTGGGTATTTCCTACCCTGTCACTGTGCATCAGGTCTGACTGTTAGTATATAACTATTTCACATGTCTGTACTTCTCTGTGAGGTGGTGGGGGCTGTTTGCAAAATGTGTATTATGAACTGTAAATGGATCAACAACAATATTTCAACACGATCAATCTACCCACTGGTATCTAATTCTCATAACTATACCAAACCATTACAGAACATTGAAGATACTCTATAGTTGGTGGTCAATTGATCAATGGCAGTAGTCAGATTCACCAACAGATTCAACAAGGCTGCATGGGAGCCGGGGCCCACCTTGAAGGTAAAGGTCATATGAGAATCTATTAGTGGTCACATATGTTACTGTCATTTTCACTATCACAAATGATCTGATACCAGCACTGTGTCTTTCTTTCTCGACCACAAAACTCCACAGGCTTGAATTCCTGTAAATGATGGTCAGGTGGTTTCTCTCTCATCCAGCACTCTCATATCTCATGATGATTTTAACTTATTTTAAACATTTGATGTTATACAGCAGCTGTAGAGTATTTTTAATGTATCAAAGACCATCCACTTAACTGTCCTGAAATTATTTTCACAAAATAATTCACTCAGGTATCAAACTGATAGGCCTCAGTAAACTTTGCTGCTTACATTGGTGGTCCTCTGTAGCTCAGCTGGTAGAGCACGGCGCTTGTAACGCCAAGGTAGTGGGTTCGATCCCCGGGACCACCCGTACACAAAAAAAATTATGCACGCATGACTGTAAGTCGCTTTGGATAAAAGCGTCTGCTAAATGGCATATTATATTATATTATTTGGGTCATTACATCAGAAACAGGCACTTTCCTAGGATCACACCTTTGCCTGAGTCTTTTCCACCAGATGTATCTTGCTCCCGAAGAGGAAGGGTCTATGGATGGAGGCACAGCACAGGCACCCAGTGTGTCAGGGCATTCCTCAGTGAAGTGGATCTGCTCAGAGTGACTAGTGTCGCTCAGATACGTTTAGTTTTTTGGGATTAGACTCTGCAGCAGCTGCCTCCTCACAGCTGACCGACCGGGGCTCAAGAACAGAGGTGGAGCCCCCACATCTGTCCCGCAGCAGCCAGCCTGGGCAGCCGCTACTACTGTACCCTCTCTGGCCCCGTTGACCTCGGGACCAGTTGTCTGTTTCCTGTTTCAAGTTCATCTAATAGGCAGTGACAACATGGAACGATTTACGTTTTGTCTGATTTGAGATGTCTATTTGTGTGTGAGCAATCTGAATCCATGCTTAATGTTTACTAGCAATATATTAAGTTTGTCTTATACTGCCAATGGCATTACTGAGCACCTAGTCCACTGTGCCTGACTGTCTCCCTTCCTGTCTATCTTTCTCTGGTTATCTCACTCATGTCTCTGGGATTCAGTGCTCCTGTCAGAGTACTTTCTGTTGTTTAGGGCTTCCAGAGCGAAGGCCAATCTGTGCATGAGCCGCTGTTAGCCGCTAGTCGCTAGCTCCACTCTGGGGCCATGTCATCACGTCAAACAGTCTGCCAGGTTAACCCCCAGTTTGTCTGTAGCTCGGTGGCTAAATAAAGGAAACATCTGCTCCTCTGCAGCACTGCTGGTTGCACTAGATCCAGACAGACAGGCCCTGGGCTGGAGGAGGAAGAGCAGCTCGTTGTGCACGTCGCTCCGCTCTGGAGCAACTGCTGCTGTCTCCCCCTCATCCCGCCTCAGCCACTACCACCACCCCCACCCCCTCAGTCCCTCAGCCCCCCACCATAACAGCTGCCGCCCCTGGATCAATGCAGCGGCAACCATCTCTCTCGCTCTCTCTGAGCAAAGATGTGCCTCTGCACATGCATACTACTGTTATCCCTAGCCCAAGCAGTTGTGCTCACTCAGCTGTGCACACGTGCATACATTTAAGTGAGTGCAGGTTTTGGTGTGTATCTTGAATTGTTAGGGGGGCTCCCATCAAACATTGGTTCTCTCAGCGGAAATCCCCCATTCAATGAGTGTGAGGAGAGAATGAGCGAAGAAGGGGTAGCTAATGCTGACTCATCCCAGTGCACCTTGGACAGGGAGCTAAGATCCCTTGGACCTACAGCTGTATTGAGATATGTTTTGTGTCAGAGTGGAAAAGTCTCCTAATTCCATAGTTAGTAGACTCAAAAATTCCTTAGACAGTTGCACAATCTTATGGGAGGCTAATTGGTTAGTTAAACATACGTTAGCCATAACCCAAACCTGTCAAGATGTGACTTCAGATAGATCACTAACCATAGATCAGCTATTGTCCTTGTCATGGATATCTGTAACATGTCATTGCTAATAATAAACGTGTAGCTCATGAATATGACATGTCTTCTGCATGATCTGGGTGATGCACAACATATAGGTCACTGGGCTGTTCTATACATTACATCCTAGGGCTATGGAGGTATGGAGCACAGAGGCTGCGACTGTGAAAATGCAACTTAATGTGCTTTACAGAAAAAAACAAATAAAAAACAATGGAAATAAAAGCTAAAATATTTACTATACAATAAACATAAGATAAAAAACAAAAGAATGACACAAACTGAACAACTAAAAAGCACCCTGAGGAAAAGCAAAGCTAAAAATATGTGTTTTAAGATCTCTTTTAAACATGTCCAGAGTTTCAGCCCCCCTCAGGTTCTCTGGCAAGGGGGCATAGTAACTAAAGGCTGCCTCTCCATGCCTCTTGGTCCTAGGCTTTGGGATAGGTTAAAGGCCAGTGTCAGCGGACCTGAGGGACCTACTGGGTACATAACTGAAAAGCATATCTGACATGTATTGGGGTGCAAAATCGTGGATTGATTTAAAAACCAATAGAACTCACAGGCAGCCAGTGCAGAGATCTTAAAACCGGTGTAATCTGTGCTCTCCGTCTGGTCTTGGTCAGTACCCATGCTGCAGCATTCTGTATGTTTTACAGTTGACCAATGGCTTTCTTGGGTATACCAGACAGGAGAGCATTACAGTAGTCAAGCCTGCTTGTAATAAAAGCATGGAGGAGTGTCTTTGTATCAGCCTGAGAGAGAAACGGCCGCACCTTGGCAATGTTCCTCAGGTGGTAAAAAGCTATTTTGGTCACATTCCTAATGTATGATTCAAAATTTACTTCAGAATCTAAAATAACACCTTGGTTTTTTACCTGGATTGCCCGTGAATTAAAATGATAGATTCTCTCTCTGTGCTTTGGCTCCAACAATAAGTACCTTGGTCTTGTCTTGATTTAGCTGGAGAAAGTTGTGAGCCATCCAAGTATTTAAATCACTAATACAGTCTAATAATTTATCCGTGGAGCTAAAATCCTCTGGTGACACAGAAATGTAAAGTTGTGTATCGTCTGCGTAGCAGTGAAAATCAATGCTGTGCTTTCTGATAACGCTGCCAAGGGGTAATATATATAAACTGAACAGTACCGGACCCAAAATCTAACCTTGTGGCACGCCACATGTGATATGTATTTTCAAAAAACTCTCGACCGGTTAAATAGGTCCTAAACCAATTTAGAACTGGACCGGAAAGGCCAACCCACCTCTCCAGTCTGTCCAGAAGGACATCATGGTCAACAGTGTTGAATGCAGCACTTAAATCTAAGAGTACAAGGACAGAGAGCTGTTTCGTGTCAGTGTTGGCTCTAAGATCATTTACCGCTTTAACTAAGGCTGTCTCTGTGCTGGGCACAAAAACCACATTGGAATTTTTCTAAAATACAGTTGGCATTAAATACATTATTTAGCTGTTTGAACACCAATTTCTCCAGAATTTTGCTTAAGAATGGAAGGTTTGAGATTGGCCGAAAATTGCTAAGAGCTGAAGAATCTAGATTACTTTTCATCAGAAGGGGTTTCACCATAGCAGTTTTTAGTGCAGTGGGGAAAGTGCCTGTGAACAGGGAGTGATTAACAATAGCTTGCACTTCTTCAGATATGCAATTAAAAACTATTTTAAAGAAGGTGGTGGGGATAGGATCGAGAAGGAAGGTAGAAGGCTAAAGTTGTTATATCACTTTCCTGAGCATGTCTGTGTCAACCAGGAAAAATAAATCCATTGTTCCTTTGCGTGGTAGGCTAGGGCACATATCATCAAACTTCTCATCAGGTTTTGCTTGACTGATACCCAATCTAATGTTGGTTATCTTATCTCTGAAATATGCCGCAAACTCATCCCATTTAGATGTGGAGGAAAGTTCACATACTGTAGGTTTGCGGGGGGTAGGATTTATCAGGCCATCAATGGTCGAGATGAGCACTGTCGAATTTTTCTGATTAATAGTGATGAAGTTAGAAAAATGTGCCCGTCTGGCATTTCTAATTGCCTTATATTTGCCAAGTTGCTCTCTCAGAATATCATAATGGACCTGCAACTTTGGCTTTCTCCACTTCCGCTCTGCCTTTCTGCATTGATTAGTTTCTTCACTCATCCAAGGGGCTCTCCATTTGGGTGTGGCCTTTTTCAACTTTACTGGAGCTATGGCGTCAATCGTTGCTCTTAATTTGCTATTAAAGTTATCAACTAAATCATCACAAGAGGAAGGCAGAATAGGTGATGGAGTATTGTTCATACACTCAATAAAATATGTAGCAACTTCAGAGGTCAGATAGTGTTTCTTAATAATGCGGTCAGTATTACCCTGTGCTATGGGCAACAAGGTAGTAACAAATACACAGTGGTAATCAGATAAAGCAACATCAACAACAGAGGATATGTCAATAGAAAGCCCCTTGGTAATAACCAGGTCCAGAGTATGGCCGCGGTTATGGGTGGTCCCAGTAATATGTTGGATGAAGTCCATAGAATCAATGACTTCCTCCTTCTTTCTCCAGGAATGGGGGACAGAGTCGTTGTTTCCTGAGGTCCCATAGCATTAATAGTGCCTCTGATAAGCCAGCGGTGTTACAGCATCTTGAATTGTTGTGAGAACCTCTTGATATAGAATCAATGAGATCTTAGTGACAATACATTTCCCTGCCTCCTTCCTTTTTTGTTCAGCCCAATGAGTTGTACATCATGTCACTCGTACAATACTATGTGAGTATGTGTTGACAATGTGTGACACATTGTGGTAGCCTATATCAGGGACAACCCGACACCGGGACATTGTGCAGATTGAGAATCAACTCATTAATATGTAAATTTAGCGTGGGCTTCTGAAAGTGACCTTCTATTGCAGATTTTCTGAAAGCTTTTTTTCAGCGTTGTTTGATAGACTGCCTAAATACTGTAGATTCCCTGAAAAGCGACCATGGGAAAATATTGCTGGAGTTCACATATGCTAGGAAAACACTGAGAGACGGACACCACTAGTAGTGGGGCAGGGCATTGTGAGACGGGACTGAGAATGTTTTGGCTGAGTACCCACCCGGTGAAAAGGAAACATGGAGGAACGGACATGAAACACAGACACTTAACCAGGCCAACAGGCCCAGTGTCACGCCCTGGCTCTGGGGACTCTTAAATGTTGAGCCAGGGTGTGTAGTTTCTATGTTTAGTTTTCTATGTGGAGTGTCTAGATCGTGTAGATCTATGTTGGCCAGGGTGGTTCCCAATCAGAGGCAGCTGTAGCTCGTTGTCTCTGATTGGGGTCCATACTTAGGCAGCCGTTTGGCACCAGCCTGTGTGGGATCTTGTTCCGTATAGGTATGTTATTAGTCTACCTTGGACTTCACGTATCGTTTGTTTGTTGTTTTTGTTCGTGTTCAGTCTAAATAAATATGTACGCTTATCACGCTGCGCCTTGGTTCGACCAATCCTTAAACGATCATGACAGAAGATCCCACCAAATGAGGACCAAGCAGCGTGCCCAGGAAGAGAGAATAGCGATGTCTCAGGTGGGCAAATGGTGGTCATGGGAGGAGATATTCGCGGGGAAAGGGCCATGGGCGAAGGTAAATGCCCAGGCAGGAGAGGAGAAACGGCGCCAACCGTGCCGACGACGGACACCCGAGAGGCAACCCCAAGACATTTTTTTGGGGGGGCACACGGCGTGGACGACGAGGCAGCAGGAGGCAGCGACAGGGCGAATCTGCAGACTAGGAGAGGAGGCCACCAGGTTACGGGGGCTATTGGTCCAGAGGGAGCAGGAGTTATTGGGTCAGAGGGAGGAGCTACAAGAGGCGATAAGGGAGAAGGAGAGTGTAAAGGCACGGCGAGAGGAGCTGGTTAGGCAGCAGAAGGAGCGGAGGTTTATAAGGGAACCCAGTCCCGCTCCTCGCACCAAGCAAGTGGTGTGTGTCGCCAGTCCGGTCCGGCCCGTTCCTGACCCGCACTAAGCCAGTGGTGCGTGTTCCCAGTACGGCCCGACCCATTCCTGCTTCCCGCACAAGGCCAGTGGTGTGTGTTCCCAGTACGGTCCGGCCCGTTCCTGCTCCCCGCACTAAGCTAGTGGTGCGTGTTACCAGTACGGCCCGACCCGTTCCTGCTCCTCGCACTAAGCCAGTGGTGTGTGTCCACAGTCCGGTACGGCCCGTTCCTGCTCCCCGCACCAAGCCAGTGGTGCGTGTTCCCAGTCCGGCCCGGCCCGTTCCTGCTCCCCGCACCAAGCCAGTGGTGCGTGTTCCCAGTCCAGCCCGGCCTGTTCCTGTCCCTCGCACCAAGCCAGTGGTGCGCATCGCCAGCCCGGTCCGGCCTGTTCCTGCCCCTCGCACCAAGCCAGTGGTGCGCGTCGCCAGCCCGGTCCGGCCTGTTCCTGCCCCTCGCACCAAGCCAGTGGTGCGCGTCGTCAGCCCGGTCCGGCCCGTTCCTGCTCCCTGCACCAAGCCAGTGGTGCGTGTCGTCAGCCCGGTCCGGCCCGTTCCTGCTCCCTGCACCAAGCCAGTGGTGCGCGTCGTCAGCCCGGTCCGGCCCGTTCCTGCTCCCCACAGTAAACTAGTGGTGTGTGTCCACAGTCCGGTACGGCCCGTTCCTGCTCCCCGCACCAAGCCAGTGGTGCGTGTTCCCAGTCCGGCCCGGCCCGTTCCTGCTCCCCGCACCAAGCCAGTGGTGCGTGTTCCCAGTCCGGCCCGGCCCGTTCCTGCTCCCTCGCACCAAGCCAGTGGTGCGTGTGTCCAGTCCGGCACGGCCCGTGCCTGTTCCACCGGTGCCTGGTCCGGCACCGGTCAGCTGCTCCACTCCGGAGCCAGAGCAATCTGCTCCACCGGGGTCCGGTCCAACTCCAGTCAGCGGATCCACTCCGGAGCCAGAGCAATCCGCTCCACCGGTGCCCAGTCCAGCTCCGGCCAGCGGCTCCAGTCCGGAGCCTGTACAGTTCGATCCACCGTCGTCGGGTCCAGCTCCAGTCAGCGGTGCCAGACCAGACCAGGGGCTTAACAGGGAGGTGGAGAGAAAGTGGTGGTTACGCCCGGAGCCGGATCCGCCTCCGAGGCGGAATGCCCACCCGGCCCCTACCCTGTTATGTTTATGGGGCGCGGTCGGAGTCCGCACCTTTGGGGGGGGGGGGGGGGTACTGTCACGCCCTGGCTCTGGGGACTCTTAAATGTTGAGCCAGGGTGTGTAGTTTCTATGTTTAGTTTTCTATGTGGAGTGTCTAGATCGTGTAGATCTATGTTGGCCAGGGTGGTTCCCAATCAGAGGCAGCTGTAGCTCGTTGTCTCTGATTGGGGACCATACTTAGGCAGCCGTTTGGCACCAGTCTGTGTGGGATCTTGTTCCGTATAGGTATGTTATTAGTCTACCTTGGACTTCACGTATCGTTTGTTTGTTGTTTTTGTTCGTGTTCAGTACTAAATAAATATGTACGCTTATCACGCTGCGCCTTGGTCCGTCTCATCCATAAACGATCGTGACACCCAGCTGCAGTCCCAGTTCCCCAGGACTAGTTTACATTTAGTTGTGTTTGCTTGAATTCCTTCAGAGATGTGCTGTGATGCGGCGGTGGACAAGGTGGCGTTCAGCTGGCTCGCTGGGCAGAGTCCACTGACATGGGCATAGGAGCATCCTAATCATGCATACCGACATACCAGGCTGATGGGGGTCAGTCCCAGTGCGAGGGCCAAATGGGGAGCCCACCCACTGCCCACCTTCCGCGTTCCACCAGGGCCCAGCTCAGGATCAAGGGCAGGCTGTGCGTAGGGGGACAGCGCTAATGATCGCCTGGGCCATGCCATCCCTTTCATGCCCTGGCCCCAGAGTCCACTTTCAGCTAATGCTATTTCCTGTAGATAAGCGCAAACATGCTCCTTTTATGTTATTGAGTGGTGGGGGGGTTTAATTCCCTGTGAGATTGTTTGATTTCTTCATTACCATCATTACCTGCGATTTACAGGAGAAATTAGGGTTAGGTGCCTTGCTCAAGGGCACATCAACAGATTTTTCACCTATTCGGCACTTGGATTCAAAGGAACACCTATGTAAGAATGCTGTTCATTGACTACAGCTCAGCATTCAACACCATAGTGCCCTCCCAGCTCATCACTAAGCTAAGGACCCTGGGACTGAACACCTCCCTCTGCAACTGGATCCTGGACTTTCTGACAGGCCTCCCCCAGGTGGTGAGGGTAGGCAACAACACATCCTCCACGCTGACCCTCAACACAGGTCCCTTCAGGGGTGCGAACTTATTCCCCTCCTGTACTCCCTTTTCACCCACGACTGCGTGGCCTCCTGTACTCCCTTTTCACCCACGACTGCGTGGCCACGCACGACTCCAACACCATCATTAAGTTTGCCGACGATAAGACGGTGATAGGCCTGATTACTGACGACGATGAGACAGCCTATAGGGAGGAGGTCAGAGACCTGGCAGTGTGGTGCCAGGAGAAAAACCTCTCCCTCGTCAGCAAGACAAAGGAGCTGATCGTGGACTACAGGAAACGGAGGGCCGAGCACGCCCTCATTCACATCGACGGGGCTGTAGTAGAGCGGGTGTAGAGCTTCAAGTTCCTCGGTGTCCACATCACGAAGGACCTATCATGTTCCAAATACACCAACACAGACGTGGAGAGGGCACGACAATGCCTCTTCCCCCTCAGGAGGCTGAAAAGATTTGGCAAAGTTATACAGCTGCACCACTGAGAGCATTTTGACTGGCTGCATCTTGACTGGCAACTACTTGGCATCCAACCATAAGGCGCTACAGAGGGTCGTGCGTACGGCTCAGTACATCACTGGGGCCGAGCTCCCTGCCATCCAGGAACTCTATACCAGGGGGTATCAGAGGAAGGCCCTAAAAATTGTCAAGCCATAAGACTGCTGAACAGTTAATAAAATGGCTACCCGGACTATTTGCATTGACCCCCTTTTTATTTGCACTGACTCTTTTGCACCGGCTCTAGGCACACACACTGGACTCTACCCACACACTCACACATACTACACTGACACTCCAACACACACACACACACACACACACTACATACTCTCACACACAGAAAACACACACACACATGCATATTGACGCCACACACACACACACACAAACACACACACACACACACACACACACACACACACACACACACACACACACACATACACACTGACACTCCAACACACACACACACACACACACTACATACTCTCACACACAGAAAACACACACACACATGCATATTGACGCCACACACACACACACACACACACACACACACACTCACACACACACATACACACATACACACTTTCACACTCTTCACATATGCTGCTGCTACTCTGTTTATTATCTATCCTGATTGCCTAGTCACTTTTATCCCTACCTATATGTACAGTTGAAGTCGGAAGATTACATACACTTAGGTTGGAGTCATTAAAACTCGTTTTTCAACCACTCCACAAATTTCTTGTTAACAAACTATAGTTTTGGCAAGTCGGTTAGGACATCTACTTTGTGCATGACACAAGTAATTTTTCCAACAATTGTTTACAGACAGATTATTTCACTTATAATTCACTGAATCACAATTCCAGGGGGTCAGAGGTTTACATACACTAAGTTGACTGTGCCTTTAAACAGCTTGGAAAATTCCAGGAAATGATGTCCTGGCTTTAGAAGCTTCTGATAGGCTAATTGACATAATTTGAGTCAATTGGAGGTGTACCTGTGGATGTATTTCAAGGCCTACCTTCAAACTCAGTGCCTCTTTGCTTGACATCATGGGAAAATCAAAAGAAATCAGCCAAGACCTCAGAAACAAAATTGTAGACCTCCACAAGTCTGGTTCATCCTTGGGAGCAATTTCCAAACGCCTGAAGGTACCACGTTCATCTGTACAAACAATAGTACGCAAGTATAAACACCATGGGACCACGCAGCCATCATATCGCTCAGGAAGGAGGCGTGTTCTGTCTCCTAGAGATTAATGTACTTTGGTGCGAAAAGTGCAAATCAATCACAGAACAACAGCAAATGACCTTGTGAAGATGCTGGAGGAAACCGGTACAAAAGTATCTATATCCACAGTAAAACAAGTCCTATATCGACATAACCTGAAAGGCCGCTCAGCAAGGAAGAAGCCACTGCTCCAAAACCGCCATAAAAAAGCACGACTACGGTTTGCAACTGCACATGGGGACAAAGATCGTACTTTTTGGAGAAATGTCCTCTGGTCTGATGAAACAAAAATAGAACTGTTTGGCCATAATGACCATCGTTATGTTTGGAGGAAAACGGTGGTACTTGCAAGCCGAAGAACACCATCCCAACCGTGAAGCACGGGGGTGGCAGCATCATGCTGTGGGGGTGCTTTGCTGCAGGAGAGACTGGTGCACTTCACAAAATAGATGGCATCATGAGGAAGGAAAATTATGTGGATAAATTGAAGCAACATCTCAAGACCAGTCAGGAAGTTAAAGCTTGGTCGCAAATGGGTCTTCCAAATGGATAATGACCCCAAACATATTTCCAAAGTTGTGGCAAAATGGCTTAAGGACAACAAAGTCAAGGTATTGGAGTGGCCATCACAAAGCCCTGACCTCAATCCTATAGAAAATGAGTAGGCAGAACTGAAAAAGCGTGTGCGAGCAAGGAGGCCTACAAACCTGACTCAGTTATATCAGCTCCGTCAGGAGGAAATGGGCAAAATTCACCCAACTTATTGTGGGAAGCTTGTGGAAGGCTACCCGAAACGTTTTATCCAAGTTAAACAATTTAAAGGCAATGCTACCAAATACTAATTGAGTGTATGTAAACTTTTGACCCACTGGGAATGTGATGAAAGAAATAAAAGCTGAAATAAATAATTCTCTCTACTATTATTCTGACATTTCACATTCTTAAAATAAAGTGGTGATCCTAACTGACCTAAGACAGGGAACTTTTACTAGGATTAAATGTCAGGAATTGTGAAAAACTGAGTTTAAACGTATTTGGCTAAGGTGTATGTAAACTTCCGACTTCACCTGTACATATTACCTCAATTACCTCAACTACCTCGTACCCCTGCACATTGACTCGGTACCGGTACTCCTTGTATATAGTCTCGTTATTGTTATTTTATTGTGTTACGATTTCCTTTTTTATTTTTGCTAATTGTTCTTACTTTTTAACTCTGGATTGTTGGGAAAGGGCACGTAAGTAAGCATTTCACGGTAAAGTCTACAACAGTTGTATTCAGCGCATGTGACAAGTACAATTTTATTTAATTTCTCTCTCTTTTTGGTTTGTCTCTGTGTTTCTCTTTCTCTCTCTCTTTCTTTCCGTATGTGTTCCTCTCTCGTTCCCTCTCTCTCTGTTTCTCTCTGTGTCCCTCTCTCTCGCTTCTCAATGTTTATTTTTGTCTCTCGCTCTCCTTTTCTCTCTCTGTGTCTCTTGCCTGCTTGCTTGCACAGTGCAGCCAGAGTGTAATTCTTCCACAGTCATCTAGCACAGATTCCACATCTCAACAGAGACGCCACTTCTGCAGCCCTAACTCACCAGAATGTAAATAGAGTTTTTCACATTACTTCCCTGCTTATATTTAGTCACAGAACAAGAGCAGGCAAGGGTGTGCCTCTGCAAAACCACGTCTTATCAGCAGAAAATACCACACACAAAAAAATTTAACAATTATAAATAAAACAAAACAATAATGCCCGATATAGGAAGTGATGCAATGATGTAGCCTCACATTAATTGTAACTGGCAGACTGTAGCATAAGGAAAGAATGCTGTCTCTCTCTTACAGCAAATATTCTCTGGCATTCTTGGTATGGAACCAATGTTACTTGTCAACTTTTACTATAGGATATTCCCATCTAGAGACAGGTTTGAGACATATAGGAGAGTGGTGTTATAGGGCTAGTAGTTGGATGTGATTAATATGACTTCTCTCTTAGACGGACGGGTCCATTCTTTTGTAATACTGTATACAGTATCTGTGCTGTCTTGCAATGGGGCCGAGACCATGGAGTGGGGAGGGCCAGGTTCTGCAGGGTGCAAACTGGGAGTGTTCCCTAACTGGGCTCCTTCCAGCAGGATTACCTTCAGCTGCAGCCCTGCAGCCTGCAGACACCATGCCTATAGAAACAGATCTGGCCTATGGACCGAGGCTAAGCATGCATCTCTCGGCCTGGCAGTGAATGCACAGCCCGCCCTTTGCTCTCACTGAGGATGCGTTCCTAATGGAATCATATTCCCTTTATAGCACACTACTTTTGACCAGGGCCCATAGGGCTCTGGTCAAAAGTAGTGCACTATATGGGAATAGGGTGACATTCGGGACATTACCACTGCCTCTCACCAGGAAACTCCTTTTTCCAGCTTATTCTCCAATTCACTTACTCATCTGTGCACTTCAATGACAAAGCCAAGGGAAAGAAAATAGATACATTCTTGACCACAGTCATTTCTCTCTCTCTTACTTTCTCATTTTGCAGAAGTGGAGAATTGTGACAGAGACAGAAACAAGCTTTTGAATATGTTAATTTTTGTTTTAGAGGTGTTACTTCAATCGACAAAGGTGTTTCCAAAGTGTTTCCTGTGTTGTCACCTACAGTAGTTTGGACACACCTACTCATTCCAGGGTTTTTCTTTATTTTTACTATTTTCTACATTGTAGAATAATAGTGGAGACATCAAAACTATTAAATAACACATGGAATCATGTAGTAACCCAAAAAGTGTTAAACAAATCAAAATATATTTTATATTTGAGATTCTTCAAAGTAGCCACCCTTTGCCTTGATGACAGCTTTCCACACTCTTGGCATTCTCTCAACCAGCTTAATGTGTTAGTCACCTGGAATGCATTTCAATTAACAGGTGTGCCTTGTTAATTTGTGGAATTTCTTTCCTTCTTAATGTGTTTGAGTCAATCAGTTGTGTTGTGACAAGGTAGGGGTGGTATACAGAAGATATAACTATTTGGTAAAAGACCAAGTCCATATTATGGCAAGAACAGCTCAAATAAGCAAAGAGCAACTTTGAAATGTGAAAGTTTCTTCAAGTGCAGTCACAAAAACCATCAAGCGCTATGATGAAACTGGCTCTCAAGAGGACCGCCACAGGAAAGGAAGACCCAGAGTTACCTCTGCTGCAGAGGATAAATTCATTAGAGTTAACTGCACCTCAGATTGCAGCCCAAATAAATGATTCACAGAGTTCAAGTAACAGACACATCTCAACATCAACTGTTCAGAGGAGACTGCATGAATCAGGCCTTCATGGTCGAATTGCTGCAAAGAAACCACTACTAAAGGACACCAATAAGAAGAAGAGACTTGCTTGGGCCAAGAAACACGAGCAATGGACATTAGACCAGTGGAAATCTGTCCTTTGGTCTGATGAGTTCAAATTTGAGATTTCTGGTTCCAACCGCCATGTCTTTGTGAGATGCAGAGTAGGTGAACGGATGATCTCTGCATGTGTGGTTCCAACCGTGAAGCATGGAGGCGGAGGTGGGATGGTGTGGGGGTTCTTTGCTAGTGACACTGTCTGTGATTTATTTAGAATTCAAGACACACTTCACCAGCATGGCTACCACAGCATTCTGCAGTGATACGCCATCCCATCTGGTTTGCGCTTAGTGGGACTATCATTTGTTTTTCAACAGGACAATGACCCAAAAACACACCTCCAGGCTGTGTAAGGGCTATTTGACCAAGGAAAGTGATAGAGTGCTACATAAGATGACCTGGCCTCCACAATCACCCGACCTCAACCCAATTGAGATGGTTTGGGATGAGTTGGACCGCAGAGTGAAGGAAAAGCAGCCAACAAGTGCTCAGCATATGGGGGAACTCTTTCAAGAATGTTGGAAAAGCATTCCTCATGAAGCTGGTTGAGAGAATGCCAAGAGTGTGCAAAGCTGTCATCAAGGCAAAGGGTGGCTACTTTGAAGAATGTTAATTTGTTTAACACTTTTTTGGTTACTACATGATTCCATATGTGTTATTTCATAGTTTTGATGTCTTCACACTATTATTCTACAATGTACAGTCGTGGTCAAAAGTTTTGAGAATGACACAAATATAGATTTTCACAAAGTCTGCTGCCTCAGTTTTTATGATGGCAATTTGCATATACTCCAGAATGTTATGAAGAGTGATCAGATGAATTGCAATTAATTGCAAAGTCCCTCTTTGCCATGAACTTAATCCCCAAAAAACTTTTCCACTGCATTTCAGCCCTGCCACAAAAGGACCAGCTGCCATCATGTCAGTGATTATTTCGTTAACACAGGTGAGAGTGTTGACGAGGACAAGGCTGGAGATCACTCTGTCATGCTGATTGAGTTAGAATAACAGACTGGAAGCTTTAAAAGGAGGGTGGTGCTTGAAATCATTGTTCTTCCTCTGTTAACCATGGTTACCTGCAAGGAAACACGTGCCGTCATTATTGCTTTGCACAAAAAGGGCTTCACAGGCAAGGATATTGCTGCTAGTAAGATTGCACCTAAATCAACCATTTATCAGATCATCAAGAACTTCAAGGAGATAGGTTCAATTGTTGTGAAGAAGGCTTCAGGGTGCCCAAGAAAGTCCAGCAAGCACCAGGACGTCTCCTAAAGTTGATTCAGCTGCGGGATCGGGGCACCACCAGTGCAGAGCTTGCTCAGGAATGGCAGCAGGCAGGTGTGAGTGCATCTGCATGCAGAGTGAGGCGAATACTTTTGGAGGATGGCCTGGTGTCAAGAAGGGCAGCGAGGAAGCCACTTCTCTCCAAGAAAAACATCAGGGACAGACTGATATTCTGCAAAAGGTACAGGGATTGGACTGCTGAGGACTGAAGTAAAGTCATTTTCTCTGATGAATCCCCTTTCCGATTGTTTGGGGCATCTGGAAAAAAGCTTGTCCGGAGAAGACAAGGTGAGCGCTACCATCAGTCCTGTGTCATGCCAACAGTAAAGCATCCTGAGACCAATCATGTGTGGGGTTGCTTCTCAGCCAAGGGAGTGGGCTCACTCACAATTTTGCCTAAGAACACAGCCATGAATATATAATGGTACCAACACATCCTCCGAGAGCAACTTCTCCCAACCATCCAAGAACAGTTTGGTGACGACCAATGCCTTTTTCAGCATGATGGAGCACCTTGCCATAAGGCAAAAGTGATAACTAAGTGGCTCGGGGAACAAAACATCAACATTTTGGGTCCATGGCCAGGAAACTCCCCAGACCTTAATCCCATTGAGAACTTGTGGTCAATCCTCAGGCGGGTGGACAAACAAAAACCCACAAATTCTGACAAACTCAAAGCATTGATTATGCAAGAATGGGCTGCCATCAGTCAGGATGTGGCCCAGAAGTTAATTGACAGCATGCCAGGGCGGATTGCAGCGGTCTTGAAAAAGAAGGGTCAACACTGCTAATATTCACTCTTTGCATAAACGTAATGTAATTGTCAATAAAAGCCTTTAACACTTATGGAATGCTTGTAATTATACTTCAGTATATACCATAGTAACATCTGAAAAGAATATCTAAAAACACTGAAGCAGCAAACTTTGTGAAGACCAATACTTGTGTCATTCTCAATACCTTTGACCACGACTGTAGAAAATAGGAAAAATAAGGAAAAACCCTAGAATGAGTAGGTGTGTCGAAACTTTTGACTGGTACTGTAGGTAGCGACTTCTTGAGAAGCAAACATGTGATGTATTTATGCTTACCTCATCATTTCAGGAGATGTGGGTGCACAGCCTAGTTTGAGATAGCTACATTACATAGGTGTAGGTGGAGACGGCTTTGTTAGAAGAAAACCGCCCCCTGTTCAATGCTGCCATTCAAAGTGATGACTCAGGGAAATTTCCACTGAAGTAAGCTGTTACTGTCTGGTTTACATTCGACTTATGGAGCACAAGCCCTGAGAGGATATTTCAGCCACAGAAACAGTGAGTCTGTCAGTCACAATCATAACCCAACACGTTCAATGTACTGAACAAAATGTTTTATTTGATGGACTGGACATTTTTCAAATGAACAGTAGCTAGTACTGTTTCTAACATTAACATGCTTATCTGTCCTCTACTGTTCTTTGCGGTTGTTGGTGTGGAGACACACATACCCACTCACACCTCCTGCTTGGCTGTGTCCCCTCTCACACAATCAGTCTCTCTATAGTGAGAGGCTTCAGTGAAGTGGATCAGCTCCAGCTCAGACAAGCCTTTGACACTTCCTTTCCTCTCTGGTGGCTGGAGGCTGGAGATGCTGCTTCCTTCCCCCTGATATAGTGAGAGGCCCCTGGGGGCCGGATCTGTCCTGGAGAGGGGAACAGAGGGGGATGCTGCTACTGTATAAAAGCAACAAGGAGGAGGACCGCTCTGCTTCCTGCTCTCCTCCTGGAACCACAGAGATGACATCATGAAAGTGTGTTAGGGAGGGAGGGACGAAGGGACGAAGGGAAGGAGAGCGGGAGAGGGTAAGAGAAGGAGATAGACAGGAGTATTACCCCAGCGGAGGTGCGTTCGCTTGGTGAGGCCAGCCTTGGGCCTCCAGAATGCTATAATCAGCCCGGCCGTCTGCTCTGCCTCCAGGATTTTTTTTTTTTTTTTTTTACATACATGATTCTTCCCCGCTTTACAAAATAATAAAGCAATGAAACTAATAAAGTTAATTAGGGCCTTTGCTGAATTTGCCTCACAAGAGCTCTTTATATCTGTCTGCAGTAAGGATTAAGTATGGGGCCCAGGGCTAGCAGTATGCACTGCTGGCTGCACACAGGAAGCTCTACAGTCTCCAGCAATGCAAACCAGCTATGTTTAGCTCTGTGCAGCAATACCTGCAAGCCATCCATATACCTTCACTGAGCCGCTTTGATGTTAAGCACTTTTCAATGCACTTTCATCTCGTTCTCTGGAGGTAAAGAAACGAAGGAGTGAAACGCTGGCGTGGTGAAGGAAGGGAAGGAGGAAGAAAAATGCCTGCCTGGCTGAGAGCGGTCTGAGCACATGTAAGGCCACGCTGCGGGAGCAGCCAGAGAGAGTGATCTCACAGAGGGCTGCAGAGGAATCTCTCTCTCTCTCTCTCTCTCTCGCTCTCTCTTTGTTTTCTTGAAAAGAGGATACAGTGAGTCTTTCTGTACAGTACTTTATCGTCTCTGTGCTGTGCACTCGGGCCACCCCATTGAACTGCCAGCTAGTTATCAATTATAAGCCTTGTCATTGGGAGCCCTGTGCACAGCAGCTGGCCGCAGGAAGCAGCAGCAGCCCTGAGTTCCACAGCCTCTTAGCCAATCAGCTGCCTCCAGCTGTCCGCCCGGCACCCTCACCATTCAGAGATCTGCTGTAGCCGCTGCTGCTACTGACTGGAGTTCCTTCACCGGACTTTCTTTTTCAATTCTTCCTTCCTAAATTCTCAACTGCACAGACACATCCGCCCCTGGCTGTGACCGAACTGCCTCGCCGACATTGTTCCTCCCCAATGTGCTCGACCCTGCCTCTGTATTTCCTCTTTCTGTCTCTCTCTTTCTCTCTCTTTATCCTTTTAACCTTTCCTCCACCTCCTCCTCTATTCTCCTGCATGTCCTTTCTGTTTCTGTTTTGTTTGTCTCTATCTCCCTGTCTCTCTTTGTTGTTCACTCTGTCTCTCTCCCTCTCTCTCTCTCTCTCTCTCTCTCTCTCTCTCTCTCTCTCTCTCTCTCTCGCTCTCTCTCTCTCCTCAACACTATCTCATCTAAAGTTATACCCCGTTTGGAATCAACATATCTTTTTTCTCAGAGAGAGAGTGAGAAAGAGAGGGAGAGGGAGAGAGAAAAAGAGAGAGAAGGGAGAAGAGAGCGAGAGAGGCCTGCTGGCACATCAAAGGGCCTCCCTGTAAAACGATCTGAAAGAGTCTGGCATTAGCATCCATCAGGGTACCTTGAAAGCTCCCTGGTCAGTACAGGGAGGCTGAGGGCCCCCCAAAGTGAAAGCCAGTCTGGAGAGGAGAGGCTGGGGGGCTGAGAGAGAGAGGGAGAGCGAGAATGAATAACAGGCAACTGGTCCATACAGGAAATATTTGAGGAAGGGAGGAAAATTCCCACAACACACTGTGGTCATTTTCTTTTTCTGGGGGGGGTGTATCTCCCCTCCTTCATTTTTTCTTCAATTTCTTTATGGCATTGAGTCTGTAAGGGGAGAGTATCTCCATCTGTGCACCATCTCCACTCAGCTCACCAGTCCAGAATTTCACTACCCCACCCTTTAGTTTCTAGACATAGGGTCATGTCTGGGGATGAGAAGGGAGGGGGGAAAGAGGTCCACACAGTTCTGCTCCACACATTTTAGTCATTTAGCAGACGCTCGTATCCAGAGCGACTTACATTAGCAATTAGGGTTAAGTGCTCAAGGGCACATCGACAGATTTTTCACCTAGTCGGCTCGGGGATTAGAACCAGCGACCTTTCAGTTACTGACACAACGCTCTTAACCACTAAGCTACCTGCCGCCACACAATCCAAGGTCTTGCTGTTCTTAAGGACAGTTTCCCAGACCCAGATTAAGCCTACCTGTGTCAACACATGCTCATTTGATCATCTTAGTTATGTAAAAGTGCTTTTTTAGTACAGGAATAGGCTTAAACCGGATCTGGGACACCGTCCTTAAATGTTTGCATTCTTGACATTGTTTCAAGTTTCAAGTTTTAATGTCACATGCACAAGTACAGTGAAATGCCTTTCTTGCTAACTCAAAACTCAACAATGCAATAATCAACAGCAATGTAATACTAGAAAAAAAAACTCACGAGAAATAAGAATAAATATGAAGAACAAAATAAGTAAGTAAGCATACTATACATGGACGGCTTGTTCAATAGGGCGATATGGGCGACGCACTGCCAAACAGGAAAAGGAAGGGATTTTTTTCTAATCAATTATATCACGGCAACAGCAGTTATCAGTGTTCACGTCTGATCTGCCAGCCACTAAATGTCAAATCAGGCTAAAGTCGTGCTTCAAATGGCCCCGCCCGTTTTTTGGGCGATTTCAGTCAGGTTGAAAATCGCCCAGAAGTCTCTCATAGCCTGTCATGTAAAATCTATTTTTTTCACATTTCAAAGCTTTCAATACATTCTCTATGGGTGTCTGTGTGCATGCACTTACGCGCTTTCGTCATACGTGACGTAACGTTGAACGTAACTAAGACAATGGCGGCTACCAGCGTCTATGTTGCGACCTGCAGTGTGGCGTTATTTTATGTTTTTAATTTGTAGACTTAGTTTACAAACATTCTGCAAACATTCTGCTTTGGACTGATCTTCGGTTTTGGACTGATCTTGTTGATCGTGTACATACCCGCTACGAACGGACTAAATAATGAAAACGCTGCTGGCAGCGGAATCCCAATACAGCTGGGAGACTTGACTGGATGACAGAGTCCCGGACAGAGAGGTGGAGCCGGCCACCTTCACCCTGGTCAGAGCGGACCGCGATCCTGGTAAGAGAGCGACTCTGTACCCCGACATTGAACTGCTTTCTGTGTCATTGAACCTTACTATTGTTGATAAAACAAGTTTACTGGAGAACGGAGAAAAAGTAGAGACTTTTGGACAAGGTGGATAATTGTATAATATAAGGCAGTTTATTCAGAGGTAAAGATATCTGGAATCGCGTGCACGGACCCGTTCGTCAAACTCGTAGGGAGTTTATCAGAAGAGCCCCTAAACATTGTGTGCTGACATTTTATACAATAAAATGAAGTAGGTTGAATCTAGTAGTTCTGATCTTCTGATTGGTCCTGATGAGTTGGGCGATGTCACCTCCAGGTGACATCGTCACTGTTGTCACTGTTGCATTGGCTCTGAGTCGGGTTCTCTGTCTTCAGATGTTCAGCCTAAGAGAAGAGGATTTGTGTGTGTGTGTGTGTGTTTGTTATCAGTGTGTGTGTGTGTGTGTGTGTGTTTGTTATCAGTGATGATGTGTGTGTGTGTGTGTGTGTGTGTTTATCAGTGATGATGTGTGTGTGTGTGTGTGTGTGTGTGTGGGTGTGTGTGTGTGTGTCCTCAGGGCAAGAACTCGTGAGTTGGAAGAACTGAGAGACCTATGGCGTGGGTGTTATCCTTAGCCACCTGCTGACAAGGCTGACAAGATAGGACTCTTGTTCATTGTATTGAATACAAAGGCCCAACACAAAATGGGTCATGCACAAGATTTTAGTCAGACCAAGCTATAACATTATATATTTACTACGACAGTACATTCAACCAAAAGCTAATATAACAAAGGCATCAGAGATTATTTATAATCTGTCACAGAAACTGGAATCCATCTCCCCAGATCAGTCAATAAATGCTTCTGGTATTGACTTATATGCTGCCCCTGTCTTCATGTTGTTGCTGGACATATCTTTTTTAAAATGTGTGTAGGTCACCTAAATCATCAGAAAAATTGCCCCTCCTGAGAATTTTTTCAGGAGCCGCCACTGCTACTATATACAGGAAATATTAAAACATTCAGTTCCAATACCATATTTACATGTGCAGGTGATACTGGAGTGATGGATGTAGATATGTAATAGGGGTTAGGGGACTAGGAAACAGGATATAAGATAAACAGAGTAGCAGAAGCTTGTATGTGAGTGGGTGTGCGGGTGTGAAGAGTCAGTATAAATGTATGTGCATATTATGTGAGCAAATTATGGAGTGAGTGTTTGTGTGTGTGTTGGAGTGACCGTGTGTGTGAGTGTGTAGGGCCCTGTGAGTGTGCATAGAGGCAGTGCAAATATTGATATAAAAGGTCAATAAAGATACAAGGTCAACTCTAGCTATTTTGTTAGCTATTTATCAGTCGTATTGCTTGGGGATAGAAGCTGTTCAAGAGCCTGTTGGTGTCAGACTTGATGCACTGGTACCTCTTGCCATGCGGCAGCAGAGAAAATAGTCTATAGTTTTCTCACTACCTGATATAGAGGTCCTGGATGGCAGGGAGCTCTGCCCAAGTGATGTACTGGGCTATCTGCACAACCCTCTGTAGCACCATACGATCGAGGGCGGTGCTATTGCCATACCAAGCAGTGATGCAGCCAGTCAATATGCTTTCAATTGTACAGCTGTAGAACCTTTTTAGTATTTGAGGGCTCATGCCAAACTTTTTCAGCCTTCTGAGGGGGAAGAGGCACTGTCGTACTGTGCGTGTGTGTGTTTAGACCATTTGAAGTCTTTAGTGATTTGGACACCGAGGAACTTCAAGCTGTCTACCTGCTCCACTGCCGCCCCAAGTTTCCTGTAGTCCACGATCAGCTCCTTGGTCTTGCTGATGTTGAGGGAGAGGTTGTTGCTCCGACACCACACTGCCAGGTTACTGACCTCCTCCCTGTAGGCTGACTCATCGTCACCGGTGATCAGGCCTACCACCGTCATGTCATCAGCGAACTTGATAATGGTGTTGGAGTCGTGCGTGGCCACATAGTTGTGGGTGAACAGGGACTACAGGAGGGGACTAAGCACACACCCCTGTGGGGCCCCTGTGTTAAGGGTCAGCATGGTGTAGGTGATGTTGCCTACCTCACCATTTGGGGTTGGCCCTTCAGGAAGTCCAGGATCCAGTTGCAGAGGGAGGTGTTCAGTCCTAAGCTTGGTGACGAGCTTGGAGGGGATAATGGTGTTGAACGCTGAGCTGTAGTCAATGAACAGCATTCTCACATAGGTATTCCTCTTATCTAGGTGGGTGAGGACAGTGTGGAGAGCAATCGAGATTGCATCATCTATGGATCTGTTGGGGCAGTATGCAAATTGGATTGGGTCTATGGTGGCTGGGATGGTGGAGTTCATGTGTGCCATAACCAGCCTCTCAAAGCACTTCATGATTACAGAAGTGAGTGCTACAGGGCGGTTATCATTGTGGCATGAAGCCTTAGAGTTCTTAGGAACAGGAATGATTGTGGTCGTCTTAAAACATCTGGGGATTACAGACTGGGACAAGGAGAGGTTGAAAATTACTGTGAATATGCCTGCCAGCGGTTCTGCACATGCTCTGAGAACGCGCCCTGGAATACCGTCGGGGCCCGTGGCCTTGTGGGTGTTGACCTGATTAAAGACCCTTCTCACGTCAGCCTCGGAGAGCGAGATCACCCAGTCCTCTGGGTCGGTGACTTTTTGCTCATTTGATGACTTTGCTGCGGTCATAGTGGGCCTTCTTGTACTTATTCCTGTATTCGGCCGTAGCATCAGGGTTGTCTACGATAGCTCTGTGTGCGGTAGCCACGTTCTTTAGTTTAGCACCAACCTCTGTGTTAATCCAGGGCTTTTGATTGGGGAAGCAGTGAACCCTCACCATGGGTATAACGTCTCCGACACATTTTCTAATGAAGCCGGTGGCGGAGGTGGTTAGCTCGTCGATGTTATCGGTGGAGTCTTGAAACATATTCCAATCAACGATTCTGGTGACCATTTCTCAATGGAGTGAATTGTGGGTACTTCCTGTTTCAGCGTCTGCTTGTAAACAGGAAGCAAGAGTACGGAGTCATGATCTGATTTGCCGAATGGCGGATGAGGGAGGGCCTTGTATGCTTTCTTGTGGGTAGGCTTTATCGCCCCTAGTGGCGTTGGAGACGTGTTGATGGAAGTTGGGCAAGTGTCTTAGTGACATCGAATTAAAATCGCCGGCAACCAGAAAGGCAGCCTCTGGGTGTAGGGTTTCACGCTTGTTTATAGCCTTGTACAGTTTGTTAAGTGCCAGCTTGTTATTTGTATTGTCCTGAGGTGGAATGTATACAGCAGTCATGATAACAGCTGAAAACTCCTTCGGGAGGTAGAAGGGTCGGCATTTGACTATCAGGTATTCCAAGACGGGTGAACAGTGGGTCGACACTTCCACCGCACTGGAATTAGCACATCAGTTGGAGTTGATGAGAGGCAAACCCCTCCCTCCCTTGATTTCCTCGACAAAGATCTCGATTAGAACTGCATTCCACTTCTGTTCCAGAGACTTAACATTTGTTTCCTTATTCAATTACCAAAGGCTCATCCATTGCATCAATTGTGATAAAGGAATACTATTTGGATCAATATTATTCACTTGATCCAAATCGGTGCTTTCAGCCTTAACGAGATTGAACGGGATCTTAAGCACTTAGAAATTAGTAACATATTGTACGAAATGGAATTCGTAACATCTCGAAATGGATGACGTTGTACACAATTGTGCACAATTTTCAGGGAATTTTTGTTTTGGCTCGTGAGTGCTACTTTTAAAACTACTGGCTGAAATTATACAAAACTTTTATAATGCATCTTTACATTTAAATGACTTCTGAAAAATAGGCGACAGAATGCAACTTTAGAACTAATCAACTAGATTGTTTATGTGATCTAATGATATCATGAAATAGCGATTAGTTATGATCTATATATTATAAGGAAGCCTTGCCATGCTGCATTATCATGCTACTTCGCGTTCTCCCTGGAATCTGTCCTTTGTGTTCTGTCCATATGAATCGTCAGTGGAGTATTGGTCTCAAGATGGAATTTGGTGAAAGAGAGAGAAAGCTTTGGTGCCCCCATATGGAACAGTGCAGGGGGCCCCTCTTCTCAGTGATGTAACCTTGAGACCCCCACAGGTTAAACACCCACCACCACCCACCTACTCAGTCTCACACACCCACACGCACAAGCACGCTCACACACATACACGTGCATGCACACACACACACACATACATGCATGCATAGGCACACACTCACACGCACCCACAAACACATGCATGCGTAGACACATGCATGCACAAACACAGAAACATACACACTGGATGTCTGTCCCTCTTGTACTGACTGCTGACGTGTGGTGGATCTGACCGCCCTGCTTGCTGCACGGCTGCATGGCACTGTCCCTGAAATGGATGTCCACAGCCTTTGTTGCTTGGCGCTCCACTGTCCGACTGAGGATGAGTTCCTCTACTGTTTAGGGTAGAGGATGTGATCTCATTCGTTAAAAATCCAACCTATGTCGCTTGCTGCTCATGACTTAATCCAGGCTTCTCTTTTGTACAGAGAACCCTCCTCTCTCTCTTCTCCCCTTTCCTTACTCCCTCTCTCTCCCGCTCTCTCTCTCTCTTTAACGCTCTCTCCCTCTCTCTCTCTCCCCCGCTGCCTCTTTTTCTAGTTCCTGTCTGTACTGTAAGAAATAGAGGAGAGTAAGATGCAGGGGCCCTTTGCTGGTGGTTCTTGGTGTGTTTCTGAGCATATGCTTTGGGGGGCAGAGGATCTAGGCTAGCATAGGTGTGCAGAGGAAACTTTTGTTGTTGAGTTCAATTACCCACTATATAGTGTTGTTCACTGTACTGTACGCTACTGAGCAGCACTGTATCGCAATGTTATTATGTGACCTTCACTCTCCCAGCTGTGTACTGTAACAATGTAACAGGCTAAGTAGTAGGGGCCCAAGTGTCTCTGATTGACTAATGACCCTAATTACATTGGACAGCATGCAGTTCATCGTTCATTAAACTTGGTAAACCGAGTTGTTTACAGTCACGCAAACTTACTAGACCAACTCATCTCTTGGATTGATTATGTGTTATTGTTTTTAATTGGTTGTTTCTTATACAAGATGTGGAGTCCTCATGTGCAAAGAACATTAATTGTGTGCTGAGCGATTAGTACCTTTTGCATTGAACATTTTGCTAATGCCTTTATTCAGTATTAGCGAAGTAATGCTACGCTACAAGGCTAGGGTGCATTAGCTACCAGTGTGTCAGAACTAATGACAAGTGAACATATGTGACCCACCACCTGGATTCGGTCCTATATAGCAAAATTAGATTTAAAAACTTTTTTTTTTTTACATTGGATAAAAGTGGAGACTGCGAGCTAGAAAATGCTATATCATACACTGCAGTTGAGGAACAATGGGAAAGTAATTCTGCTTTGAAAATTGATAAACTTGTAAACCCACTTTTGAGAAAATGGCCAGTAAATGTTTTGATACACCTACTGGAGAGCTCTTCTTTGTCTACACCCATTCAGCATCGTTCACACCCTCTTAAGCCTTAGCCCCACCCATCTCTTTAAGGATTCACAGTGTAGTAAACAACCAAAGATTTCAAGACTGAAAGTGGTGAAAGTAGTAGCAAAAAGTAGTAGTAAAAATACACTTTATCTAGTCCTTGGCCTATATCCTAATCTGACTTTGAAGCAGGTCATGTTGTTCTTAACATTACCATCTCTGGTAAACACACACTATATAAAATACTATCTAAGTTTATTTGTCACATGCACAGAATACAGAAGGTGTAAACGGTACAGTGAAATGGTTATTTGCATAATGGAGTCTTTTGTTTAGACATGTAGCTAGCTAGCTAAACAATTAACCATAATCCCAACTCTAATGCCATGTTCAAAACAACTGGGAACTCAGAAGTCTCCGTTCAAAAGAACTGGGAATTCGAAGAAGAAAAAAAGAGCTCAGACTGGGAAAAATTGATTTGAACGGTCATCCAACTCGGAATTCCAACTCGGGAACTCTGGCCTCTTTCTAGAGCTTCGACTTTCCGACCTGAAGATCACTGACGTCATGATTTAACCTCGTATTTTTCCCAGTTGTTTTGAACTCTGCAATACTACCATGCATGAATCTGCAGGTAGCTAAAGCTAACCAACTAGGTTCAATGTTAGCTAGCTAGCTAACATTAGGCTATAACTAGCAATGCAAATGGATTTCTGAGATATGAATAATATTACAACACAGATCATATGCGTAACGTTAGCTAGCTAGCTAACAGTTCGCTTTAACTGGCAATGAAAACAACTTTCGGACAAAATTAGAAACGTATAATATCTGAAAAGATGAGGATTCCATTGTCAGATTCATTTTCAGAGTCAGAGAGAGTCAGCATGGCACGATCATCCTCCAGAAAGTAGTCCATCACAACTTTTTCCCACTGAGCTTTGTCGATAGCGCAATTAACTTCAGGGCAGCAATGTTGAGAGCAGTAGCAAAACTTTTTCAGTTCTTCATGATATCTTTCAAAAAAAGCCGCAGTAGAAAGGATTATCCACACATACTTAACAGCTCATGTTATAGACAGAAGCATGCTACATTGCAGACCAATCCAAACTCATCTCTAGGCATGTCCAGCCATTATCTCATCCAATCATGGCTAGCGGGAAGGTTCCTGCATTTTTCTGTGGCTAAACCAACTAGGCTCGTAATTTAACAATTTTATTCATATTTACAGATGGCATACACGTTTGTTATTAAGGCACATGAAAGTTCACATGTTCCAGAAGGCATTTATTATTGTATTTATTTTTTGACCCCCTTTTTCTCCCCAATTTCGTGATATCCAATTGGTAGTTACGATCTTGTCTCATCGCTGCAAGTCCCCAACGGGCTCGGGAGAGGCGATGGTCGAGTCATGCGTCCTCCTAAACATGACCCTTTGATTAAAAATAACATTTAAAAAACCTTCAAATGCCTCTCCTGTGAAGTAGTGACGTGCGACATATGCCTAGTTTCTTGAAATGGGTCACATATGGGAATGCTCTGAGCTCTAATACAAAAGACTGCTGACAGGACCAGTGCCCAACACTCAGTATTCTTTGTTTCATGGTTAACTGTTCTTATTTTTTACAGACTTAACCAACAGGCTGTGTCTATCTGTTGGCTCTCTCCTATATGCCCCCAGTGACCCCACACTCTGGTCTGTCCAGTGATGATCAGCCATGCCAACCCTTCATACACTGCCTCACTTGTCACCAATTGTCAGAGCAGCTGTCTGCGAGCGGCAAATGATTGTGGCACGTCATAACTCAAGCCCACAAAGAGAGGGATAGCACTGCTGGGATGTGGTACGCCAGCTTGTGTTTCCTGGCTTAGGGGCTCTGTCAGTCAGCCAGGGTCACAGATATATGGTGTAGCTGTAGCAGATGCACCAGACAGAGACACTCGACGGCTGGGGCCCAACACCTCCAGTGGCGGGGACCGACTCTAACTTCCAGTCCCCCCCCCAGACCAGCCGTGCACTTCCCCCCCACCTCACTCCCTAGTGGGGGTGTAGTAGTCTGCTGCCCGGAGGGTCCCCCTGTGGGTGAGAGTTTACAAGACAGGGATGAAGGGTGCAGGTTACCATAAAGGAGCGGAGGGGGAAACTGATCAGGAGGAGTTTGTAAAGATAAAGAAACCAAAAGATGAGAGGGAACGGTAGGATTGGAGATGGGGTTAATTCAGGGTTGTATATGTACAGTATACTGTATATAGGGGTAGTAATAGTGAGTGAGATGGGAGCCTCTGTAGTCTCAGGGCCGGTAAAATATGACACACATACCTATGTTATTGCTTTGCATATATCAAAGTGTAGATTGATTAGCGTTCGGAGGGCTTTGAATTTGCATCAGGGCTACAGGGTAAACTGTCAAACGTTCTGACAGGAAACTATCCCCAGGCCCCCACACCTCTCTCACGGATTCTGCTGGAGCATACTTGACCTTACTGTATTCAGAATCAGGTAAATGTAAATACAATTTTTTTAAACTGGAGGAACAGGGAGGCTCAATCTGCGGTGCATTCTGGCTGAACAACACTCTAGGAAAATATCGAGGAAGTCTGGTGGCTTTTATCTTACCCATGATTCTGTGTTGTTCCACCAAATGAGTACATCTTGGGTAGTCTGACTTCGTCCAAAAAAAGTAGTTTTATTTGACCTAATGTTTACATTCTGTCATAAAGAGCACATGTTCAACTTAATAAAAACTACTATAGTAAGTACATATTAAAGATACACTCCAGGATCTTAAGCACAACAAATTTGTAACATATAGTACGAATTGGATTCGTAACATCCCCTCGTGACAGGGGGATTGGAAGCTTGTTGTGTGCAACAAGGAGGGGCAATTGAATGCAAGCTTTACAAAAAAATTCTACACTGAACAAAAATATAAACGCAACATGCAACAATTTTAAAGATTTTACTCAGTTACAGTTCAATTGAAATAAATTAATTAGGCCCTAATCTATGGATTTCACATGACTGGGAATACAGATATGCATCTGTTGGTCACAGATACCTTAAGAAAAGGTAGGGGCATGGATCAGAAAACCAGTCAGTATATGGTGTGACCACCATTTGCCTCGTACAACGCGACACATCTCCTTCGCTTGTGGAATGTTAAATTCTCCAAAAACGATGTTGGAGGTGGCTTATGGTAGAGAAATGAACATTCAATTATCTGGTAACAGCTCTGGTGGACATTCCTGCAGTCAGCATGCCAACTGCACACTCCATCAAAACTTGAGACATCTGCGGCATTACATTTTTATAATGGGCCTCTGTACGCCTATGTAGATATTCCATTAAAAATCAGCCGTTTCCAACTACAATAGCCATTTACAACATTAACAATGTCTACACTGTATTTCTGATCAATTTGATGTTATTTTAATGGTTAAAAAAAATGCTTTTCTTTCGAAAACAAGGACATTTCTAAGTGACCCCAAACTTTTGAACGGTAGTGTATATCTGGAAGCTTCACAATTCATACTAGAATTAATAAAGTGTTCTCAGCCTGGTAGAGTGCCCTCAATGGCATTTCATTGGATATTCATTGTCCTTTGAAGGAATGTGTCTCACAATCAGTCTTATCTAGTATTTTGTCTGAGGGGCATCCAGTCCCCCACTTCCAAAACAAAGCCTACATATGACTTGAATCCCATGTTGCTGAAATAGGGGTCTGAGCTGAAACAGGCTGCAGATTCCCTCTCCCTCCGCCCCCTTCTCAGCACCGCAGCCCTGAGGCTGCACTCTTATTGGTTGAGAGCAGTTCCAGCACTTTTATGCCAGGGCACAGCGGATGTCGTTACCTTGTATCCAGACTCCCGTGCTCCCTCCCCCTTTTGCCATTACATCCGATTGATTTATCCCGGATCGTTAGGAGCTGGCGGAATGCGGCTCGATTGGGTCCAAATGAGGATGGTGCTGAGAGGTCATCTGAAACAATTAAACAATTATTTTCAGTAGGCTCATTATTATCTGGCCAAACAACCGAAAATACCCAATTTCCTACTCTGCTGTTCATAAAAGTGACAAATGGTGAAAACCTGGAAAAGCTTTCTTATAATCGTTAGCCACTGACATGTTGAACACAAGACCTTAGCTCGGTCTCTCCCTCTCTCCCTATCTCCCTCTCTCCCTCTCTCCCTCTCTATTTTGTATTTTTTTCCAAGGTGAAGAATGCAGGGAGGTAAAGTAATGTGTGTTGGATAGCTTTAGGCCATATTCCACCAAGTTCACTTTCTCCTCCTTGATGTGGCCCTGGATGTGAATTCAATACACAAATACAGTGGGGAAAAAAGGTATTTAGTCAGCCACCAATTGTGCAAGTTCTCCCACTTAAAAAGATGAGAGAGGCCTGTAATTTTTATCATAGGTACACGTCAACTATGACAGACAAAATTAGAAAAAAAAATCCAGAAAATCACATTGTAGGATGTTTTATGAATTTATTTGCAAATTATGGTGGAAAATAAGTATTTGGTCAATAACAAAAGTTTCTCAATACTTTTGTTATATACCCTTTGTTGGCAATGACACAGGTCAAACGTTTTCTGTAAGTCTTCACAAGGTTTTCACACACTGTTGCTGGTATTTTGGCCCATTCCTCCATGCAGATCTCCTCTAGAGCAGTGATGTTTTGGGGCTGTCGCTGGGCAACACGGACTTTCAACTCCCTCCAAAGATTTTCTATGGGGTTGAGATCTGGAGACTGGCTAGGCCACTCCATGACCTTGAAATGCTTCTTATGAAGCCACTCCTTCGTTGCCCGGGCGGTGTGTTTGGGATCATTGTCATGCTGAAAGACCCAGCCATGTTTCATCTTCAATGCCCTTGCTGATGGAAGGAGGTTTTCACTCAAAATCTCATGATACATGGCCCCATTCATTCTTTCCTTTACACGGATCAGTCGTCCTGGTCCCTTTGCAGAAAAACAGCCCCAAAGCATGATGTTTCCACCCACATGCTTCACAGTAGGTATGGTGTTCTTTGGATGCAACTCAGCAATCTTTGTCCTCCAAACACGACGAGTTGAGTTTTTACCAAAAAGTTATATTTTGGTTTCATCTGACCATATGACATTCTCCCAATCCTCTTCTGGATCATCCAATCATGGATCATAGCAAACTTCAGACGGGCCTGGACATGTACTGGCTTAAGCAGGGGGACACGTCTAACAATGCAGGATATGAGTCCCTGGCGGCGTAGTGTGTTACTGATGGTAGGCTTTGTTACTTTGGTCCCAGCTCTCTGCAGGTCATTCACTAGGTCCCCCCGTGTGGTTCTGGGATTTTTGCTCACCGTTCTTGTGATCATTTTGACCCCATGGGGTGAGATCTTGCGTGGAACCCCAGATCGAGGGAGATTATCAGTGGTCTTGTATGTCTTCCATTTCCTAATAATTGCTCCCACAGTTGATTTCTTCAAACCAAGCTGCTTACCTATTGCAGATTCAGTCTTCCCAGCCTGGTGCAGGTCTATAATTTTGTTTCTGGTGTCCTTTGACAGCTCTTTGGTCTTGGCCATAGTGGAGTTTGGAGTGTGACTGTTTGAGGTTGTGGACAGGTGTCTTTTATACTGATAACAAGTTCAAACAGGTGCCATTAATACAGATAACGAGTGGAGGACAGAGGAGCCTCTTAAAGAAGAAGTTACAGGTCTGTGAGAGCCAGAAATCTTGCTTGTTTGTAGGTGACCAAATACTTAATTTCCACCATAATTTGCAAATAAATTCATTAAAAATCCTACAATGTGATTTTCTGGAATTTTCTTTTCTCAATTTGTCTATCATAGTTGACGTGTACCTATGATGAAAATTACAGGCCTCTCTCATCTTTTTAAGTGGGAGAACTTGCACAATTGGTGGCTGACTAAATACTTTTTTCCCCCACTGTATTTGCCAGGTACTTTGTCTCTCTTTAGGATTCGCTCTACCTGAACTGGGATGCCACTTAGAGCCACACTTAGAGAGCCCACTGGACAAGGTCCCCTTTCATCCCAGGCTGGGACCTGGACCTGCACTTCCCCAGCAGTTAGGGTTGTCTGGACACTTGGCTTGACAGACATGCTGCCTCTGTGTGACTGTGAAAGGCTACATCCCAAACGGCATCTTACTCCCTTTCCCATTATAGTGCACTACTTTTGACCAGGGTCCATAAGGCTCTGTTCAAAAGTAGGTCACTATATAAGGAATAGGGTGCCCTTTGGGATGCATCCAAAGTATTCTCTCGCTGGGGAAATTTCTGTATGATAGATGCAGGGGCTGTAACAACAGCTGAGCTGAGGCAGGACTTGGCACGGTGTCCAGGACTGTTTCAGTTTCCTCATATCTGGGCTCTTTGTTATTTTTTTCCAATATTATCCAAACTCCTCTACTCAGCATTTAAAATACCAATTTTTCCCTGGACTTTTTTATTTTCCCTTTTTTTCTTGTATTTATTTCCACTCCTGTTTTTCTGGCAGGGCAGACTGCAAGATCATAACTGTAACTCAATCTCCTCTGGCGGGGAGGGCAGGCGGGCGGACGGCCACGGGGGCCATTGCAGAACATCCGTAGGCGAGTGGGTGGGTGGGCGGGGGGCGGCGTCTGGAAGTCAGAAAAAGGGGTGTTCAAAGTACACCTCTCAGCCAATGAGCTTCTTCTCATCTAAAATGGCCACCTATTCATCTCTTAAAAGGGGCCTAACCCCCATCTCCCCAGACCATCTTTCATCCTGCTTTCTGACCCTCCCATATGTGCCGCTAATCTCTCCCTTGTGTCTCTGAAATGTCAGTGCGGAGGAGCGAGCATGTACTTGCTCGCTATGGATTTCCCATGGAATGCACATTTTGGGTTCAGCCTGTGTTGCGTGTTGTGATAGGCAGTGATTATGCAGTATTTATTTTTTCTACTGGGTGTGGGAACCGAACCTGTTGGAACACTACCATTGTGACTGAGGCTGCTTTCTGGTTCAGCTCAGCAGGGGTGATTCTCTGCTGGGGGAAGTAGTGTCTCACGCTGTTCTCACTAGACTTGGAGATTACATCTCCAATTAACAAATATAGGAACTAGATCCAGCTCTAGATCCAGCTCAAGGTGTATTGTAATTAGTGGTGGATATTAAGAGAAAAACGTTGCATAAAAAGGGGAAAACCTATCTCCTTGGCACACAGGAGGGAACATCCCTAACAAACTGGACACAGACAGAACCACCCTGTTTCTATAGATGGGTCATGTGCCAATAGGTACTTGGAGGAGATAAAATAGGATACAGTAAAAAAAATTCAGTTAAATTCGCCTATTGGATAGGATTAAATGCATAGAAATAGAATGGACGAATCATTGACTTGAATGGGGACTCCTGTTCTATTCATTCTATTTATATGCATTTAATCCTATTCGATAGGCGAAATCCAGATAGATAACTTTTGAAAAACTGGGTCCAATTAATCACAACCCCAATACTTGAATATATTAGAATTGTGTCTGAACGCTTTAATACAAATCAACAACATGCATATTAATACATAGCAGCCAGGGAGAGAGGTCCAGCGAGAGTGTCCATGGCCTTTTGAATGAATGGTGGAGGTTTGGTGGTGGAGGGGGAGGGGGAGGGAAGAAGAGAGGGAGAGGGAGAGAGGGAGCCTCGTCTGCAAGACAATTCCCCCGATGTTAGCCATTCACAGACACAGGAAATGCTTGACCTCACACCCTGAGAAACGTCCACAGCAGCCCATTTGTGTTCAAGGTGTAATTGGGCGTAATTAGGAGCTGGATTGCACATGCCTTACTTCCCCCTGCCTGCCTGCCTTCATGCTCCCCTCACCTTGCCTGCCTGGCTGGTGCCTCCCTGGAGCCAAGATATATACAGCAAATATACTGCCTCTAAACATGCAGTATGGGAAACTTAGTTTTTAACCCTTGGTTGGTATTGCTTCTGAAAATGTTGGCTAAAATGAAATCCGTCAATTGTGTTTGTTTGTTTAGTATCTTAAAGGTTGGTATGTTTGTTGGTGTGTTGTCTTGACTTGACATGATGTACTTGTTTGGAATTCCCCACAGCACTCCTATGCCACAAATGCTTAGCCATTCTATAGTAAACCCATGGTCAGCTGTTTACGTGAACCCTATGGCAGTAAGCTGGCTAAACATGGTCCATGTCTTAATTTCACTAATCGGATACATGTAACCACATTATCTGTGAGATATTTTTGATTGGACATGTGAAAGAAGTTTAAGAAAATACTGTTTGACCCAGAGTGGATGCTCCTTCGGTGACCTCTTGCCCTGACCTGAGTCTTCAATCCCTCCTTTGTGCTGGTCCACGGTGGTCCAGAGACGCTCTGATTCACTGAGGACAACTTCAGGTGGCATGACAGACGGAGCATGAAAATTCATTACCTTCCACTATATAATCTCCTGGAAATGTGCTTTTCCTGTATGGAGAACAAATACATAAAACACGGCTTGACATGAATTGACCAACCAGCTGCTTCCTTTCACCACCCTGCGCTAGGAATGCACTTTTTCCTCTGGGTAGTTCATTCACAACCCGCATTGTATGGCTGCTTAGGGAAAGTCAAGGCTGTCGGCCATTAATGTGATGTGGGATAGTGTGGGGGGGGGGGGGGGGGGGGGTAAATGGGGCATGGTACAGATGTCTCTCAACAGTCCCCTACCTAAAGCATCCTGGGTGACAGCGTAGAAAGGTCTGAGCTGGTCTCTGGACCAGCTTTGTTCTACTTGTCTGAGTCTGCTCCTAATCTGTTCCCTTCTTACCTACAGTATTAGGACAATGAAAGCCAGGCTTCCTATGTGGAGATGAGGAGATGGGAACGGGGAGAGGGAGAAGGGAACGGGGAGAGAAAGAGGGGAACGGGGAGAGGGAGAGGGGAACGGGGGAGAGGGAGAGGGGAACGGGGAGAGGGGAACAGGGAGAGGGAGGAGGGGAACGGGGAGAGGGGAACGGGGAGAGGGGAACGGGGAGAGGGAGAGGGGAATGGGGAGAGGGAGAGGGGAACGGGGAGAGGGAGAGGGGAACGGGGAGAGGGAGAGGGAGAGGGGAGAGGGGAACGGGAGGGGGAGAGGGGAACAGGGAGAGGGGAACGGGGAGAGGGGAACGGGGAGAAGGGAGAGGGGAACGGGGAGAGGGAGAGGTGAACGGGGAGAGGGGGAGGGGGACGGGGAGAGGGGAACAGGGAGAGGGAGAGGGGAACGGGGAGAGGGAGAGGGGAATGGGGCGAGGGAGAGGGGAATGGGGAGAGGGAGAGAGGGAACGGGGAGAGGGAGAGGGGAATGGGGAGAGGGAGAGGGGAATGGGGAGAGGGAGAGGGGAACAGGGAGAGGGGAACGGGGAGAGGGAGAAGGGAATGGGGCGAGGGAGAGGGGAATGGGGAGAGGGAGAGGGGAATGGGGAGAGGTGAACGGGGAGAGGGAGAGGGGAACGGGGAGAGGGGAACAGGGAGAGGGAAAGGGGAACGGGGAGAGGGAGAGGGGAATGTGGAGAGGGGAGAGGGGAACGGGGAGAGGGGAACGGGGAGAGGGGAGAGGGGAGAGGGGAACGGGGGAATAAGGGGAGAGAGAGAGTGGATCTTGACGAGGTGGCAGGAGGGAGGAGAGGAGATAGGCGTGAGGAGGAGGGAAGGAATCTTGAAGACGGGAGAGGGGGAGACGGAAGAGGGGTAGTGATCACTCAGGAGATCTAGGGCTCTTTCTGACCTGCTGGGAGAGAGCAGGATGCCACCATGGTGAACCTGTGAGGGCCTAGGCATTTAAGACCCTGGGACCCAGCCTTTCTCCATGATGAATGGAACGCTAGCATGAGCATGAATTGCCCCGTAATAATGACACAGACACAGCATATAACCAAGCAGCACAGAGCGAGCCTGCTAAGTACAGAGAGAGAGAGAGAGAGAGAGAGAGAGAGAGAGAGAGAGAAAGAGAGAGAGAGAGAGAGAGAGAGAGAGAGAGAGAGGAGAGAGAGAGAGAGAGAGAGAGAGAGAGAGAGAGAGAGAGAGAGAGAGAGAGAGAGAAAGAGAGAGAGAGAGAGAGAGAGAGAGAGAGAGAGAGGGGGCAGAGAGAGGGAGAGGGGGCAGAGAGAGCGAGATTTACAACCTAGTTTTTTCCCCACTCTGCTGACCCTGGAGCCCCTGTGAGGGCAGGATTCCAGAGGCCCCTCAGCAGCAGGCAGCTCAGCCCCAACAGACAGACAGACAGACAAGCATCCAGGAGGGCCTGTTAGTCATCTAGGTCCCTCTGCTCGCTCCCCTCTCCCCATTCCCCTCTCCCCTCTCCCCGTCCCCCCCCCTCTCTCACTGTCTCTTCGAGCCCAGGGTAGCTCCAAGCCCTGGGGACTGTTTACACGTAGTACTCCTTGCTCTTTACATAGGCTAAAAATAGATGTTTAGTTCAAAGGCTGATTCAGCCAGAACACCAGCATCCCTTTTTATAGCCATGGCATGACACATCATGCTAGATCTCTCTTCTTTCCTATTTTCCCTCCCCCCAAAAACAACCCGTCCCTCTGTCTTTGAGGAAACACATGTATTAGATTAGTCCGGTGGAAGGCAAGGGTCACACTCCTGTCAGTACTTGAAATACGATTATGTATGAGCTAACGTGATTACAGCGGCCCAGTGATTGAAAGGTGAATGCAGGCCTGTGATATAGCCCTGCTCCCTTGTTCCACTGCTGGAATTCCACAGGTAAAGGATCATGAATGGAGGCCTCTTCAGTACATGGAGACAGGCGGTGGACTGGGCGGCCATGACGGGGCAGGAGAAGGGCAGGAGGATCTAGGTGGAGCCAGAGCACCCTCACCTCTTCAGTATGAAAATGTATGCACTCACTAACTGTAAGTCGCTCTGGATAAGAGCGTCTGCTAAATTACTAAAATGTAAAATATTATAATGGGATGCTGCCAAGAACCAGTTAGGGGAGAGTGGGGTATGTTGAGCCATTTTTTACATTAAGCATCATTCCGTCAAGGGAAATATAGTATTCTTTCTAACAAAGATATCTACATATACAGTTGAAGTCGGAAGTTTACATACACTTAGGTTGGAGTCATTAAAACTTGTTTTTCAACCACTCCACAAATTTCTTGTTAACAAACTATAATTTTGGCAAGTCGGTTAGGATATCTACTTTGTGCATGACACAAGTAATTTTCCCAACAATTGTTTACAGACAGATTATTTCACTTGTAATTCACTGTATGACAATTCCAGTGGGTCAGAAGTTTACATACACTAAGTTGACGGTGCCTTTAAACAGCTTGGGAAATTCCAGAAAATGATGTCATGGCTTTAGAAGCTTCTGATAGGCTAATTGACATAATTTGAGTCAATTGGAGGTGTACCTGTGGATGTATTTCAAGGCCTACCTTCAAACTCAGTGCCTCCTTGCTTGACATCATGGGAAAATCAAAAGAAATCAGCCAAGACCTCAGAAACAAAATTGTAGACCTCCACAAGTCTGGTTCATCCTTGGGAGCAATTTCCAAACGCCTGAAGGTACCACCTTCATCTGTACAAACAATAGTACGCAAGTATAAACACCATGGGACCATGCAGTCGTCATACCGCTCAGGAAGGAGACGCGTTCTGTCTCCTAGAGATGAACGTACTTTGGTGCGAAAAGTGCAAATCAATCCCAGAACAACAGCAAAGGACCTTAGTAAAAACGAGTGCTATATCGACATAACCTGAAAGGCCGCTCAGCAAGGAAGAAGCCACTGCTCCAAAACCACCATAAAACAGCCAGACTACAGTTTGCAACTGCACATGGGGACAAAGATCGTACTTTTTGGAGAAATGTCCTCTGGTCTGATGAAACAAAAATATAACTGTTTGCCCATAATGACCATCGTTATGTTTGGAGGAAAAAGGGGGTTGCTTGCAAGCCGAAGAACACCATCCCAACCGTGAAGCACGGGGGTGGCAGCATCATGCTGTGGGGGTGCTTTGCTGCAGGAGGGACTGGTGCACTTCATAAAATAGATGGCATCATGAGGAAGGAAAATTATGTGGCTATATTGAAGCAACATCTCAAGACATCAGTCAGGAAGTTAAAGCTTGGTCGCAAATGGGTCTTTCAAATAGACAATGACCCCAAGCAAACTTCCAAATTTGTGGCAAAATGGCTTAAGGACAACAAAGTCAAGGTATTGGAGTGGCCATCACAAAGCCCTGACCTCAATCCTATAGAAAATGTGTGGGCAGAACTGAAAAAGTGTGTGCGAGCAAGGAGGCCTACAAACCTGCTTCAGTTACACCAGCTCTGTCAGGAGGAATGGGCCACAATTCACCCAACGTATTGTGGGAAGCTTGTGGAAGGCTACCCGAAACGTTTTATCCAAGTTAAACATTTTAAAGTCAATGCTACCAAATACTAATTGAGTGTATGTAAACTTCTGACCCACTGGGAATGTGATGAAATAAATAAAAGCTGAAATAAATCATTCTCTCTACTATTATTCTGACATTTCACATTCTTAAAATAAAGTGGTGATCCTAACTGACCTAAGACAGGGAATTTGTACTAGGATTAAATGTCAGGAATTGTGAAAAACTTCCGACTTCAACTGTATTTCAGGATGTTGTGTATCCCCGGAAATAATCAGAATTCATGTAAACATTACAGTTTTGAAAACACAAAACTTGTCCAAAGAAAGTGGTCTCTTGGCACAATTTACCCCGGGTATGGGGTAAGTTGAGCTGCGAGACAGGGTAAGTTAAGCAGCCTACACATTTCTGTACTGAATTAAATATTACCACTACCTTTTTAAAACCATGTCGATCTTTATTTCCCAAATCACAATCGCGTTTTGCCTTTTAATCATTTTAAGCAACTTTAGGCTTAATGCTTAACGCTTAACAAACACTTTGTAGTTTTTAAACACTTTTAACATAGGCCAGGCCCTGTTGTTACCTCATATCCCAGCGATAATGCCTTGCATTATGCCTGGGAAGAAAACACTTCAAGTTCTTCGACTTGCCATTGGCTCAACCATTGGCTCAACTTACCCCATGGCCATTGGCTCGACTTACCCCAAGGCAAACATTTGTACTAAATTAGCCCACACAGCTACAAGGATGCACTTTCAAGCTATATTGAAGCTTATTGAGACCACAACTGATGTATAGAACAATCTTAAAATGATCTACTTTGGTTTAGATACAAGCATCATGAAACTTCTAACACAATACATTTGATTTGGTGAAAATCTGTTTTTTTGGACCTAACTTGCTTACCACTTTTTCCATGTGGTTTCTTCCTTCACAGACTCCATGAAATGATGACCTCTTCCTAAATATTTAGAACAAATGATACATTTTGTGTATGGTTTCCTAGAAACAAGAGTCTCAACTTATTCATTTGGCTCAACTTACCCATTCACCCCTATCATGCTGCCTCTCCCTGTCCCTCAACCCTCAAGACCCTGGCATTTGATCTGAAGAAAAAAATGAATAGAGTTGTCAGTGGGCCAATCAAACTAATTATGGCCCGTTTCTGATCAATTATAAATGCCAGTTAGTGTTTTCCCAAGGTGAGGGGAGAAAGTCAATCAACACAGACCCAACGACACCAGAGTCACTTCTCAACAGAGCCATGCAGGAGATCAGATCATCCCCCATTCACAGAACTGATTCAGTAAACTGGCATCTCTACCATTCTCCCTCATAGTGACAAATATGTTCTACTAGGAAAACAACTGTATGTTTTTGTAGATGGTCAGTACTGTAGCATCTTCATTGAGTGATTGTATTGCATTTAAAACCTCTCCGACATTGGATCCGGTTCTGATGCCTATTCTTGTGTGAGCTACTGATACTGAACCGTGATGAACTCTGTCCCTGTATTGTTGCATGGCTGGTCTGCTAAGCATGCTGTGCTGAACTGTCAGCCTGGTGCAGAGTGTCTGCTCGAAGAGAGGGCTGCATGAGCCCAGCATGATCAGCATGCCATAGAACTGAGCTCTGTTGGGCTCATTGTGAAAGGCAGCCTGGGAGCTGGGCTGAATGCCTTTTTGTCATGGCTGAGACAGTTGTCTGGTGAAGCTATGGCAGGTGTGAGGAGACCCTATCCACCCCTGCCTACACCGCCTCCATGTTCTATAGTATCTTGATGAAGCAATGCAAAGAGACTGTTCCCAGGAAAAAGAGGTAGAGAAACTAGAACTGTTTCCCTGTGAATGTAGGTATCCTTTGATAAATATCTACTGACACTTGGCAGGGGATCAAAGACAATCATTCAGGCCCGACTCGCTAGGTGATAATGGGACATGGAAGTAGCCTGTGTGTGTGTGTGTGTGTGTGTGTGTGTGTGTGTGTGTGTGTGTGTGTGGGTGTGTCGCCTCAGTCTGTGATCAATGTTTGATGTTTTTATAGGGTGCAGCAAGAACTGTAGAGGTGCATTTCATGTGTGTGGCATTGCACTTCAAGGCATTTGTTCATTTGCAGTTTTGCATTTAACTTTTCCGTTGGTGGCGGGAATTGTCTTATTAATAAAAAATGTATTGAATAGAACCCCATTCTCATACATAAGATAAAAGGGTACCGTACATTGAATCATTGAAGACTTTGTGTTTACAAAGTGACAAAACAAACCAAAAGCATACACATACATACACAGCAGTTTTTAGTGAGGGTTAAAGATGTTCTTATCAAAATGGCATCTCAGAAGACAGTAGGTGTCAGAGAGAAAATGCATGCAGCAGGGAGAGTTATTTGACTCTCAGCTCTGCTCCGGCCCACAGATTACATCCGCCATTGTTGCAGTTAGCCCCTTGCTGTTGTGACTGAGGTACAGGCAGCAATCTGATGAAACCAAGATTGAACTCTTTGGCCTGAATGCCAAGCGTCACGTCTGGAGGAAACCTGGCAACATCCCTACAGTGAAGCATGGTGGTGGCAGCATCATGCTGTGGGGATGTTTTTCAGCGGCAGGGACTGGGAGACAAGTCAGGATCGAGGGAAAGATGAACGGAGCAAAGTACAGCGAGATCCTTGATGAACACTTGCTCCAGAGCGCTCAGGACCTCAGACTGGGGCAAAGGTTCACCTTCCAACAGGACAACGACCCTAAGCAAACAGCCAAGACAACGCAGGAGTGGCTTCGGGACAAGTCTCTGAATGTCCTTGAGTGGCCCAGACAGAGCCGGGACTTAAACCCGATCGAACATCTCTGGAGAGACCTGAAAATAGCTGTGCAGCAACGCTCCCCATCCAACCTGACAGAGCTTGAGAGGATCTGCAGAGAAGAATGGGAGAAACTCCCCAAATACAGGTGTGCCAAACTTGTAGCGTCATACCCAAGAAGACGCGAGGCTGTAATCGCTGCCAAAGGTGCTTCAACAAAGTACTGAGTAAAGGTTCTGAATACTTATGTAAATATGATATTTCTGTTTTTCTAAAAACCAGTTTTTGCTGTGTCATTATGGGTTATTGTGTGTAGATTGATGAGGGGAAAAAACTATTTAATCAATTTTAGAATAAGGCTGTAACCTAACAAAATGTGGAAAAGGTCAAGGGGTCTGAATACTTTCCGAAGGCACTGTAGTAGATAGATACCCCTTTATCATTGGATGTAGATCTATAATATACAACTTTATTGTGGGATGTAGGTCTATATGGGATATACATTAGATAATGGAATTCTGATCTTCTGGCTGTTGCCGGATATTACTGGAGGGGCCTCTTTTACTTTCTTTCTCTCTCTCTCTCTTTCTTTCTTTCTTTCTTTCTTTCTTTCTTTCTTTCTTTCTTTCTTTCTTTCTTTCTTTCTTTCTTTCTTTCTTTCTTTCTTTCTTTCTTTCTTTCTTTCTTTCTTTCTTTCTTTCTTTCTTTTTCTCTTTCTCTCTTTTTTTTCTCTCTATTTCTCTCCCCCTCTCTCTCTCTCAGCTGTTCTTTGCACAGCCAGGCTGACTGAGTTAGTGCCTGTGCTGTTATGGATTCGTTGTGCTGGTATGCAGCAGGAATCTTTGGATCAAGGTAATTTCACACTGTTCAGCATTTTCCCACGCTGTTAAGCTTCCCTTTACCTTTGTGCCACTTGGAGAATGAGATAGGGAGCGACACATGTTGCCATTAAACACACACAGCAGCCCTGCAGCCCACAGAGCTGACGTCACCAGCGGGTCAAAGGAACAACTTGAAAGGTATTGTTTATGAATTACCATCTGACACTCCAGTTTCCCAAAAGGATCCGATTATTGCAGGCTGATCCAAGTGTGGGATGGTGCAGTGAATTGATGGGTGGTGCTGTAATAATGATGAAGGGAGTTTGGTTTGTCATTGCAGAGGTCCAAAGTTTTGGGAGGGAGGCCAGGCTAGGGGCCTCTCGTTTGTCCTTATCAGATACAATGAAGATAAGAAAGTGTATTCTTATTATACTGAAGAAACGCAACATGCAACAAACGCAACATGCAACAATTTCAAAAATGTTACTGAGTTACAGTTCATATAAGGAAATCAGTCAATTTAAATAAGTTAATTAGGCCCTGATCTATGGATTTCATATTACTGGGAATACAGATATGCATCTGTCACAGATAAGTAGGGGTGTGGATTAGAAAACCAGTCAGTATCTGGTGTGACCACCATTTGCCTCATGCAGCGCGACACATATCCTTCGCATAGAGTTGATCAGGCTGTTGATTGTTGCCTGTGGAATGTTGTCCCACTCCTTTTCAATGGCTGTGCGAAGTTGCTGGATATTGGCGGGAACTAGAACACGCTGTTGTACACATCGATCCAGAGCATCCCAAACATGCTCAATGGGTGACATGTCTGGTGAATATGCAGGCCATAGAAGAACTGTGAAATGTTCCGCTTCCAGGAATTGTGGACAGATCCTTGCGACATGGGACCATGCATTATTATGCTGAAATATGAGGGGATGGCAGCGGATGAATGGCACGACAATGGGCCTCAGGATCTTGTCACGGTATCTCTGTACATTCAAATTGCCAATGATGAAATGCAATTGTGTTTGTTGTAGTGCTGACCCCATTTAGTCGACTGGTCAATTATTTGGTCGAGCAGTTGCAAAATAATTAAATAAATATGGCACGTCTTGATTGATACCTGTCTCAGTGGACTAATCCATTGCGACGGCCGCGGGGATGGTAGACCAGTATCACCAGTAGTACATTTACCATTAATTTCCATCATTTCTAATCTACAATATTTGCTTGGTTACCGTAATTTCTGTTAATGCATTCAATATTTTATTATTACAGTATTTTACAGTTCTCATTGTCGGAGTGGACAAGTTGTTTGCAGAGCGCACAACCTAGGCTATACTTGTGAGAAACAAGTTTTGGTTTATTTTATTCCATTTACGAGTTGTCAATTAATTCATTGCGTTTTGTTTGGAGCGCTACTGTCAATGTTGAGTAAAGACACGCACCTGATTACGCATAGAACTAGGCCTAGGCTACCTGGCCTACGCGCAAATGTAGGCCTATAAATGTGCCCATTTGGGGATCTGATAGTATTTCTGATTGTCTTAACTCACGACCAGTAATGAGCTGTGGAGCTTCTCAAAGTAATTTCTTCTTCAACTCAAACAGCAAGTAAACAAAGTCTGTTTTTACATCCATTGAGAATGACAATAGTTCCTCTATGTAACCTATTTGAAAAATCTTTCCAGCTCTCTCCCTTTCGATAACCACTCAGTGTGAAAGAGGAAAAAAATGTAATGCTCTGATCTGGTGGAAACATCATAAAATAGGCCTACTGTACCTGATTACTTCTTATCCCTTGCACAAATAGTCTACAGCTGTCTGTGTCTGTCCGGAGCTCACTGGCACCGGAAACTCTGAGGGTCCAGAATATTTTATTAGCACAAGCTTTGGGCTGGACCAGGTTGATAGTTGATAGTGTTTCAAGTTCCTTGCAGACAGGCCATGCGTAGCCAATTTGATTTATTTTTATAAGGATATTTTCTACCTGCAGGCTGCAATGTTTTTATTTGTTGGCTTTATGTAGGCTATTTTTACATAGTTGGCAATGGCAATAGAAGTTACTTTTAGATTTGTATCATTTTCATTTAGATATCATTTTTATTAATCACATATCAATGATTTTGAGATACGAAGACTTTATTATAAAATAAATGAAACTGTTCCATGAAAATGTACATATGAAAATCAAAACTGGCACGCAGATCGGTAGAAATGGTAAGATAAATTGGCACTCCAAATGGAAAAGGTTGCTGTCCCCTGGAGTAGCCTATTACCGGCAACTTCAGGAGCTTAATGGCAGAATCTGCAAAGGCCAGCAGCAGCGGGAGGAGGAGGTTCGGGAACTGTTTTTTTTCTTCTGGTTAGGCTATCTTGATCTCTGGCTCTCTTTTGTGTGTCTTATTTATTTAATCACAGTGTGTTTAAAGCATCAGACAAGCTCAGTAGCCTACATATAGTTGCTTTTATTAAAACACATTGGGTGTGTCTATATATGGAAAAACACGTTTAAACATTTCGACCAGCCGATTGGTCGAAAGAACAGATGACTCTTGGTCAACCAAGATTTTTTTTTTGTCGGGGACAGCCCTAGTTTGTTGTCTGTAGCTTATGCCTGCCCATACCATAACCCCACCACCACCATGGGGCACTCTGCTCACAACGTTGACATCAACAAACCGCTCACCCACACGACGCCATACACGTGTTTGGACGTACTGCCAAATTCTGTCATGTCTACATCTGTGTCAGTGTCTGTCTTCAACCAGCAACATGTGTGTTATGGTTCTTTTTTTATCTTCCCAGACTGTTCCATGTTAATATTAGATATACCAGATGAGTCAACACCTGATGGGTATGGATGGAAAATGAGAGCGGTATAATTGTTTAAGTAATCTAGTTCATCTTTGCTATACCCAGGTCCTACTCTCATGTAACATCTGTTAGTGCTGGAGATCTTCGGGGCCCTAACCTAACCACACACACTGCAGTGAATATGGGGCCCTTACCCACTGGGTGTGCGCGCGCAAAATTCAGGTGTTTGCAATGACACGACAATGAGCACATCAAGCCTTGAAACCCTGTCATTTTTTTTCTTAAACACAGCTGCGGTCAGAAAGGTCTCTGTGCCACCTTATTCCCACTTTCTCAATTAAACTTGTGGAGAACACATAGTTAAACCTTTCACGTTTGCAATGCTTTTTGTCTGTTTGACAAACATAATGTCAATAGGCAGCATTTTTCTTTGTTCCCAACAGGGAGAGGTGCATGAATCATACATTAAACATGATTCGCATGAATGCCTCACTCAGAGGCAACGTTTCTTTCTCTGGGCAATTTGCAGCAGGTGTCAACATTGGGTGTCACTCAACTTAAACTGTATGCTGTATGATCAGGATTACATTTGACGTGTAGACAAATAAGTTATCAATCCTTGTATTTGTTCCTTTGGATGTTTCTGAAGCATTGGCGTCAATTAATGCCAAAGTACTCTATAGTTTAATATACGGTTCCAAATATAAAATAATATAACTGAAACATTTTCTGAGCATGTAATATAGCTCAGTATTTGAATTATTTGATTTATAGAGTATTTTTTGCTTATCTTTATCAAGGGTGACAATAATTTTGGACCTGACTGTATGTCTTGATCTTCAGAGACAAAATGTAATTAAACCTCCCAGGGAATTGGCTGCCTTTCATTCCATCTGTCTCTCTGTCTGTCTCAAACTGACATCTGTCTGAGAGAACATATTGAGGATACATTAAAGTCTGAAGTTTGAAGTTTCCACTCAGACAACAAAGGGAACACATTCCTTAGGAACTAGCCATCAGAGTCATCAGTTCATTAAGGCACACAACAGAAAATGTTTTTAAGGTCCAGGTGGTCTCTCCCTGTTCGGGTCAGTTTTCTTCTGTTTGGTGCCTAATGAACACTACCCATTGGGGACTGTCCTGCAGTACAATAAAAGGTTGGGATGATGCACATTTGGTCTGGACATGTGGGTGTTTTTGCTCCCTCTGGACCAACGTTTTAAATTACCAGGAATCAGGAGTGCCTTCTTGTGCAGAATTACACCATGAGGGACACAACCTGCCCCCAGAGAGTCCTGGATTCTGTATCAAGGCCCCTCGGACCAACAATGCCTTTGTTTTTATGTGTGGGTTGCAAAGGAAGGGAGGGGAAAAAAGCTTAGGCTCTGGTATGATATTGGTAAGCAGCTGTTGCATGAGTGACAAACTTAATGGCTACCGATATGAAAATCCTAGGGAAACAGTGGGGTGAAGACACAGCAGCAGCTGATCTGCTCCACTCAAAAATGTGCTGTTGTGTTATCCGACAAGTGTGAGAAAGAAAGGAAAACCTATATAAAGTATCCTCTGGATGGGCAAGGGAATATTTACTCTCCTTGGCAAGCTGTGCCCCAGATCTTCCCTCTCCTCTCATCTCCTCTCCTCTGATGAGTTCATGAAAGATTGTTGGTGGAGTTCAAAAGGCAGGGTCAAGCATGTGAGAGAGGAGGGAAGGGTAAATAAAGGTCCATTAATAGCAGACTGGCTCTTCTCTGTTGGCAGAGGGAGGGTTTGGCTAGCTGGTGCTCTACAGACATCCTTATTGTATGTCCCATGCAGGTAGAACAACACCAACTATGTCCTCTCTGTGGAGAGAACCCATACATCCCTCAATGTGCTGTCAGCAACCCCTTTGATAGATCGCTTTTAGTTATAAATGATGCTTTAGCTTGTATTTTTGTTTTACTTTTCAAGAGCTGTTTCTTTGATTGATTATAATGCTTTGCTTCGAAAAAATAAGGGAAGAAATGTGGCTGAAGTTGGTGTTTTTAAGATTTGTTGCATGACAACCAGAATACAGCTACGTGTTATTAATTTATCTTTGTCCGTGTCTAGAGCACATCTGTTCCCAAGCTTTTTGTGGCATGCACCTGTAAATATTGTAATATCAGTCATATGATACAAGGTCCTCACTAATGCAATTTTGTAACTGATTGTAACCACCCCCCAAATAGCATATGAGAAGGTCTGAAGCATGTACCTCTTGTCTGCAGCATCAATTCATCTCTCTAACAGGGAGGGTATTCACCTTGCCCCCCCCCCATCCCCCCCCCCCCCCCCCTGATGCCCACCCCTCGCCCCCGAGACATCGGGAGATGATAATTAAACGTAGGTATTTTGCTCTTGCCCTGTTTTTGGACTTAATATAAGAGCACATTTAAAGAATTTGCAGGAGGACATCTTTGCATAAAGAATGTCTGAGGGAGTTTGGCTGTGAGTCAAAGTTGCATTTTAACAGCAGTAATATAATGGTGAGAATAAAGAATAAAAACATCCCACAGGTGCATGAGCTTCCAGGGACAACCCTCGTGAATTTAGTAAGTTGGTTTCTAAAACACGTCAGAGTATGGAAAGGGGTTGAGAATGTAGCCTGTAGCATTTGATTATTCTTAATTTATTCTTAATTATTCTTAATTTCTTTATTTTTACTTTTTGGATTAGGTGCATATTGTTGTGTATTGCTAGGTATTATTACTGCACTGTTGGAGCTAGAAACACAAGCATTTCGCTGCACCTGCGATAACATCTGCAAATCTGTGTATTCGACCAATAAACGTTTTTTCTTTTTTTTAATCAATCCATTACACATAGTTATTTTCACTAAATAGTGAAATGACTGGTGGGTATATTCTGCAAGAGCTGGCTCTCTAGATATCCCTCCTATCCTCTTTCCATGTGTGTGGTTTGGAATAGCTTTTACTCCTTTATCCATTGCTCTCTCTACACTCTTAGAAAAAAGGGTTCCAAAGGGTTCTGTGACTGTCCCTATAGGATAACCCTTTTTGGTTCCAGGTAGAACCCTTTTTGGTTTCAGGTAGAAGCCTTTTGGGTTCCATGTAGAACCCTCTGTCGAAAGGGTTCTTCATGGAACCCAAAAGTTTTTTTACCTGGAAACAAAAAGGGTTCCTCAAAGGGTTTTCCTATGGGGACAGCCGTAGGAGAACACTTTTTTTCTAAGAGTGTAGACCAAACTCAGGTCTCTTTTGCTGTGATGTTATGCCACTTCATCTTTGAGAAATGTGGTCGAAACATATTATAATCGAATCAAATGAATATGTTGGGCTGAATCAAACATGGATGTATGTGTTCCTAATCTAGTGTGTTGTGTTTAAAGCAGACAATTTGAATTGTGTGAAATACACAGTGTTGGGTGGTTATACAGTTATGGCTAACTGGCTTTCTGGTTCTGTCTATTGTCCAGATAGTCTACATACTGTACTGTGTCTGCACTCTACGATTAGGAGGGATACAGGACACTATTATCACACAGTTGTATTGGCACTTCTTTGTTGATATCAGCAATAACATTACTGTTATGTAAATAAGTCTAACCAATGGAGCATTGCAAACAGCCTGGTATTGTGGTATGGATGGACAAGTTATTTCTGTTTTGTTATTGTTTTACTCAGACATCTGCAGTTGTTCAACCACAACAAAATAACAGAAATGCTGTTATAAGCTATGAGCATGTGTGATATAAGCAAATTATAAACATGCATAAGATGTTTTGAACTGAAACATTTAGTGTATATTATTGGTAGCATCTTTGTCATCCTAATAATAACAATAATAATAACAATAACAACATGGTCAGGGGCTGATGGATGGATGGAGCTCTCTACCACGTTCAGCATGTTGGCATCCTAACTGCCTAATGTGCAGTCTTACTACATGGTTGTTACTACATGGAGTAGTAATGTCATATATTTTGTTGCTTGTGTGTGACAAGCTAAGGAGACTTGTTGAGTTATAACAGATGTCCAAGCTCAGGTTAATGCAGGAAATAGAGTTTGCATTGCTTTGTAAGTGTCAACTACATAACTTGCCTGATAAGGTATACTCCATAGATTCAATTTTTTAGATGACAATGCCAGAGGAGTTCCTAGTGTTAAAACGTCTTAATGAACTATTTGAATTACCGTAAGAGTGAATGGTGAGTTTGTTACACCAGTACATTACTTTACAGTGTTTGGAGTCAGCCAGTGAGGTAGTTAGTGAATGGTGAACACATGTAAACACAGAGTGGGTCGGAGTCACTAGTTGGACCTCCTATCAATTGGCATTAACAGTATATGCACATGGTTTTTGTCATACAACATTTCTGACCCTGTCATGGTTGATTTATTGTAATGTTTTATTACATTAACTATATGTTCTATTTATTTGGTAATTTTTAGGGAATATTTTCTCTGCTTTTCACAGTTGTCACATGTAACACAACACTTTTTGGGTTTCAATTGCTGCTTTTATAACAACATATAGGCTACTGTTAAAATGTTCACACCAGGCCAAAGGTATGGAATAGGAGAACAAAAGCTATTTCTATAAATAACATTAGTATATATATTAATTTAGGAAATTAAATAGTGAACTTTATTAATGTTATTATGTTATAAATAATTGAATGGTTTAATGTATTTATATTTAATCAACCCATTCTTTAAACACTATTAACAAGGTTATTGTTAACATCGACACAGTCTTTTAAAAAGGACAAATACAATATATATATTGGTACATACAGTCTGAAATGATATGAAGGCATTCAAACCAAGTGGATTTGCCACGTTCTACCTTTTGCCCTCTAATATAATCTGTGAGACATCTAGTTACTTGTTCCATTTATTAGATTTTTCATGTGTATGTGAATAACAAAATGTGTTTTTGTGTTTCCATATAGACCTATGTTAATTATCTGGTTAGAAATATGTTATTTTTTCATTGCAGAACTGCACTAATACCAGCTTGCAGCTGTTGCACTTGGCTGCAGGTGTGTTAGAATGATCTATCGGAAGCCACATTCCATGTGTTTTTCAAAACATACTTCTATCACCTGCCTTAATTGGGTTTATCTAGAAATCAGCCAACTTTCACACAACCTAATTTAGTAACATTGTGGAAATGCCTTATTTTCAGAATTCCTTTTTGAACCTGTTTGATAATTATTTTGTAGTAGTTTCAAATACAGTTCCATGTAGCAGCCCAATGAACACATTATGGTTGTTTAATTTATATATAATTTATCTGTAAACATGCTCAAAGGGAAGATAAACAATATTTATCAGAAATATACTATGAACAGTTGTTGGAAAATTATCAACATTTATGAATTTGAAAGTATAACCTATGTTTGTTGGTATAGAAATTCTAGATGGTTTTCAGTTCAAATATGTCAATTTTCAGAATTTTGAATGTTAAAAGGTTTATTTTTCTTTAGATTGTTTAGTCTATTGCTGTCGTTTGTAGAACATTGAAACCTTAAACTCATAAAGTTCCTTACAAAATGCCCATATCTGTTTATTTGACACATTTTAAAAACATCATAATTCCTGTTTTGATGGCAGCAACCCACTTGTACATTAAGGATGCTGTCTAGCCTACCCCACACTCTTGCATTATCTTCCCGTTATTTCAAAACCTTATGTAGGCTGCTTCATACCCCTTTGAGTGAGTAAACTTTGAGACTAACCATTGCAGTCACGGGTGAGATATGAGGTGAGATATCTTTTCAAACTTCCCTATCAACTCAGAATAAAGTTTGAAACAAATGTTGCAATATTCTTGAGTGTGTGTCCCATTGGAAATCATGTAAATGTCATGCATCCGGGAAATAACGTTGCGCCTCCGCTGCGTTTGACGCTCCTCAGAGCCTGCGGTGACGTCATTATTCCGCGAAAATACAGCATGGTTCTTTCAGGCTATGGTGCTGAGCCGCTACTGTAGCCGTAGAGTGATTGTCGAATGGTATGCGTTTGCTGATTTACCGTTTTTTTGTGTGCATTTGTTCGAAGACATTGTAAACTTTAACCTTATCGTCATAAGAAATCTACCACTTGGGGATCTTAATTTTCAAAGTGTTGTGTTCTCAAGAGAGTTTAAACACTACATTTTCCATTTGATAATAGCTGCAGCAAAACGTTTGTCTTTGTTGGAAGTAAGAAAACAAATGGGCTTATTGGGCAGTCTTTATTTTTCACTTTGTTAAACATGCTGTCCAAGAAATTGACATAAAAAAGTAATTTCTGATGGCAGTGACAGGTGAATGAGCAAGTCATGAGATGCAGAGGCAATTAGAACACGAACAGCCTAAAATAAGTCCCCATTTTGAAAGCAGAAATATGATAAATAGGTTGAAATATAAATTAATGGATATTATAACAAATGCATATTGTCACCCGAGGAGGTGGTTGAGAAGCATGGCCATCAAGGCGCATCACAAGCGTATCAGTCTGGCGAAGTATAAACTTCCATTGGACATGATTGTGCGCATTTTGGCTCAATGTAGTCTTTAAGATCAGTCATTATAGCACAGATGTGTTTGCACGAGGTAGAATTATCATTGCTTATTCTGTTTCTCTGAGGGAATTAATTTATCACAGAGTGATTCATTGAAATGCGTCAGGGACTCCCTACACACTGCCACAAAACGAGCAACTTTCTGGATGTGTAGGCTAGTAGGCTAAACTATTTGTTCGTTGAAAAACCTCCCTTATTGTCTTTGATGTAGCCTACTAAAAGATTGTCTTTCTTGTAGTCCAAAACATTCCGACAGAAAAGGGGGGGGGGGGTTAATCACTCAGTGCCTCGTTTATGTCGTTTTAAGATTTGTGGTTGTCATAACAACATAATTGGTTATCATGGAACCAATTAAGAAACAGTTGCTTACTGTAATAGCCTCAGCCTAGGCTATATTTCTCTCATTTTGGGGTATAATAAACAAGTTATAGAAATGTTCATCTTCATTGTAGTAGCTTAGTCTGCTTTTCGAACTTCTTACTTTTAAAAGTAAAATAGTTTTTTACTTCAAACTTTAAAACTTGTGTGATGTGGAGGTTCCATCCATTTGGAATGTGTTGCTTTGCCATGTCTTGATTGCTTGATTGTTGGATGTCATTTTACGATTTCTATCTATGCTAGGGGGGCAATAACATCAGCTAATGGTGTGAATTGATAAATAGTTAGTTATTGCAGGAGTTGGACCGCCCGGCCTCTCCGAAGATATCCTATGTAATAGAAGTCTGCCCAGTAACAATCGGCAAGCCTCGGTCACGCGCAGAATACCTATTGGCTATATGCAAATGTTGACAAGGGGAGGAAACTATCTCGAGACAAAAAATGCTTTAAAGAGACATTTCCCACTTCTCTCACAAGTACAATAACAAAAATGTTGCTATTCAGACCAATAGAGACACCCACTCGAATGGAATTTAACAACTTTGAGCGCAGCAAAAGACTGCCCACTCTGCATTTAAAACACAATCCATACCTTTGGGTGTAGAATATAATTAGAGACTAAGTTTTTTTGGCAAACTATCAGCTCTGCTTAGTGCTCCTCCAACATTACACTGTAGCATATTTAACAGCTCTTTATCAAGGCAAGATGCCTATAATTAAGTATTGGACATGGGTCCTATGTGTATATTTCTGCATATGAGTGTAATGATCACAACCTCAACAATATGGATTATATGTATATATTAATACATGCAGTTGTCCAATACAGAGCATAGGCTGTCATCGTGGTGTTATCTATAAGAGAAGTTTGTCGCAACAACTTTTTTATGCTGCATTGCATTTCCTAGAAAGCTATCTCATTCAACCACAAGCGAGCTGTTGCTATATAAAAGATAGTTATGGTAGTCCTTTGTGTGTGTGTGTGTGTATGTGTCGGGGAGGGCGAGAGGGAGGGAGGGTGGGGGCGATTAGAAGTTAATCAAGTGCATTAGAAAAAACAGAGCGACTGGGAGGGAGGGTGGGGACGATTAGAAGTTAATCAAGTGCATTAGAAAAAAAAGAGCAAGCAAATCAACAAGGATACGTTTTTTTTGTTGATAAACTGAAATACATAAATAATATTTGCCTAATGCATGTTTATAAAGTTGTCAAATTGGGTACATTGCTATTCCTGCATGCATAGTTTAGCACTAGACTACATCCCCTCTGAAGGCAGAAAAACTGTAAAGGGATTATTTATGAATACATGAACAATTGTTACAATTATATAGCCTATACTATCCAAGTACATTTTCTCTATTTGTTCATGTGACGCATGGGTGGGGTTTTGATTGTGGTAATAAAGCTTTTTGTCATGATAAAATAAAATAAATATGAAGTATAAAGTTGTCATGTAAAAGTGGAGACAAAAGAGGAACAAATGTTTGAGTAACTGCTCAACATAGTGAGGTCTGCGCTGCTGCTCGCGACACTTGGTCGGAAAAGGCAGGCTTAAAATGTATCGCCAGAAGAAAGTAGAAGCGTACTGAGGGGGAGAGGAAGAAGTTCGCAAGGAGAGGCAGGACTACTCTTGGGAGCCCTGCAGTCTCACTTTTATGCCTCCAAAATACTTTCCTTCCAGTTTCTTTGCATCTAGCAATATTGTTATAGTATTTTCACAAGAATAACCTGACTTTTTAAAAACTGAAACGACCATGGAGCTGCTTTGCCTCGAAATGGACACCATCTTAAGAGCTCGTCCTGATCCGAATATTCTGTGTGATGACAGGGTCTTACAAAGCCTGTTGACCATTGAAGAACGATTTATTCCCCAATGTTCTTATTTCAAGTGCGTTCAGAAAGATATTCAGCCATTTATGCGGAGGATGGTTGCTACTTGGATGCTGGAGGTTTGTACCGAAACACTCTGTAGGCAATTTGTTCTCACTACTCATCTCAAAACACTAAAATCTGACTTTTCGCTCTGTCATTTTGTCCAGTTTGCATGGTGTGAGAAAGAGGAGGGTTGCACATCACATTGCCGAATATACAATCCTGATAGCCTATAATTAGCTTCTCTTATTTATATGGTTGTATTTTTTGAACCAAGTCACTGACGATTATGTCTGAGATACATTGACAGGTGGTTACAGCGGTGTAGTCTATCACAAGATAAAGCTTTTCTTTGCATAGGTCTGATCTAGGAAAGGTGCACGGGATTCTTTGTTATTTTTTTAAAAAATTGTCTAAATATTTCCATGCACACGTATGCAGTTCAATGCTAGCCCTTTTCTAGCCTATATTCTAACGCCATGTTGTTTTTTCAGGAACTGTTGCAATTTTTCTGACGATTTTACAGGTCATAAACGCTATAACAGTAGTTGAAACGTGGCAGAAATGAAAGTGCAGTGTCTAAACTACATAGTCATCATTGAAATGAATGCGAAATATTTATCAAACATTTTCTATTTATTTTTTAAATATTGGATCGCGGAAGGGGCGCGGGCCTATCTGTCCCTTTGGTCTCCTCATTGAAATCCGTCACCCAGGAATTAAGTTAGATTTTTTACACTTTGTTTGACATAATCTGTTGGGAATAGTCTGAATAGAAACCTGACCGTCAGAGCTTTATTTTCATGTAAGAGTTATTTTACTATGATTCATTAAATATTTTATATTAATTTTTGAAAATATATTTCGACCTGGCGGTGACGCACTCGAGAGCAGCCATATGCTACTTCGTTTTACATTTGACAATTATTTCGCATTTATCTTCAAATTACATGTTTATCAATTGTCGGGTCTGATGTGAAAGACATTGGTGTTCATTATGATGTGAACATTTTAGGTGTAGACAATTTATTTATATTTTTAAATATTTTATGAAAATATGACGAAGGAAAGAAAAAGAGGTTCGGTACTGTGTTCCATGGGTGTTTTTTGGCTGGGTGATTGTGACTTGAATTCATTTCTTACTGAAGGAATGCGAGTCTATTGACAGCCTGTGCCTGAGAGCTTTTTAAAACATTGAAAATAATCTATTTAGAATTTATTGATGATGTCGCAACAACTCTGGGTGGGGCTCAATTCTTGGCCAGGTCCCAAAGGGTTTCGACGAATTTATATGCATATCTGGCTATTACATTATTTCCTTCATTTCGTTATCATTTTTATGTTTCACATGTATTGAACACATTTTAGGTAATTGAAATAACTGGATTTTGATTATGCCAAATGCTGCACATTGTCACAAGTCGCCTTTCTCTCTAGGTTTGTGAAGAACAGAAGTGTGAGGAAGAAGTTTTTCCCTTGGCGATGAACTACTTGGACAGATTTTTAGCCGTGGTTCCAACCAGAAAGTGTAATCTGCAACTTCTTGGAGCAGTTTGTATGTTCCTTGCATCCAAATTGAAAGAAACTCGTCCATTAACTGCAGACAAACTCTGCATCTACACAGATAACTCCATCAGACCACAGGAGCTGCTGGTAAGCAACAGTTGGTTTCTGCCAACAAAAGTATGAGTTACATTTCAGATTGTTATTGAGGCTTTGTCAAATATGAAACTCATGGCTAATTGTCAATGTTAATGTTATGGGCCATACCTCAAAAACTATTTACATATATATGTTTTATATGTATTCATATTAGATAGGCTACTGTCCATTTTCTCTAAGGATAAACTATTATGGAATATAATTTACTGAAATCATCAGCAAACCTAGATTAAATGTTTGGGCCCCATCACTCTAGGAATGACCCAGAGTGCTTTGTCCCCCAAGAGTTCTGTACCATACTACAGGCAACTGCCAAAATAAAGGAAACACCCACATAAAATGTCTTAATAGGGCGTTGGGTCACCACAAGCTGCCAGAACAGCTTCAATGCGCCTTGGCATAGATTCTACAAGTGTCTGGAACTCTATTGGAGGGATGCGACACAATTTTTCCACAATAGATTCTATAATATTGTGTTTTATTGATGGTGGTGGAAAACGCTGTCTCAGGCGCCGCTCCAGAATCTCCCATAAGTGTTCAATTGGGTTAAGATCTGGTGACTGAGACACACACACACCCTTTAAACCCCCCATGCTCCTTTAAGACCCCTCTTTCAAAGTCATTGAGATCTCTTCTAGCCATGGTAGCCAAAATTATGGGAAACTGGGCATTTTTATACATGACCCTAAGCGTGATGGGATGTTAATTGCTTAATTAACTCAGGAACCACACCTGTGTGGAAGCACCTGCTTTCAATATACTTTGTATCCTTCATTTACTCAAGCGTTTCCTTTATTTTGGCAGTTACCTGTATATTGGACTGTACAGTAGGTTTTTGTACAGTGGTCTCTATCGCCATCTAGTGGCAAATATCTGCAGTAGAACGAGGTCAGCCGTTGAACTGAAGCCAAGGTTTAGATCTGAGGAGTGAGTGATCTTTAGAGGCTTCAGTCTACAGAGAGGAAGACTCACATATTGATGGTCCTGCCAAACAGAGTTTTGTCTTTGACCTCAAGTTTGCTCTACTCAAGGTTTGACATAAATGTCTTCACAGAATGGACACTGTTACAGGTTTTTGTAGATCCCGCTTCAAAAAGCACCTTTTCCAATGTGTTAGAAAACAATGCTTATTACTTGCATACAGTACATTACAATTTTGCATTGGATTTGTTCACTGATTGGATGTCTTGGCTGTAGGCACTCACAACAAGGTTTCACTTGACCTGGTGTGGGCACATCCTGCTTGTCTTGGTTAGGGTTACTGCTGTAGTCATTGGTACCCCAAAGTTAGAGCCTTTGGCAAGCTCATAGGGTCATGGTGGACCAGACGTCTGTTGTTAGCTAGTTCAACCCCAAGTGGTGGTGAACATTTAAATAGTCAGTTTCTCACATCAGAAAAGTATTTCCTCTGCGACGCTACATAAACATTCTTTAGTAAACAACAGTCAATCCCACCCATGTTGTGAAAGAGGCCACATATTATTCAGCTGTGGAGGCTGAGAGCTTGGGGGCTGCCTGGGCCTGGCCCACCTCCTCAGTTGATTGCTGATCCCGATGCTGTGGTACTAAGTATGTATGGGTTTGAGAGGCCAGCCATTGCCTGTGATGACAGGCCCTGCATTAGTGGTCTTAGGAGGAGGGACAGCCTTAGCTCCTATCGCTCTCATTGGTTGTTACTGTATTACTTGCTGACAGAAGCATGATCAACATCAGGTGAAGAGCCACCTTTTGCTGGGAACTGGGCTGGACTGGACAGGACTGGGCTGTATCTACCATACATGTTGTTTAGGCATGGGTCAGAGGAGTACCATGTTCCTGAGATGGTTTCACAAGGCTTGCCTGGGCGTGTTCACAATTAGCTTCTCTATAAGGCAATCTTTTGCTGACAGATAGATACAGGAAACAGGAGATCAGCTGCTCGGCCCATGTGATCGTTTTTTTGTCCCCATCTTTGGTAACAATTTCTTGTAAAAGAAACCACAATGTCACCCAGAAGGTGGGACCGGAGGCACCAGCAGAAGGAAGTGGGTGCCTGCATGGAGGGTGTGTTGCAAGGTTTGCCACAGCTCTCTCTCTCTCTCTCTCTCTCTCTCTCTCCTCTCTCTCTCTCTCTCTCTCTCTCTCTCTCTCTCTCTTCTCTCTCTCTCTCTCTCTCTCTCTCTCTCTCTCTCTCTCTCTCTCTCTCTCTCTCTCTCTCTCTCTCTCTCTCTCTGTGTCTGTCTTCTCTCTCTTTCACACTCTCTCTCTCTCCTCTCTCTCTCTCTCTCTCTCTCTGTGTCTGTCTTCTCTCTCTCTTTCACACTCTCTCGCTCTCTCTCTCTCTCTCTCTCTCTCTCTCTCTCTCTCTCTCTCTCTCTCTGTGTCTGTCTTCTTTCTCTCTCTATTCTCTCTCTCTCTCTCTCTCTCTCTCTCTCTCTCTCTCTCTCTGTCTGTCTTCTTTCTCTCTCTTCTCTCCTCTCTCTCTCTCTCTCTGTGTCTGTCTTCTCTCTCTTTCCACACTCTCTCGCTCTCTCTCTCTCTCTCTCTCTCTCCTCTCTCTCTCTCTCTCTCTCTCTCTCTGTGTCTGTCTTCTTTCTCTCTCTCTCTCTCTCTCTCTCTCTCTCTCTCTCTCTCTCTCTCTCTGTGTCTGTCTTCTTTCTCTCTCTCTTCTCTCCTCTCTCTCTCTCTCTCTCTCTCTCTCTCTCTCTCTCTCTCTCTCTCTCTCTCTCTGTGTCTGTCTTCTCTCTCTTTCACACTCTCTCGCTCTCTCTCTCTCTCTCTCTCTCTCTCTGTGTCTGTCTTCTTTCTCTCTCTATTCTCTCTCTCTCCCTCTCTCTCTCTCTCTCTCTCTCTCTCTCTCTCTCTCTCTCTCTCTCCTCTCTCTCTCTCTCTCTCTCTCTCTCTCTCTCTCTCTCTCTCTCTCTTCTCTCTCTCTCTCTCTCTCTCTCTCTCTCTCTCTGTCTGTCAGCTCGTGTCTGTTTTCTACCACAGCAGAAAGCAGACCTCTAATGATAGAGAGGGGAAACACTGCAGAGTGCGGACAAGAGTTAGGTCACAGTCAGGGCCATCTATCTATACGATTCCTCATTGATTCCTTGAATTCTAACCGCAGCATCTATTTTGTCAACGGCCTCTTTCTCAGCGGTATCTGTGGCATTCTTAAGAAGTGACTCACTGAACCTTAGCAGTTTTTAACTGTTTTTGTAAGTTGATAGGGAAACACAACACCCTGTGAAACTGAAGTGGGGATATCATAGGGATGTATCATAGGGATATGAAGTGCTGCTTGCGCCATCTATAGTGTGTGGTCCTCTTTCAGAGAAGAGGAGAGAGAGATACAGTTCACCTGATATTGGGAATGAGATTTGGTCATCGGTTCAGAATTACCGTGTCATGGAGCTTTGAAGGCAGTTAATGGCTGCCACATTGGACCGGCGCCGTCTCATGGCTAAGAACCAGAACCATGTGACTCTCTGAAGGGAAAATCACTAGCATCCCAGGTCCCAGTCACAAGGACAGTCGCAAACCACACAATTTCTCCCAAATTAGTCACCAGCTCCTTCCGTTACTCACCCTTTCTTCTCTAAGAAACAAGGGCAACCGTACAACTCAAACATAACCTCTCACCCCCCCAAGAAAAATAAAACCATGTAATTTAAGCTAGGCCTATACAGTGAGGGAAAAAAGTATTTGCCCACTGACAAAGAAATGCATGTAAAAAATGCTATGAATTGATTTGCATTTTAATGAGGGAAACAAGTATTTGACCCCTCTGCAAAACATGACTTAGTACTTGGTGGCAAAACCCTAGTTGGAAATCACAGAGGTCAGATGTTTCTTGTAGTTGGCCACCAGGTTTGCACACATCTCAGGAGGGATTTTGTCCCACTCCTCTTTGCAGATCTTCTCCAAGTCATTAAGGTTTCGAGGCTGACGTTTGACAACTCAAACCTTCAGCTCCCTCCACAGATTTTCTATGGGATTAAGGTCTGGAGACTGGCTAGGCCACTCCAGGACCTTAATGTGCTTCTTCTTGAGCCACTCCTTTGTTGCCTTGGCCGTGTGTTTTGGGTCATTGTCATGCTGGAAAACCCATTTACGACCCATTTTCAATGCCCTGGCTGAGGGAAGGAGATTCTCACCCAAGATTTGACGGTACATGGCCCCTTCCATCATCCCTTTGATGCGGTGAAGTTGTCCTGTCCCCTTAGCAGAAAAACACCCCCAAAGCATAATGTTTCCACCTCCATGTTTGACGGTGGGGATGGTGTTCTTGGGGTCATAGGCAGCATTCCTCCTCCTCCAAACACGGCGAGTTGAGCCACAACACTTTCACCCAGTTCTCCTCTGAATCATTCAGATGTTCATTGGCAAACTTCAGACGGGCATGTATATGTGCTTTCTTGAGCAGGGGGACCTTGCGGGCGCTGCAGGATTTCAGTCCTTCACGGCGTAGTGTGTTACCAATTGTTTTCTTGGTGACTATGGTCCCAGCTGGCTTGAGATCATTGACAAGATCCTCCCGTGTAGTTCTGGGCTGATTCCTCACCGTTCTCATGATCATTGCAACTCCATGAGGTGAGATCTTGCATGGAGCCCCAGGCCGAGGGAGATTGACAGTTCTTTTGTGTTTCTTCCATTCCATTTGCGAATAATCGCACCAACTGTTGTCACCTTCTCACCAAGCTGCTTGGCGATGGTCTTGTAGCCCATTCCAGCCTTGTGTAGGTCTACAATCTTGTCCCTGACATCCTTGGAGAGCTCTTTGGTCTTGGCCATGGTGGAGAGTTTGGAATCTGATTGATTGATTGCTTCTGTGGACAGGTGTCTTTTATACAGGTAACAAGCTGAGATTAGGAGCACTCCCTTTAAGACTGTGCTCCTGATCTCAGCTCGTTACCTGTATAAAAGACACCTGGGAGCCAGAAATCTTTCTGATTGAGAGGGGGTCAAATACTTATTTCCCTCATTAAAATGCAAATCAATTTATAACATTTTTGACATGCGTTTTTCTGGATTTTTTGGTTGTTATTCTGTCTCTCACTGTTCAAATATACCTACCATTAAAATTATAGACTGATCATTTCTTTGTCAGTGGGCAAACGTACAAAATCAGCAGGGGATCAAATACTTTTTTCCCTCACTGTATGTCATTGGCTACTACTAATAGACATTTGGAATGTGCAGTTGAGGATACTGCTGTCACACCCTGGTTCGGGGACTCATTATGTTGAACCAGGGTGTGTTCATTCTATGTTTTCGGTTTCTCTGGTGGGTGTTCTAGGTGGTTTATTTTCTATGTTTGCCGGTGTGACTCCCAATCAGAGGCAAACGAGTGTCAGCTGTCGGCTGTTTGTCTCTGATTGGGAGCCATATTTAATCTATCTGTTTTCCTTTCGGGTTGTGGGATTTTGTTCGTGTGTGTGCGTGTTGTACCACAGACGTCACGGTTTCGTTGTTTGTTTTGCTCGTGTGAGCATTTAATAAATATACTATGTTCACTCAACACGCTGCGCTTTGGTCTCCTCCTTCACACGATCGTGACAGAAAATCCCACCTTGACCAGACCAAGCAGCGTGTACAGGAGCTGAAGGGCGATAATTGGAAACAGAGGAGCGAGAAGTGGGCGAGAATGATGGAGGCCTGGTCCACGGGGGGGAGAGACCCCCAGGAAATTTTTAGGGGGGGGCTCACGACGTCGGGGCAGCAGGTGTACGGGTTGGAGGAGTGCAGGAGGTTGGCAGATAGGGCCGCCAGGTTAAGGGGGCCACTGGTCACGAAGGGGAAGGAAGGTGTAGAGGCACGGCCAAGGGTACTGGGGTGTGTTACCAGTCCGGTCCGGCCCGTTCCTGATCCCCGTGTAGGGCCAGGGGTGTGTGTCCTCAGTGCGGTCCTGTCTGTTCCTGTTCCTCGCATGGAGCCTGTGGTGCGCGTCCCCAGCCCAGCCCGGCCTGTTCCGGCCACTCGCACCAAGGATACGGTGCGCGTCGCCAGCCCGACCCGGCCTGTTCCGGCCACTCGCACCAGGGATACGGTGCGCGTCGCCAGCCCGACCCGGCCTGTTCCGGCCACTCGCACCAGGGATACGGTGCGCGTCGCCAGCCCGACCCGGCCTGTTCCGGTCACTCGCACCAGGGATACGGTGCGCGTCGCCAGCCCGACCCGGCCTGTTCCGGCCACTCGCACCAGGGATACGGTGCGCGTCGCCAGCCCGACCCGGCCTGTTCCGGCCACTCGCACCAGGGATACGGTGCGCGTCGCCAGCCCGACCCGGCCTGTTCCGGCCACTCGCACCAGGGATACGGTGCGCGTCGCCAGCCCGACCCGGCCTGTTCCGGCCACTCGCACCAGGGATACGGTGCGCGTCGCCAGCCCAGTCCGGCCCATCCAAGCTTCCCGCACCAAGTCTGTGGTGCGTCTCGTCAGCCCTGTCCGGCTCGTCCCTGCTCTCCGCACCAAGTCAGTGGTGTGCGTCGCCAGCCCATTCCGGTCCATTCCTGCTCCACGCACCAAGCCAGGGGCGCGTGTCGTCAGTCCGGCTCCGGCCAGCGGGGCTAGACAGGACCAGGAGTACTTTGGGGGGTTGGAGAGGAAGTGGGGATCAGGCCCGGAGCCGGAGCCGCCGCCGAGGAAGAATGCCCACCCAGCCCTCCCCTGTTTTGCTCGTATTTAGGCGCGGTCACAGTCCGCGCCTTTAGGGGGGGGTACTGTCACACCCTGGTTCGGGGACTCATTATGTTGAACCAGGGTGTGTTCATTCTATGTTTTCGGTTTCTCTGGTGGGTGTTCTAGGTGGTTTATTTTCTATGTTTGCCGGTGTGACTCCCAATCAGAGGCAAACGAGTGTCAGCTGTCGGCTGTTTGTCTCTGATTGGGAGCCATATTTAATCTATCTGTTTTCCTTTCGGGTTGTGGGATTTTGTTCGTGTGTGTGCGTGTTGTACCACAGACGTCACGGTTTCGTTGTTTGTTTTGCTCGTGTGAGCATTTAATAAATATACTATGTTCACTCAACACGCTGCGCTTTGGTCTCCTCCTTCACACGATCGTGACAACTGCTCACGATTGAACAAGTTCAAGTTGAATAGTTTTAGGGAAACTGTTGTTTAGTTTATAGTTATGCTAGGTGCGGATATCTTTTTTTTAAGCCTCTCCTTTTATGCTGTTCACATCAAACATTAGGTATACACTTGTTTTGTCTGTGTGCCAGGTGAGCTGTAAATCGTTGTAAATTAGGTCTGTTGGTCTTTTTTTGGCGTTTGTTTAACGTTATCGATCGAATACAGAGACAGCGTCAATTTGAATATAGCTAGGTGCTCAAAGTAGCAAAACAGGCCCTAACTGTGGTAAAACTTAATGGCTTTCAACAGGTTATGACAAAGGTAAAACTATGCTATCCTGTGCTAACCTATTTGCTGTGCATTTTGTCATGCATTTGTACATGTATAATTTATACTGTGTTCAAGACATGGTACTTGCCTACGGAGCAGCAAGAGGAACTGCCCCTGCCTACCTTCAGGCTCTGCTCAAACCCTACAGCCCAACCCGAGTACTCGGTTCTGCCACCTCTGGTCTCCTGGCCCTCCCACCCCTACGGGAGGGCAGCTCCCGCTCCGCCTAGTCAAAGCTCTTCTCTGTCCTGGCACCCCAATGGTTGAACCAGCTTCCCCCTGAAGATAGGACAGCAGAGTCCCTGCCCATCTTCCGAAAACATATTAACATTATAGCTGCTCTCATCATAAACAGTCTCTCTCTCTCTCCCTCTCTTTCTCTACCTCTCTTTCCCCCCCTCTCTCTCTCTCTCGCTCTCTCTCTCTCTTTTTCTCTCTATTTCTCTCTCTCTCTCTCTCTTTCGCTCTCTCTCTCTCTCTTTGGTCTCTCACTCACTCTTTCTCTCTCTCTCTCTTTCTGTTTCAGGAGTGGAGCTGGTGGTGCTGGGGAAGTTGAAGTGGAACCTGGCGGCTGTCACACCAAACGACTTCATCGAACATATCGTGAGGAAGCTGCCGTTGCCCGAGGACAGCTGGCGCTGATACGTAAACATGTGCAGACCTTCATCGCCCTCTGTGCCACAGGTATGTTGCATCCTTTATTGATACTGACGTCTCACTGGGGACAATGACAGCCTTTGATTAGAAACATTTATGTCATCAAAAGATGAGCCAATGGGGATGTGGGTTGCCATCTGATATCACTTTTGGCTCCATCCACATTTTGTT